>NC_081355.1:14290850-14594032 GCF_030684315.1 Stegostoma tigrinum | reverse complement strand
TACTATTTGATATATTATGTAAGATTGTGCAGCACTATTCACCTGTTACAACGCACAGTTCCAGAACCAAAACAAAGATTCCACTAAGCAAAGTTCTGGCTAGAATGGACAGTTCATATCAGATTCCTTGCACAAAGATAAAAGGGGGAAAAAAACTTAACAGCTCCACAGACATGTTGAGAACAGATGTCATGACTATATTCTTTCTAATCACTAATATATCATGCACACTAGGTTGCAGCCAAGTTAAAAATTATAGGCTGTGAATGGAACTTGCACAGAGATATTGCAGCTTATCTAATGTAATTTGAACTGCAACCTCCACTCTGTTTCCCTTAGATTACATTAAGGGACAGGAAGGGACTAGAGGAGCTGAGGAACTCCACTTTAGGCAGACCTTCCATGAAATTGGCATCTGATAAAGAAGCCCAAAATTGGATCAAATCCAACCAAGGACTGAACTTCCACAATTTGTACTTGAGAGTAATTAAAAGTTGGGTGGATGTCCTGTGTTACAAAACCTTATGACACAGAGTCTACCACTTACTCTCCGGCACTCCACCTAAACAACTCCCACAATATTTGAAAGGAAGCATCTTACTTCCTCAATTCCAGCCTTCTGTATGGCAGTTTGATTGCATTAAGCTACCTGTGACTAGATTGGATCAACTATGCCACACTTCTGTTGAAAACAGAGCTGAAAATGCCAAGTTTGCAATGGTATTCAATCCCTGTCATCAGGAATAAATCTGTTATCCGTATCATGCAAACACAAATTTGAAAAGTTTGAATGCTGCATAGTTACCAATTACTAATAACTGTTCTACTTATTTGCAGCCAGGCTAATAATAAATTTATGTGCCAAGTCATATAATTGTAGAATGGTTATCATAGAGAAGGCAGCCATTTAGCTCATCTCTGGGTCTCAACAAGAGTGGTTTAGGTCTACTTTTCCACCCAGTCACTTGATCCTACAACTTTTCTCCCCTACAGGTGCTAGTCAAATTTAATTCAGTTTGCTTCTGCCTTCTTTTGAGCAATGCATTCCAGACCATAGCCATTAGCTGTGTAAAAATATGTTTTCTAATAGTGTCTTTGATTTTTTTTCTCTACTCACTGGAATTAAATTTCTTATATGAATATTTACACATAGCACTTTAACACTGGAAAACATCCCAAAAACTTTACAGATGGAAAAAGGTATGAAAAAGAATGGCGGCTATTCTTTTAATCTTTTCATGGGATATGGGCTTTGCTGATGAGACCAGCATTTATTGTCCAACCCTAATAGCCTTGGAGAAGGTAGTAACAAATTGCCTTCTTCAATCAGTCCAGTCATTGGTATGTAGGGGCACCCACAGTATTGTTTGGAAAAGATTTTGGGTTTTAAAGGGGTAGAAAAGAACACCACTTTGGAAAGAAGGTCCTAGAAAGCAGAGCCAAGGTGGCTGAATGGTCTGCCACTGAACAAGGTGAAAGAAGATAGAGTGAATGGAAGAAATAACTGATAGAGGAGGGTTCAAAAAGCTGCAGCAAGTTTCAGAGGTACCTTGGGACAACAGTATGGAGTTTTAAAGATGCAAAGATATTAAATTAAAAGGAGGCACTGGGCCAGGGCAGTTCAACGACAAAGTGTTTGATAAATGAAATTTCATGCAGCAGAAGATAGGAGCATCTGATGTTTGATCAGATTGTCTTTGAACTCCATTGGGAATGTCAGAAAACAGAATTTTCAAAAAGGTGAGCAGGACAGTGCCTAAATTCCTGCTACTGGCTGAAGCAAGGTGGCCAAGGTGAGAAGTAAACACTGCTAGTCTTGGATGAGATATCAGTATTAAAAGAACTAGATTAATTTTTTTTAAAGCAAGTAAGCATTTCAGTGTATTTTGTTTTATGATTTGCTGTCTGAGAAAATTTCAATGTGACTGGTTGTATACTTGGAGATTCTCTTGACAATATTCAAACTAATAATAGGGAAAATGGGAATTTATGCAAGGATGGTTCGATCTTTGCAGTCAGCTTTCTTCGACAGCAACAGCGAATGCCATCGCTTCACCACTGGTCAGAAACATAGGCTGTTATGTCTTCAGTCTGAAATACACTAAATCAGTTTTGATTGTTAAATTAGACATTCTACTGACAATTATATGAATTTTTCTGTACCCACAAGTTTATTTTTCTGGATTTTGCACATTCTCTCATGGAAATGTAGAACTGGGAAATGTTTGACCCCTAGCTTGACATTTGGAAACAACCACCCGTTGAGGTTGACTTTTATCAGATATTTTTAAGAGATATGCTTGTGCTTTCTGATGGCTCAACAGAGATTCTTTTCAACAAAAAATATTTTATTTGTAAAGTATATTAAGCTTTAAATGCAATTTGAGAGATAGCTGTTCAAAATGAATCTCTAGCTCTTCTAACAGTCTGTCAGTAGTTTTTAGAAATGCTTTGTTAATTGCCTTGTTTCTCAGAACAAAACAAATTATTTAAAATGCACAGAACCAAAGGTAAACATGTGAATGAGTATAATTAAATCATTTGATGCACTACTGTCTCCTCTAGATAGCTTACATATGAATCGCTTCTTCCTAAGGAGTTTGAGTCTTCATAAATATTATCATATTCAATGTATAAAGATATTAAGTTAAATGGATTAGCAGAGACATCAGTAGAAACCCAACGTAAAATCCAGAGCTGTAATAATAAAACGAGAACAAAAACAGAAGTTGCTGGAAAAGCTCAGCAGGCCTGGTAGCATCTGTGAAGAAAAAAAAATCAGTTAATATTCTGGGTCCGGTGATCCTTCCTCAGAACATAGGATAGTAAAATCTTGGCATGAAGCTTCAAAACTCCTATCTGCACAAATTAAATGAGTCACTGCTCAAGTATAGAAATGTGCAGGGATTCAAAATTTTATCAGTCTACTTAAACTAATCAGCAAAAAAAATCTCCATTTTAAGAAATCACTTTTGCTAAGTGTGTTTGCAGCAGCAAATTTTCACAAAGTTCTTAAATAGGAATGAAGAGCTACAAAATGTGACAATGCTTTGCTGTCAAGCAGCATCAGGCATTAGTTTTGAGACTACACCTTTGATAAATAAGAGGAAAACTGACAGCTCTTCTTTGATAGGCATAACTTAAGTTCTAAATACAAACATAGATGATCGAAAAACAGTTTTGAATTTTATTTCCATGGTCTTAACATTACAGGGACTAACACAAACATAATTCTATTTTACTCTAACTGGAACTTTTTTTCAGTCGCTACCCTCTACCCTTGAGTTCAGAAAGTGGTGTTCAGCTATTCCACCTTGGACACATCACAGCTGAGCCCAATTCATACATACATACTTCCTTGAAGTAGTTACTGGGCATCAATTTGGACAGTAACCACTGATAATCAGCCAATTCAATAGAAAACAGATGTCCAACCTGGGATATTTTGCTACCATAACATAATTTGATAACATATCACATCATGCTGATAAATCCTGTTAGAGGAATTTATTTTCCTCCTTTTATTGATTGTAATTAGAATCACACTACCCGTGCATTTCCTCACTCAGAAATGCAATTCCACTTTCACAAAAACCAACACAACTAAAATGATTCCTTTCCTTTCCAGAGGAGCTCCTTAACCACAATATTTAAAATCTTGTCAACAGCAATGGAGGTTAAACATAGTTTATAGTTGGCCACGGAGATGATAATTTTCATACCACAACTGAATAATGGTCCGAAAATTTAAATTTCCTTTCAAGATCAGTTCTGCATTTCACAGCAAAATGTGTGCACTAACAGGGGAGATTTAAAGCTTCAGCATTACTTAAGGCTTGAAAAATTCATTTTGGAAGACCTCTGAAAACTTCTAACCGACTATTCAGTCATGGGGCTAAAAATTTTCATTGCAACATGGCCAACCATAAAGCAAGGTTATAACGGCAGCTGCAACAGCCCAAACTGTTGAACTAAATTCTCTATTTAAAGTTCTAAATACTACAGCAGAAATAAACTGAATTTAATTTAAAAGGACACCCGGTAAGACAGACAGAAAGAAGTGTGCATTTATATAAATGCTTTGGCATGAAAATTAACCATATCAAAGTTTTTAAAATACAGAGCTCTACAAACAGTTTCCTGCTCTGATTTAAAAAATGGAATTATTTCCTGAATTTTCTACAATCAGAATTCATTCTAAACAAATGTATAATATCAACTTAATCCACTCAAAATCAGCACCAAAAGCTAACGGCTACATTGCGAGACAGACATTGAGGTCTTGTCCCGTAATAAATTTTGAATTGCAAAGTTACCACTTAGATTTTTTTCAATACACTATAAACACGCACATAGATAAAATCAGAGATATGACAGCTAATATTTTTAGAGCATTTCAACACTTGAAAAAAATTGAAACAGTATATATTTGATTATGGCTTAGAACTATTTTAAGCTGCCAATGTCCACAGGTTCCAACCTGCCACCTGGCCCCATTCATAGCTGTAAAATTAAACCCTCAAATGATATTTCTCCCAACAAAACCTCTTGAACGAGCAAACACAAAACATAGGATCCTTTTTAATCTTCAGTAGCCTGTAATCTTTATTTTTTCATCTTCCTTGATATGGAAAACATTAAACACAATGTATTATCATGCAGGACACTGCTATTTTCTAAAGAAACTTCTTAATGTTAAGAGTGTTGAGTCCATATATATTTATCTATACAAATATGCTTAACTGCTCTGGCCCAAAGCTATTACTTCAGTTATAACTCAACCATAAGTATGTAAATTAGTCAACAAGGCAAACTTAATGTGTGCTGGAAAACCATTTCTACTCTATTTTAAACAATGTTTAGTTGGGAATCATTGTTTCCAAGACTTTAGACTTGACACAAATATTCAATTTAAGAAACTCAGCATTGCCCACTCCTTCAATCATAGCAGCACTGACCACACAATTGCCTGGCTTGTTTTTAAACATTTAAATCAGCTGCAAAAAGTTTTGAATTTCATGATAATCTATTGTCCAACTTTGCAATAGGGTTTAACTTCCCTGCAGGTTGTAGCTAAACATCAAGAATTATTCCCAACAGTACAGGAATTACAACTGAACCTTACAATGCATTAGTTCACAATTTTTAAAAAAAATTCAGCAAGTTGTGTAGGGCAGAAGTTTTAAAATACTAGGCTGAATGTGTGGATCTTGCCACAGCATGCACGATGGCAAAGAGGAATTGGGAAGAATAACAGGGGAATGTACAATCACTGGGAATGCAGGAAGGGCCTGACACTGAATTCCCACTCACTGGCAGCAGGATGCCAACTACACTCAATGAGTCACTTGAAATTAATTATATCTGAGCCCACTGGGATTTAACAACAGCTTCAAGTTTTAACAAAATTTGCACAGCTTTCCCATGTATCCCAAAGACTGCCAGATGCCTTACAAGGGAGGTCACTCATTATCCAGCACAGTGCTTGATCAAGCAGCTCTGCGTTGGGAAGGGAGTGGCCATTAAAAGTGACTTGCCAGTAACTCCCTACTCAGAATCAACTGCCCCTCCCACACTACTTAAGGTTTCTTCAGGGATCCAGCAATGACATATGGGAAAGGCCACAGTACAGTACAGACAAGCAGTCATTGCTGCTGGTGGTGCTACCAGCAATGGAGAGCTAAACCTCAGATTTGTCAGCAGCTCTCATGGGTGGAATTTTTAATAATATCTGATCATGGGATATGGGTGTCACTGGCAAGAATTTATTGTCCACCCTAACTGCCCTGTAGGTGGTGAGTGGCGAGCTACCTTCTTGAACTGCTGCAGTCCATTCGGTGTTTTACAACCCACAGTATTGTTAGGAAGATGCAGTTCCAGGATTTTCAGCTAGGAACAGTGAATTAACATCTACATAGACCCAGGTCAACATGGTATATGGCTTGGAGGGGAAATTGAGGGTGGTAGCGTTCCCTTGTATCTGCTGTCCTTGCCCTTCCAGGTTGTAGGGCGGTATGATGGGGAGACGCTATCAAAAAAGCATTGATGCGTTACTGCAGTGGATCTTGCAGGTGATACACACTGTTGTCATTATGCATCGGTGGTGAAGGGAGGGCCAACTGAACACTCCTCAGGCCTTGATCAAATGAAGGACCTCACACTGGTCAGTTAAGTGCCTGAATACACAGATTGCTTCAGGACTTTCCACCAGTTCTCCAATCTAGTGGGCTGCAGGAACAATATTGCAGGAACAATGTTACAGGAACAAAATTCTACTGTGTTACTGGTCAGGTTACTAGATCAAGGCCAGCAAAAATGCCAATGCCCCTAACTTGCAGGCGGAGGCACCTGATGAGTAGGGCTACAAGTGTGGTAGAGGGCTAGTTGTGCGGGATCAAGAGGAGGTTGCAGTTGTGGAGCTAGTTCTGGCTAGCAGACAGTCAGATCAGGTGGGGGAGAAGTTCAGGAGTTGTGTTTGGTGGACAGGGATGTAGTCAGTACTCAGAGGGGAGTGGTCAGATGCTTAGCGGGCTCGGTGGTTAAGGACGACATCGTAGTCTGGTATTACAGGCTTGGGAGCTTTACTGCGGTAGTTGGGGGATGCGATCAGGTGCTTGGAATGTGATAGGGTGCTCATTTGGATCTGGCAGTCAAAGAGATAGTCTGGTCCGGTCAGAGGGACTGTCAGGAAATTGAGGGGCAGTAAGACTGATCAAGGGAAAGCAAAGGGAATTGAGGTTCAGTTGTACAGCTACTGAGGAATGAGAACTATTTTTAAAATCTAACTAACGTGCCCTGGGTGACTATCCTGGACTGAACTCTGCAAAGTCTACAACTTTATGCCACAGTTAAAAACCATTCTGGAGGATTTGGAATGCAGGCTAAGCATCCATCAAAAGTTCAAAAGTTCCTGGGGAAATCCTGCTTAGTCTGTGCATCAAAAGGTCTGAGGGTTCCTCATATGCATCTTTGAGAGCACATTCAGTCTCTCCCAATTTGGATACCAAAAGATCTGTCCATGATTTTCCATATGGCTAGATACTGATCTCACGCAAACTTCTAAAGAGATACAAAATGCATGAAAAGTTTGGTTTTGTTGGGGATTGAGCACAGAAAAGAATGCAAAGTAAGGTCAACCTAATCCAGACACAGACTTTCTTGCTGATGGCAACAGTCCTTTAAAAAGGAAGGCCAAAAATAGGATCACATGTTAAATAAAAGCACAACTTAATATGAAGTGAACATATTACTTGTCAGAAAGTTAAAACAATTAACCTTTGACATTTGCTTCATTTATTCATATTGTCTAATGTGTTACTAAAATCAAGAACACATCAGTTATAAGATGACCATAAGTTAAATCTCTTTAGGATATTGACTTACTATGTGAGATTCCTCCATCCTAGCCCCTATGTCACCTCTCTCAGCTCTGTATATTTGTTTCCCAGGAAAGTGAGGACATTTTCTAAAGGTCAACGTATGGCCTGACAACTGAAAAAGTTAGATAACACTTCACATTTTATCAGTGATAATGGGAACTGCAGATGCTGGAGAATCCAGGATAACAAAGTGTGAAACTGGATGAACACAGCAGGTCAAGAAGCATCTCAGGAGCACAAAAGCTGATGTGTCGGGCCTAGACCTTTCATCAGAGATGGGGATGGGGAGGGGGAGAGGGTTCTGGACGAAATAGGGAGAGAGGGGGAGGCGGACCAAAAATGGAGAGGAAAGAAGATAGGTGGAGAGGAAGGGAGGGGATAGGTCAGTCCAGGGAAGACGGACAGGTCATGGTGGCAGGATGAGGTTAGTAGGTAGGAAATGGAGGTGCGGCTTGAGGTGGGAGGAAGGGATGGGTAAGGGGAAGAACAGGTTAGGGAGGCAGAGACAGGCTGGGCTGGTTTTGGGATGCAGTGGGGGGAGGGGAGATTTTGAAGCTTGTGAAGTCCACATTGATATCATTGGGCTGCAAAGTTCCCAAGCAGAATATGAGTTGCTGTTCCTGTAACCTTCGGGTGGCATCATTGTGGCACTGCAGGAGGCCCATGGACATGCCTCCCTAACCTGTTCTTCCCCTTACCCATCCCTTCCTCCCACCTCAAGCCGCACCTCCATTTCCTACCTACTAACCTCATCCTGCCTCCTTGACCTGTCCATCTTCCCTGGACTGACCTATCCCCTCCCTACCTCCCCACCTATACTCTCCTCTCCATCTATATTCTTTTCTCTCCATCTTTGGTCCGCCTCCCCCTCTCTCCCTATTTATTCCAGAACCCCCTCCCCCTCCCCATCCCCATCTCTGAAGAAGGATCTAGGCCCGAAACGTCAGCTTTTGTGCTCCTGAGATGCTGCTTGACCTGCTGTGTTCATCCAGCTTCACACTGTTATCTTTACTCCACATTTTATAATGATTTCTGCTCCATTATGTCAATACAATTTATCTACCTTTTGATAAGCTTACTTGCATACAGTTATCTCAAAGCTGTTAATTACCTAAAGATGGTAATCTTATATTTTTTGTGAGGAGTTCAACTTGCACAAACAGAAACGGTAACGCATCCTTGAAGGTTTCCCCTTCAAGAAACCAACTTTTTTTTGGACGCAGATAGATCAACTGTGTTACGTTCTCATTTTCAGACAGGCCATCAGTTCATCATCCAGAGAATTCAGTGGCAACCAGCAAAGACTCAATTAGATAAGTCAACAAAAGGGCAATTTGCATCTATGGAACCATATTCAGGGAGGGACAAATTCATTCAGAAGTTGGAAAAATTGAAGAATACAGGCAAAACAAAAATCAAAAACTGATTTTTTTCACTTCAAACCAATGAAGGGTCTAGGCCTGAAACATCAGCCTTCCTGCTCCTCTGATGCTGCTTGGTCTGCTGTGTTCATCCAGCTCTACACCTTGTTATCTCTGAAAAAGAAAATTGGGTAGGTTCTGCATTGGGAGACCAATTTTCACTGCCCAAATAAGAACATGAAAATGCCATTATTTAATGAACGGATTTGGCAGATGGGTTGAATGAGTAAATGGCAAGTCACAAAACGTACAGCTGTACAAAGTCCCAATAAGACTTCCAAAATGACCAATTTGGCTGACTAACTGCTTGCAGGTCAGAAACAATTCATGTGAGGCTTCCTTAGCAACAGAAACAAAGAACTATTTATTGCACACACTTAACTTTAACAAGAGCAGTGAAAGGAATGAATTGCTTAAACTAGATCCCTTCAAAACACCAAACGTGAATACAATCACGATTAAGATAGACAAGAAACAGATGTTTAACATGAGTTAAAGATGCATATATAGGGTCAAAATTCCAAAACTCAAAAGTTCAGAGCACAATGTACAAAGCTATTTTCCTCTCCTCCTTTTCAGTTTTGTCATGATGATACGCCGTAGTCTGTAGGGTAACAGTCATCATTGGAAATTATGGTTGATCAAATGACCTTGTATGAACTTTTCTTGTAAAAAAAATCTAAGTTTCTTTCTTCTCCCTACACATACAGAGAGACAGACAGACAGACAGGCAGACAGACAGACAAAGAGGGAGGGAGGGGAATGCTTTCTGTTGCAGCCTCTGATGTTTTCTCACACTATTGCTCTTGGCACTTACAGCTTTTTTTTAAAACACATGCAGCTCAACCACAGGGCCGATGCCAGGTAGAATTTCCTTAACATGAAAGATCATGGTTGCTGTTCAATCTCAAGTGCTCCCAACTTACAGCTTCCAAATAATATTGTATCACACTGCTGAACAATAGGCAACATTCAATTTTCAAGTTGCAAAACATCTTTCTGGCATTCTAATTACAAAAGTCCAACTTCAATTCAAATTTATAGTCCCAAAACAAAGAAAAATGTGGTCTCTTACAACAGGTGCAAAAATACAGTAAGATTGAAAAAATCTCATACTCAGTATTGAGAAAAATATTCCTGATTTTTCAGGAAGTCATAAATGGCAAATTCAAGATCTCACCATTGATCACTGACTACCCTATTTCCCTGCATTTGCGTCTCATTAAAACCCCAACTTGTCTTATTTATCTTTCGCTACAAATTCTCTTCTCCTCCAACAGGACATTAAATAGCACAAATTCCTGACATTTAAATCGGAGCATGTATGTTTGATATGTTTTGATTTATTACTGTCATATGCACTGAGATAGAGTGAGAAATATTATTTTGTGTGCTAACCAGACCTTACACAAGTACAACAGGGTGATAGAACAGAATGTTGAATACCGAGTTAGTTACAGAGAAGGTGCAGAGAAAGATAAATTTTAATACAGGAGTCGACACGAGTCTGAAAAGTCTCGTAAGAGAAGCTTTTCGTGGATCTGTTGGTGTGTTTTCAAACTTTTGTATCTTGTGCCCAACAGACGAGGGTGGAAGAGAGTAAAACCAGGGAGGGTGGCGTCACTGACTATGTTGGCTGCTTTCCTGAGGCAGCAGGAAATATAGATAGAGTCAATGGAAGAAAGGCTGGTTTCCGTGACAGACTGGGCTGCATTCACAATTCTAATTTCTTGAGAGCTTGGGCGGAGCAGTTGCTATACTAAGTCTGATTGTATCTCGATAGGATGTTTTCTATGGTGTATCTATAAAAATTTCGTAAGAGTCATTTTGGGCATGACCAATTTTCTTACACATCTGAGGATGTAGTAGTGTTGGTAGGCTTTCTTGACTGTAGTGTCAACATGGTTGGACAAGAATAGATTGTTGGTGACAAAAACAAAGTTGCTGGAAAAGCTCAGCAGTTCTGGCAGCATCTATGAAGGAAGAAACAAAGTTAACATTTCCGGTCTGGTGACCCTTCCTCAGAAGAGTTACTCCTAGAAACTTTACGCTTTCGATCACCTGCACCTCAACTTCCTGAAGTTGATGACTAGCTCCTTTGTTTTGCTGACTTTGAGGGAGAGACTGTTGTCTTTAAAACCTGACACTACGCTGACTATCTCTTCCTTATACTCCGTGTTGTTACTTTTGAGATCCGACACATTACGATGGTATCATCAGCAAATCTGTACATGGAGTTTGTGCTGAATTTGGCCATACAGTCCTGAGTATATAAACAGTATAGTGTGGGGCTCAATGCACAATCTTGTGGGGTGCCAGTGTTCAGGATTATTGTGGTGGAGGTGTTTTCACCTTTCTTTATCGATTGCAGTTTGCAGGTCAGGTGGTCAAGGATCCAGTTGCAGAAGAGGGAGCAAAATCCTAGGTCATAAAATGTGAGGCTGGATGAACACAGCAGGCCAAGCAGCATCTCAGGAGCACAAAAGCTGACGTTTCGGGCCGAGACCCTTCATCAGAGAGGGGGATGGGGGGAGGGAACTGGAATAAATAGGGAGAGAGGGGGAGGCGGACCGAAGATGGAGAGTAAAGAAGATAGGTGGAGAAGGTGTGGGTGGGGAGGTAGGGAGGGGATAGGTCAGTCCAGGGAAGACGGACAGGTCAAGGGGGTGGGATGAGGTTAGTAGGTAGCTGGGGGTGCGGCTTGGGGTGGGAGGAAGGGATGGGTGAGAGGAAGAACCGGTTAGGTAGGCAGAGACAGGTTGGACTGGTTTTGGGATGCAGTGGGTGGGGGGGAAGAGCTGGGCTGGTTGTGTGGTGCAGTGGGGGGAGGGGATGAACTGGGCTGGTTTAGGGATGCAGTGGGGGAAGGGGAGATTTTGAAACTGGTGAAGTCCACATTGATACCATATGGCTGCAGGGTTCCCAGGCGGAATATGAGTTGCTATTCCTGCAACCTTCGGGTGGCATCATTGTGGCAGTGCAGGAGGCCCATGATGGACATGTCATCAAGAGAATGGGAGGGGGAGTGGAAATGGTTTGCGACTGGGAGGTGCAGTTGTTTGTTGCGAACTGAGCGGAGGTGTTCTGCAAAGCGGTCCCCAAGCCTCCGCTTGGTTTCCCCAATGTAGAGGAAGCCACACCGGGTACAGCGGATGCAGTATACCACATTGGCAGATGTGCAGGTGAACCTCTGCTTAATGTGGAATGTCATCTTGGGGCCTGGGATGGGGGTGAGGGAGGAGGTGTGGGGACAAGTGTAGCATTTCCTGCGGTTGCAGGGGAAGGTGCCGGGTGTGGTGGGGTTGGAGGGCAGTGTGGAGCGAACAAGGGAGTCACGGAGAGAGTGGTCTCTCCGGAAAGCAGACAGGGGTGGGGATGGAAAAATGTTTTGGGTGGTGGGGTCGGATTGTAAATGGCGGAAGTGTCGGAGGATGATGCGTTGTATCCGGAGGTTGGTAGGGTGGTGTGTGAGAACGAGGGGGATCCTCTTGGGGCGGTTGTGGCGGGGGCGGGGTGTGAGGGATGTGTCGCGGGAAATGCGGGAGACGCGGTCAAGGGCGTTCTCAATCACCGTGGGGGAGAAGTTGCGGTCCTTGAAGAACTTGGACATCTGGGATGTGCGGGAGTGGAATGTCTTATCCTGGGAGCAGATGCGGCGGAGGCGGAGGAATTGGGAATAGGGGATGGAATTTTTGCAGGAGGGTGGGTGGGAGGAGGTGTATTCTAGGTAGCTGTGGGAGTCGGTGGGCTTGAAATGGACATCAGTTACAAGCTGGTTGCCTGAGATGGAGACTGAGAGGTCCAGGAAGGTGAGGGATGTGCTGGAGATGGCCCAGGTGAACTGAAGGTTGGGGTGGAAGGTGTTGGTGAAGTGGATGAACTGTTTGAGCTCCTCTGGGGAGCAAGAGGCGGCGCCGATACAGTCATCAATGTACCGGAGGAAGAGGTGGGGTTTGGGGCCTGTGTAGGTGCGGAAGATGGACTGTTCCACGTAACCTACAAAGAGGCAGGCATAGCTGGGGCCCATGCGGGTGCCCATGGCCACCCCCTTAGTCTGTAGGAAGTGGGAGGAGTCAAAAGAGAAGTTGTTGAGTGTGAGGACGAGTTCCGCTAGGCGGATGAGAGTGTCGGTGGAGGGGGCCTGGTCGGGCCTGCGGGACAGGAAGAAGCGGAGGGCCTTGAGGCCATCTCCATGCGGAATGCAGGTGTACAGGGACTGGACGTCCATGGTGAATATGAGGTGTTGGGGGCCAGGGAATTGGAAGTTCTGGAGGAGGTGGAGGGCGTGGGTGGTGTCACGGACATAGGTGGGGAGTTCCTGGACCAAAGGGGAGAAAATGGAGTCCAGATAGGTGGAGATGAGTTCGGTGGGGCAGGAGCAGGCTGAGACGATGGGTCGACCAGGGCAGGCAGGTTTGTGGATTTTGGGAAGGAGATAGAAACGGGCCGTGCGGGGTTGGGGAACAATGAGGTTGGAGGCTGTGGGTGGGAGGTCCCCTGAGGTGATGAGGTCATGAATGGTGTTGGAGATGATGGTTTGGTGCTCGGGTGTGGGGTCATGATCGAGGAGGCGGTAGGAGGTGGTGTCGGAGAGTTGGCGTCTGGCCTCGGCGATGTAGAGGTCAATACGCCATACTACCACTGCGCCACCCTTGTCTGCGGGTTTGATGGTGAGGTTGGGGTTGGAGCGGAGGGAGCGGAGGGCTGCCCGTTCTGCGGGGGAGAGGTTGGAGTGGGTGAGAGGGGTGGAGAGGTTGAGGCGGTTAATGTCTCGACGGCAGTTGGAGATGAAGAGGTCGAGGGAGGGTAGGAGGCCTGGGGGTGGTGTCCAGGAGGAGGACTTGTGTTGGAAGCGGGTGAAGGGGTCAGTGGAAGGAGGGTATGGATCCTAGGTCTCTGATTTTGGAAATGAGTTTCGTTGGAATTATGGTGTTTAAGGTGGAAAGCTCAAATCAATAAATAACAGTTTGACGTGGCCTTGTTATGAAGATGTTCCAGGGATGAGCGTAGGGTCAGGGAGATGGCATCTGCCATGGACCCAGTGCGACAGTGGATGAATTATAGTGAATCACGGCAATCCAGGAGGCTGGAGCTGAAGTGTGCCATTACTAACCTCTCAAAGTACTTCATAACAATGGATGTCAGAGCAACTGGGCAGTAGTCATTAAGGCACATTGCTTGTCCCAGCCATCTCAATTTTTTTTTTGTAATGTTCCTACATGCTGCATCATGATCATCTTCCTTAACACTTAAATTAACACAAGTCAGCATCAACAAACCAACTGCCTCACCACATCATCATGCCTGCATTCAGACCAATGCAGTCACCACTTCAGCCCTGCAACATTTTGGAGCTCAAGGACATATGACCTATATGCTTCTGCCAGACTACTTTTGGAACAGAATGCATTCTGTACAGATGCATCAGATGCTATGGCTGTTAGCTTGCTTCCTTAGCACTCACTCAATTTACTGCTTACTTAAAGGCTACTTGGCTTCTGCATTCTCCATATTCCTTTCTTAGTACACACGCACTGATTTCCACGCTGGTAAAATGCCTACCCCTAGACTGAGAGACATGGGTTCAAGTCCCAATAGCTCCAGAGGTGAGGAATAACATGCAAGAACATTGTCTTCCCTGCTGTTATCAAGCTTTTGAACAGACCTCACAAATGTTAATTTTGATATCTCCCTCTGCACCTTCTTTGCAGCTGTTGTTACCCTGATGCACTTTTGTATGAACAATCTGCCTGTATCGCACCTAAAACAACACTTTTCACTCTCAGTACATGTGACAACAATAAATCAAACACAAACTGATTCAAAAAAAGGTTAAACGGAAAACTTTAAAAAATAATTCATAAAGCAGACCCAGCACCTCTAACAGCATTTTGATTTAGCCTCTTCCCTCTTTCCCTATCCTCTCTTCACTTTTGATGGTTTGCACTGCCCATAAAGGGATTTGTATGAAAATACTGAATTGGCTATATGGTTGTTTGTACTTCTAGCAGATAGTAGTTAAAAAAAAATGCAAAAAAAGAGTCAGTGATTTCGCTGGTGGGAAAGTCGCTCAGTTGTGCAAAGTAGCACTTTCGGGTCGAATAGAAAAACAACCAGACCCAGATCCTCTTTCCTCTTTCCCTATTTCCTCTCACTTTTGATGGCTTGCATTGCCCATTATAGGCTTTGCTTACAAATAGTTAATAGGCTATACTGGTATTTACTGATGATTTATACTTTAAAGAAAACAAGAAAAAAAAGTCTGAGAGATTTTGGCACTGGGAAAGTTGCTCAGTTATGTGAGATAGCACTTCTAGGTAGGCAAAAAACAAAGGTGACCCAGCCCAGGGAACTCTTGTGGCACATTGGGAGGATCCTTACATTTGAGCTTGGAGGTCCACCTGTTCCAGAGATGTGTAATAACATCACTGAGCAGGTTGATTAGAAAATCGGCTGAAACAATAAAGCAGAACAAGTCCATTACAAAAGAAATGCAGACCCAGAAGGGCTTTTGTGGCATCATGATAGTGTCCATATCTCTGGGCTGAGGAGACCTGGGTTCAAGTCCCATCTGCTCCAAAAGGTGGTGTCACCTTTTTCCCCCAAGTCTCTTCCAGCTTTATTTTTTAGCTACTTTTCATGGTCTTGGCAGGGGTTGGGGACTGTACAAAAGCAGGATTTTCCTTTATTCCTTCCAGCTCTCAAGTCTTGCACCATTTCATTCAGGAATGTTACGTAGACTTAACATTTTCAGGCAACTTATTCTATCGTAAATGTTTCTCCAGCCCTATTACTTCATTACTGTATTTCAAAATTCAGGACTCCAGTCTCTTTGGAACAGCAACTTTACATGAAATTTTCCCTGCCAAGAAGCAGCAGGAAGGGTAGAAAATTAAGCAGATTTCAACCAGGTAGATACCAGCCATCTCAGCAAAGTTCATAGATAATGGGAACTACAGATGCTGGAGAATCCAAGATAATAAAGTGTGAAGCTGGACGAACACAGCAGGCCAAGCAGCATCTCAGGAGCACAAAAGCTGATGTTTCGGGCCTAGACCCTTCATCAGAGAGGGGGATGGGGTGAGGGTTCTGGAATAAATAGGGAGGGGGGGGAGGGTTCTGGAATAAATAGGGAGGGGGGGGGAGGCGGACCAAAGATGGAGAGAAAAGATGATGGGTGGAGAGGAGAGTATAGGTGGGGAGGTAGGGAGGGGATAGGTCAGTCCAGGGAAGACGGACAGGTCAAGGAGGCGGGATGCGGTTAGTAGGTAGGAAATGGAGGTGCGGCTTGGGGTGGGAGGAAGGGATGGGTGAGAGGAAGAACAGGTTAGGGAGGCAGAGACAGACTGGGCTGGTTTTGGGATGCAGTGGGGGAAGGGGAGATTTTGAAGCTGGTGAAGTCCACATTGATACCATTGGGCTCCACTTGATCTTCCTGACCGGCTGCCAATGAAGGCCTTTAAGAGGTCAATTAATATACGTTAGGGCCTATCTCAAACTACTGTGCTAAATGACTCTGTTCCTTGCAAATGAAACCAGAAACAGTCTTCCTGATGATCAAAAATGGAATATAATGGAAATCCCCTTGACATGTATAAGCAGTGTTTCTGTTACCTTCCCAACTAGATACGGTGGCTGACTTCAAGGAAATTATTGGTCCACATCGCTTATGTCAATACTGAAAATGAACCACTGCTTAAGCATCTTAGACATATAATGGGTATTGAAGATCAAACAAAACTGTAAAGAAAAAATTACTCCTTGATTGACAAGTAACCTGGAAATGAATGAGCAGTGAAGGCATAATGTTCCCCTCCCTGGAGGTGGAGAGAAGGGAAATAATTAAAAGCATTGCTCCTGGAGAGATACTCATACACTTCTCACAATCACACCAACTCATTGATCAAGAAGATCCATTGGAGGCTGTCTTGATATGATTCTTGACCCAGCAATTAAGGTTCTTAAATGGTCAAGTAACAGCCACTTAAGGGCCTCAATGTGCTTCCTCTCTCATTGCCTACCCTCCCAGCTGGCAAAAAGAATACTTGGTTTCCTAACAGGAAACCTTAGCCACTAAAATCCACCCCTGTCTTTGCCTCTGACCTTCCCCAAGCCCCTCTCCCCAAAATCCCCCATACCGTGAGAAACAAAAGAAAAATTCCTACCTTCTCAGCTCAAACCCTGAAAAGCACAAAAGTGACACAACACTAGGTTTAGTCCAACAGGTTTATTTGAAATCACAAGCTTTCAGAGAGCTGCCGCTTTGCCAGTGCTACTTCATCTGATGAAGGAGCAAGTGCACCAAAAGGCTAACGATTTCAAAAAAACCTGCTAGACTCTAATCTGGTGTCGGCTGACTTTTGACCTTGTCCACCTGTATCCAACACAGGCACCTCCACACTCTGAAAAGTAGACCCTGACCCACGTTCTTGAGGACATGACATTGCTATCCTCTGATTGATCAATAGGCAAGCCAGGACTACACTGTCAAAGCCTGTGATTTGCCCAGAAGTTTGGTAAAACTGGCCAGTCAGCTCTTTACAACCAAATTGGCACATGACATGGCATGCTTTTTTCAGCAGTTGGGCCCTAAGTTAGTCAACCCCAAACATGCCTGCCTCCACATAGTCTTGAAAATCTTGGCCATAACGTCTAGAAATGCTACAGGAAAAGTATAGCAGTTTCATATCAACAACAGGTGGCATGGTGGTGTAGTGTTTCCTCACAGCACCAGGGACCCAGGTTCAATTCCAACCTTTGGAGACAGCCTGTGTGGAGTCTGCATGTTCTCCCTATGTCTGAAATAACAAGGTGTAGAGCTGGATGATCTACTTGGCCTTCTGTGTTCATCCAGCTCTGTACCTTGTTATCTCAGATTCTCCAACATTTGCAGTTCCTACTATCTCTCCCTATGTCTGTGTTGATTTCTTCCGAGTGCTCCAGTTTCCTCCCAGAGTCTAAAGATGTGCAGGTTAGGTAAATCAACCATGCTAAATTGCTCGTGTCCAGGGATGAGCAGGGTACATGGATTAGCCTTGGTAAGTGCAGGGTTATGCATTTACACATGGGATGGGTCTGGTCAAGATGCTGTTTGGAGGATTGGTGCAGACTCAATGGTCTGAATGGCCTCTACCTGCACTGTAGGGTTTCTATGATTCTAATGGTGCAGAGGTAGAATTTTTGTTTGAGTGTCTAGGCTCAATTGTTATCATATTTCACTATGTACATTGCCACACAGAAATTCTATGTGGCTTAAAAAAAAATTGAGTCATCCACCTGCTGGTAACAATGGTGCCAATCTTAGTCCTTATGTTTTTCTGTCATTGAGAGATGAATGAGTGCTAATACTGGCTATTTCTAGCAACATTACAGTCCTAAGAATGACTCTTTAATAAAAATCAACTTTTACGTCTACTACAGATGAAAGATGCTAATAGAGAATAAAACTTATACAATTATTACTCAAATCCACATTTTATATGACATAGCAGCAGTAAAATTAAGAACTAAACTCTATTGTGTACGCTCTGTAGTACCCGTCATTGAATATGGAACAACAGTTAAAGGGCTTGAGTTTTTTTTATATTCAGTGTTAGTTGGAAAACAAACATTTCCAATGGAAATCTGCCCAAAAAGAAAGAAATCTACAAATCAGAATCAACTTCGCACATTTTTTCATATCTTGGTAGAATTGTAAACAGTCGTTGAAATCAAATTATTCCAAAAAGAGAGCGAGCTAGAGACCGGAATATGCTACACTCCCTGTTCAGTTACCATATCCTCTCATTCTTAGTCAAAACTCAATCACTAATATACATGACCGCATGTACAATTCTCCATCCTGTTACAACAATGAGTTTTAAAATGGCATAATAGTTTGGGCCTATGTCTTTAAGTTAAGACAAAATTAATGCGTCATATGACTGGTTCAGACATCTGCCTGACAATAAAAGCCACAAGGACAGGCTTTAAGATTAAGGGAGATCTTTGTTTTGTTTGCTGGAAAGAATGTGCAAGGTGTCCAGTTGAAGACAAGATTGGCAACATCTGAGGTTAGTGGTTAGACTGTTCGAATCCAAAGTCCTAGGAATGTGTTGAGAATGCCAGATCGTAAGCCATTATATTTTTAAAAACTGTCCATTTATTTCCAACATAGAACAGAGTTGAGGCAATGAGAATGGCTAACCAGTGAAACCTTGTCACGTCATTCTTTCGCTATCAACAGGAAGTTTGAATTTTTTTTTTAAAAAGTTGTCTCTGTCTGGGCTGAAACAACCCTCACAGCAAGCAAATGCAGTGACACCTATAGAGGACTGCCACTAAACCAAAGCACTGAACATTACAAACTCTCCTCCAAGTAACAAAAACTGAGAATTGTTACGTCCCAAGCTCAAATAAATGAACTGTTAAAAACACGTTATAATTCAAGGGCTATTTTTTTCTGGCTCCTGCACTATCACAGCAAGAAAGCATACATAATTGGAATTTTAAAAAATGCTTTCAGGTTGGACTTCACCATATTTTCAAATTTTATGTTTGGTTCACCAGATTAATTCTGGCATCTTAATTCAGCCTGGCTCCCTGCTCAGCTATCTGCAATAAACTCAAGTGTATTACAAACACTTCCATGAATAATACTTTACTTCAGAACCAGAGTTATGAGCCATTCAAAGCCAAACAACAGATTACGTTATATTAAGTGAAACATAACCACTTCAGACTATTCAAAGACTCTAATGAACGTAAGCAATTAGTGTACATTGTTAAGCTTCTCTGAAAGTGACGTTTTCAAATCATGATGTGCTCCTTTTCGGGACTTAATATCGCTCATGCCAGAATGGACCAAAGTCATAGAACAGCACAGAGAGAGACCATCAACGCCTTGACTATGTGTCAAATATTTCAAGCAGAAGTGTCGTTCATCTCACTTTCTTCCTCTTTGCACACGTTTAAGTTATTTCATTTCTTTTTCAAGTATTTAACCAATTCTCTTTTGAAAGCTATTATAAAATACATTTTTACTGCAATTTCAAGCCGTAGATTCAAGGGTCGCGACCCTAAACATCAACTCTCCTGCTCTTCGACCTGCTATCTTCCTCCAGCTCCACACCATATTGACTCTGACTTCAGCAGCTGCAGTACTTGCCATCTCCAAGTAGATTCAAAATGTTAATCACTTGTGGCATTAAAATAGCTTTTCCTTATGTCACCTGTTGTTCATTTGCCAATCACATTAAATTTTTGTTCTGTTGTTACCAACATTTCAGTCATCAGAAACAGCTTCTCTTTACTTACTATGATTTTATAACTTTGAAAATCTAAAATTTCCTCAGCCTTCTGAGCTTTACGGAAAATGATTTTGCAACACTTTAAAACTACCACGCATGGTTAACAGTTGATTTTATTTTGAATAGACACTCCAGAAGAAAAAAGGACTACCCACAGGAAATTGTGTCTGCCACATTTTGTGCCCTTCAAGTGAAGGGAAAAGAAAAATAACTTCAAAAACATCTAAAATAAGTTCAAAAACCTTTATTCAGAAGAAGTGCTTAATAATGAATTCCGTAGCAATTTTGTAAATGTTAACAAGACAATTGAAGCTCTGTACAGAGGTAGTGGCCTAGTGAGGATTTCATTTTGAAAAGGCAGCACAGTCACAGATCAAACAAAATCTTGGTAGCCAAAAACCACAGGATCAGTGGGTGATTTTAGGTTTTTATTTGTACTTACTGTAACCATGTGGTATTTGGGAATAAATTAGTATGAGCTCACATTGATTTCCATTTAATTTTAAACTTTCAAACACGGGTGGTTTCCACTTTCAAAATAGATGGGATTTGTCCTTCATTAGAACACCTGCAAACATGATTTACTGGTAACGATGGTTAGAAAGTAACTAAGAACAAAGTGTACAGTGTGACAAGAATTATACAAGATTAATTCTAATATTGTTTTATACATTTAGGTGATGAAATGTTGCAATGGTTCTCAAAGGCTAATAGGGTCATACAGTACAGAAACAGACCCTTCGGTCTAACTCGTCTATGCCGACCATGTTTCCCAAATGAAATAATCTCCCACGTGCCTGCATTTGACCCATATGCCTCCCAGCCTTTCCTATTCATGAACTTATCCAAATTTCTTTTAAATATAGTAACTGTACCTGCATCTGCCACTTCCTCTAGCAGTTCATTCCATATATGAGCCACCATCTGCATGTTAAAGTTGCCCCTCAGGTTACTTTTAAATCTTTCTCCTCTCACCTTAAAATTACAGTCTTTAGAGTTTTGAACTCTCCCACTCTCAGGAAAAGACCTTTTGCTAATTACCTTATCTATGCCCCTTGTGATTTTATAAATATCTAAATTCATTTCAGAAACCCCTGGATGACCCTAGTGGAGTTCAGTCAGAATCTGGCAGCAACCTTTGCTCGAACAATCACTCTTCCTCCCCATAATAACATGCCATCCTCTACTGTGATCTGGTCTCTCGAGGTCCACAACGTTTTCAATTCCAGTTGAGACGGTCCTTTGCTTTCACCCATCACCACCAGCTGTTTCAATTTTGTCAGGACTGACATTTTCTGCGTCCAAAGCCTGACACTGTCAGCTGTGACTGGAAGTGGGTCCAGAAAATTTAAAACCATTCCGGATTCCTCCAGTGTCGAACTTTGCTGACACTTAACATTCTTATTTCAAATACGAAACACTGAGCTGATTTATTACAACGGAGGGAACATGACTTTGGTTTAACTTGAGCATCATTTATTGGTTTCAATCTTTTACAATGAGATGGAACTACAGAAATGCAGTCTTCCTTCAAAATATTTTTGCAACCTGGACTGGGTAGCTCAACCACTTCAGATATTCTAAAATACGAACTAAATTAAGACAGTGATACATTAAAAATATTCTGACACTTCTTACACCTTAGGTTGAAAGCTTTGTGCATCCAATAAATCACCACTAATATTTAAAATGGATTGGAACAGATTAATCACAGGCAGGCCAATAACCTGCAAATGAAACAGCATTACAACAGTCTTGTGTGGGGTCACTGAAGATTGCAGCTCTCCTAGTGCATTGATAGTGAGCTTTACATTTTGTTATCTGGTTCACATTACTGATTGCCTCAGGGAAGCTGAACATTCCACACCATTGGTAGGAGACCGAAGATAACTGAAATGGAGGTTTTGTTCCTATTACAAAATGAATCTGCTATCAAGTAATCATGTAGTGAAACCGGCAGCTGTCAGAGAAATCTGCAATTTGGACAGTCACACTGAAAAATACATGTTCAAACACAGTAAAGTGAATAAACTGACTGCAGCAGAGATCCTCACAGGAGCTGTAATTAGACAACCAATTACAGTCATTCATAAGGGTGTATAAAAATGTCAATTTTATAAAAATTAACAGAAAGTTTGTGTTTTGAAAAATGACTTCACGGGCTAGACTTTCATCTTTGAGGTGGAAGACTTCCCAACATCACAATCTGCTGTCTGGCCAGGGCAGTAAACAGGAAAAGCTATTTAATTTGGTGGAGGCAGGGAGGGTCTGAAGTCAGCTTGCCAAAGGCAGGAGTGAAGGTAGGCTGATGCCAGGGTGACCAGGTTAAAAATGGCCACCTTTGTGCACTGTGACACAGCGCAGTTGTGGGGAGCAATATGAAACCCCCTGAACCCCTGCTTTCTATCTTCCTCATTCTCACCTACTTACCCAAAATTCACTGTGAACAGTATTCACAAGCCCTTATGTAACATTTGGAAGTATTTGAAAAGCTCATTAGTCTATCAAACTCATATTCCCTTGGACAGTTGTATTAACAAATCCTAATGAGTAGAATCCATTTGTCCATTGCAATGATATCATGCATTCACAATGAGATTCCAATGAAAACTACATCAAATTCTTCAGTGCAGAATGCATAAAAACCTTTGAAGATGTCCAGAAGCTCAGCCATATATCAGAAGTTTGAAACAGCTAAACCCGCAGGAGGAATTCTTCATCATATCATCTTATTACAATTATTTACAGTTAAAAGCATCAGATGCCAATGTCTATGCAATTTAGCTCTATTTAATATTAAAAGATGGCTGACTGTACTGGATACAGCAAAGAACATGGGGCCCAACAATGTCTGAGTGCTGAAGATGCATCTGAACAGCTCATCCAAGCCATTCATGTATTGCAAGGGTACTGTCATCTACATTTAAGTAATGTTTACCCAAATATTCATAGGACCTGGGCATTATTGACATGGTTAGCATTTTGATGCTAAATTTCTAGAAGATTTTAACCTCCTTATTTAAGTGCTGCACTCTATGTGGTGAAGGTATTCAATGCACAATGCTGTTCGATGGGTGCCTTGGAGGTTTGACCCAGCAACAATACAGAAACAGTCATATCTCAGGAACAGGGCTCAATTATTGAGTGGGTTGTTTAACAGGCCCTTTTCCCACCAATTGCCCAAGAACAAAAATCTCTCAGACTTCAAACATGGCTCCCTCCTCCCCATACTGCAGGAATAAATGCAGCGAGTTGGTAAATAGCGTTAAGCGGCCTTTTCTGCCACATGTAAAATTGCAGCGGAGTTGGGGACAAACAGGTAAGTATCAAGAATTGGTATTACACCCAATTTTTTGGCCCCCGACTCACCTGGCAGCCCTGCTCCAGGAGACCATTAAATTCGTCCCATGAGAAAAGATATACAGTATGTTTATTGAGAGTAGATGAAGCAAGATGGAAGAACTTTGTAATCTTTGAGGTTTGGTGCTCGGAATTGAACATCACACACCAAATGAGGTCTGTCCTGTATTCCAACCTTCTGGAGATAAAGGAAAACATTTTATCAATCTTTCTGATTTGTTTTTGTAGCTGAGTATTAGTTATTTGTTAATTGTCAACCTCAGCATCCAAATCCCTACATTCCTCCACTGCTTCTGGTCTCTCACCATGTTAAGACAGAGCCCAAGATTAATTAAGTGCATCACAAATAGAGTGCCAAGATTAAAATACTGTATTCTGGACAGAGTGGAAACTTGATACAATGAAGGGAGTTTTCAACATCTGCTTTTTATGGAAGTTTATGCAAAATAGCATGATCCCAGGAGATAATACATGTAGATAGTGTCCCCAATTTGAGAAACTGTAGCACAGTTAGAGTTGTTGAAGTGCAGTTTCAGCTACTGATATTAGACAGAGGAAGAATGACCTAGACAGTTTGATTACCAGCCAAGGAGAGTGGGGTATAGTTGTGACTCAGACAGTTAAAGGGATACCACGTGCACTAGTACAGAATCCTCAATGTTTGCCATTACCTAACAGGTACGAAGCATTTGCTATCCTAGCGAAAGATAAAAAGATTGCAGAGAGAAAAGGTAAACTGAACAAAACAACGAGCTATAGGAGATCATTCAAGTGGTGGAAAGCAAAAAAAAAACTTAAGGCTTAGGAGATACTTAGTCCCGCAAACCTGCTCTGCCATTCAATGAGATTTTGACTGATTTAGTTGTGATCTCAACTCCACTTTCATGCCTGTCCCCCATGGCTCTTTACTCCCTTGTCAATCAAAAATCCAACAACTTTGAACAGATTGAGTGATCCAGCCTCCACTATTTTCTGCTGAAGAGAATTTCACAGACGAACAACCCTCAGAAAATAAAACCCTCATGTCCAATATAAAAGTGAGACCTCTTGTTCATATATTAACCACCCTAGCTTTCCCACATGAAAAATGTCCTCAGAATCCACTCTGTCAAGTCCCCTTGGGATATAATCCATTTTAGTAAGGAATCTCACATTATTTTGAACTCCAAAGTACAAAGGCCTGTTCAACCTTTTATCCTAGGAATGAGTTAAATAGTCTGAAATGCTTCCAACAATTCATGCTTTTTCAAAAATGGGAAGCAAAATTGCACGTTGGTTGCACCAAGGTCCTGCTCAGCCATAGTAAAATTTTCCTACTCTTGTATTCCGTTCCTCGAACATTAAAAGCTAACATTCAACATGTTTCCCCTCACTCATTGCTGTAGCAGCAAGCTCACTTTTTGTGATTCATGTACCAGATCATCTAGATCACTCTGTACCTCCCAGTTCTGCAATCTTTCTAATAGCTTATTGCTGTGCTATTCTAACTGCCAAAAGTGGCCATTTCCTTCATCACACTCGATCTACCAAAAAGTGGATATAGGCTAGTGTAGTTGTGGGAGATAGACACTGTTCACTAATCACGGCAGCCAACAATGGTGGGCCAAAGTCTGTCTGCCAGGTGTCATGTTGAAAGAAGTCTTCTTAAATTGAAGAAAAATTTAATAAATAGGAAGAATCAGGTTGCTGTGGTCCACTTAGAATCTATTACAACACTAAGTTAGGAATAAGGTTCTGTTGAGGAAGTTTGAGGAGTTAGGCTACAAATTAAAAAGAACCTCAAAAGATTGTAGAGAGAGATAATGGGAACTGCAGATGCTGGAGAATCCAAGATAATAAAGTGTGAAGCTGGATGAACACAGCAGGCCAAGCAGCATCTCATAGCTTTTGTGCTCCTGAGATGCTGTTTGGCCTGCTGTGTTCATCCAGCTTCACACTTTATTATCAAAAGATAGTAGTCTTTGGATGATTGCCTGAACCAATAGAGGATACTAAACTGACTAAGTGAAAGTAAACAAAGAGTATTGATACAAGGATATTTTTCCAAACTGAAAGATGGTTAGTAGTGGAATTTCCTGAGATGCGCAGTGGAACCTTTACTTCTTTACACCCATTAACATGGGCACATTTTCAAAATTTGCGGATGACATCAAATTTGGAAACATTCTGACTGTGAAGAGGACAGTGTAGAAGTTGAAATGACATTCACCGATTGGTAGAATAGACAGATAAATGGGAAGAGATTAACTTTGTTAGGAAGAACATAGAGACACCACACAAAAAACGGTATAATGACAAATGGGTGCAAGATTACAGGGACCTGAGTCCATATTTAATAAATCAATGAAGGTGGCAGGACAGGTTGAGATGAAGGGTACAAATCATACAATGTCCTAGGTCTTATAAATGGGGCACAGAAAGAAGTTATATAATACTTACAAATATCACTGTTTTGGCCGCAACTGAAGTATCATATACAGTTTCGGACACCACGCTTTGTTAATGCAGCAGGCCTGGGAGGAGTAACTTCATTTTCACAGATAGATCAGAGAAATTGGGACTGTTTTCCTTGCATCTACTTTGAAGATCGAGGAGATTTGATACAAGTATTCAAGGTCACGAGGGGTCTGGGCAAAGTAGGTAATAAAAATCTGCTCCTTTGGAGGAAGGATTGAAAACCAGAGAAGACTGATTTAAAGTGATTGGCAAAAGAAGTGATGGTAATATGAAGAAAATCTTTTACATACAGCAAGTGATTAGAATCTGGAATGCATTAGCTGAGATTGTGACTGAGACAGATTCACTTTAGGCATTCAAAAGGGAACTGGATTGTTATGTGAAAAGGAAGAACATACTGAGTTTCAAGGAGAAGATGAGGGAGTGGCACTAAGTAAACAGTTCCTACAGAGAATCAGGACAAATGGAATCCTTCAGTGTTGTAACAATTCTGATTCTTTCATATGAGCCAAACAATTTACAATGAAGGCTAGCAGAAAACAATATATTTGAACTTCATTTCTTTATCTAAAAGTTACAGTGCTACTATCTTTCCCTCCTCTACATGAGTTCAAATCCAAAACAAAAAGGAACTTCACTCTTCTGTCAGTGGCAGTCTTGAAGTAAACTAAGAAAAGGCAAGCTCAATTCAGTAGGAATGAATAGAGAGTTCAAAAACTTCAATGTCAATTTTAAAACAAACTTCAGAACAAGGAGGTGAAAGGCCTCAACTCGGATATCCTGTAGATAGCACAAGGTTTCACTATTTGGTCAGTTATTACCTAAATGAACGGTGTGAGAAGTATGAAAAATAATTAAAACATTTACATGTCTGGACAAAAATTTAAATTTCAGACAGATTAAAGGAGAGGAGCTAGCAAAAGAAGGACCCAGGCAGGCTGTCAACATCACCTACAGGGCCAGGCAAGTTGAGGACTCCAAGACAGCAGTCAGCATCACCTAGAGAAGTGGATGAGGTGAAAATCTATGAACAAGCAGTTAGCATCACATCGACAAACAGACAAGAAAGGGCCCTAACTTAGTCAGAAACATCTGGGGAAAACTAGGTCCACACCTGAGCATTGCTGTATCCCACATTCTTACAAAGTGCATAACCAGGTAACGAGGAAGGTTAAGTAATCAGTACACAAAGGATCAAATGTAGAAAGACGAGGCATAGTAAAAAGTAAAGACAAAGTGAGAACAGAAAATAGTCACATGGGAAATGAGGATCCAAGAATTGCAGGAAGGTGCAAAGAATAAACCAGGAAAATACCTACAATCAAGACTAGATGTTACAAAAATAACGAAAAGACAAAACTAAAGGGTCTGAACAAAGTAAACAAACTGATAACAGACTTTGAAATAAATATGATCAGACAGCCATGACAATGGCTGCAGCATGACATGGGTTCAGTCCTGAAATTTGAGCGATATTTCACATGCAAGAAGAGTGAAAGCTAATTAAAAGTGGAAGGGTTGCACTGTTGGCCAAGGATGGTATTTGTGCAATACTTAGAAGTTACCTCAGTTCAGGAGATCACGATATAATAGCAGCTTGGATGGTGTTGAGGAACAGTAGGTGAAAGCAGTCACTACTAGGAATAGTCTACAGGCTAACAGTAATCACAATGTGGGGGAATGTATATAAGAAGAAATATTGGGTGTTTGTGATAAAGCATTAGCAATATCACAGGGTACTTTACATATACCATGGAAAAATCAGATCAGCAGGATTAACATAGATGAGGAGTTTATAGAATGCTTTTGAGAGCTTTCAAGAGCAGCACATTCTGGAGCTGATCAGGGAACTGGTTGTACTGAACTGGTATTGTGTAATGTGACAGATTAATTAAGATCTGAGTAAAAGAACCTCCAGGAAACAGCAACTATAATATGATTGAACTTTACATCTACTTTGAAAGAGGGAAATTGGTACTACAAGTATTTTAAACCGGAATATGGCAACTGCAAGAGAGCATGGACGCTCAGTATGTCAGTTTGCTTCAGAAAGCTAAGCTAGGGATCAATCAACAGAAGCAGTGGCAGACATTTAAAGGGATATTTCAGAACAAACACATTCGTGTAATAAAGAAAAATTCTAAAGAGAGGATCAAATAAATATGGTAAACTAAAGGAATTAGGGAAAGCATCAAACCCAAGGAGAAAGCATGTAGCTGTACAAAGTTGAGTGATAGATCAAGTTATTGGAAAAAATATAAAGAGCAACATGCATGTGTGTAGTGTATTAGAAGTGCCCCTACTTCTAGGCCAGAAGGTTAGGATTCAAATCCCACCTGCCTCAAAGATGTATCAATAACATGTCTGAAGAGGTTGATCAAGTTAACTGTAAAGAATAGCAGAGAATGACAGACTGGAATCCCAAAAGAGGTGGCTAATGACCTCGTGGCTGCATGACAAAATTCCCATGATTCTGGAAAGATTCCATCAGACTGGAAAGTATCAAATGCAACCCTCTAGTCGAGAAGGGAGAAGGCAGAAAATAGAAATTTAAATTGGCTGATTCACCAGACATCTGTCGTGGGGAAGGTGTTGGAATCAAAGATTAAATCTTTGCATGTGCAAAAACTTAGGTAATTGGGAAGTGTCAATACATTTTGTTAAAAGGAAATTAGGTTTATATAACTTGATATAGCTCCTTAAAGAACTAACGTATGCCATGAACACAGCGGAGTCTCTTGACATACTGTACTTAGAATTCCAGAAGGCATTGATAAAGGCATTGACTAAAGGTTACTGTAAAAAATAAAAGCTCACATATAAACAGTAACAACTCAGCAAGGATAGAGGATTGGCTGGCTATCAGAAAATAAAGTATAAATAAATGGAGCTTTTTCCATTTGACAGGATATGACAAGAGGAATCCGACAGGGCCTGTGCTGAATCCTCAGCTTTTTACAATTGATGTCAATGACTTAAATGAGAAGAGCAAAGGCATCATTGTTAAATTCACAGACAACACCAAGATAGGCAGCAAAGTATTTTTTTTCTATTCACTCATGGGATATGGGAACCACTGCTAGCATTTGTTGTGAAGATGACATGAGGAGGTTAAAGTCAGCTGGAGATAATTTTAGTAAGTGGGTTCACTTCTGGGATGAGAGGGCTGTTATGAGGATGGGTTGTACATACCGGGTTTGATTCCATTAAAGTTGAGGAGTGATGAATGACTTGACTGAAGTACATATGATCTGGATGGTCTTAAGATGGATGTGGAAAAGGTGTTTCTTCACGCGAGTGAATGCATTGTTTTAAAATTACAGGATTGCGCTTTTAGGGCTGGAATGAAAAATTTTATCTTGTCGATGGTTGTGAAACTTTGGAACATTCTGCCTCAGAAAATAGTGGACACAGGGTCAAATTGATTTTTAGGGCAAAGATTGATTCCCTTGCCTAATAAGAATCTAAGGTTGTTGCAGGTAGATGACAATATGG
This sequence comes from Stegostoma tigrinum, assembly GCF_030684315.1. Classification (NCBI taxonomy): domain Eukaryota; kingdom Metazoa; phylum Chordata; class Chondrichthyes; order Orectolobiformes; family Stegostomatidae; genus Stegostoma; species Stegostoma tigrinum. The sequence continues at coordinate 14,564,632 of NC_081355.1, read as the reverse complement.
AATTAGTCACACAAACAAATCAGCCAAGGCAAACTCAAGGTACCAAATGGTCTACTTCTCTTTGTATTTTATATGTTTGTAAAGTGACAGCAAGGGAACGTCATTATCCAGGGTACCTCATGAGCTTTTCTGGCATACCGGTAATGTTCCTGCCTCCGAGCCATGAGAGCTGGGTACAAGTCCCACTTGCTTCAGAAGTGTGAAATAACATCCCTGAACAAGTTTTTTCAAAAATATCAAAAGAGAAACACTGAGTTCTAACAGACCCAATATTTTACAGCCGGGCTTGAGATCGGGATGACAGGTCAGCACAACATAGAGGGCCGAAGGGCCTGTACTGCGCTGTAATGTTCTATGTTCTACGTCTATGTTAAGTACTCTAAATGCAGCCCACTTAAAACTGTTCGATTTGCAAAACCTGTCCACGGTTGAAGCACGGTTCTTTATGTCGAGCAGTATTAAAGTTGGAGAAAGTTTAGCTTCATGATTCAACTTGCTGTTCCAAATGAAATCATTCCAAAGCAAATGTGCACTTCATTCAATATTAATAGAAAGAACAAAAGGAGGAGAAAGCAAAATGATGTTGACGTGCCACGAGCCTCCCTGTCAGTACTTTGTCTCACATTTAACTCATGTCCGCTCAAGGTGGTTTACCACTATCTTAAATCAAGTATCGCACCATAAAAATTGCAACTCATAGGCAGGATTTTCTGACTATGAGAAGGCATGCAGAATAGTGGGCAAGTAAGCATGATTGGTGGGGTCAAAAAAAATTCTTGCTACCTGGATAACGTTTAGCAATTAGAATTTTCAATCTCAAAAAATGCTTCATCTGTCCTGATCGTCTCCCATCTGAAGACTTTTGAAACTGGTCTAGAAGTCTGACTTTTAATGCATAAAGAAACAAATTACAGCTGTTTAGAAAATAGTCACTGCGGTAAAACATAGCACCACCCAAGTGCTAACTGGATGTTTCCTCATGAAAAATTACATATCTCACATAGCTAAGAACAGCTATACAACAATTTCACATCCCCTTCCTATTGCAACAGGTTCAGCAAATCATAATTTGTTATTCTGTACACACATTATTTAATCTAAAATTTGCTGTCATATTTCATTGCATGCAGGAATTGGCTTTGCAACTACAATCCGTCAACAGTTTACTATACTTGGGCTTTTTTTTAAAACACCATATACACCACTGCACTGCTATCGAATCTGTAATTTATAAAAATTGTAACAGCACTTATTTTTGCATCAGTACTGATTACAGAATACAATGACTTTTAATCAGCATTTTGTACCTAGTATGAAATTGTGATGTGTGTGGTTCAGCCTGAGATAGAGATCAGAGAAATTAATGGAATTCAAGGGTGTAGAGTCTGCAGGTAGACCTGAAGTCAAATCCCTTTGACATTCCAATGCCGGGATAAGCAACAGCAACAGACCTCTTCCAAATGTATATAAGAAACTGCTGGGATCCTCTATACAGTCCTACCAAAGTCACAGTGTTGATCAAAATATTATCAGATTGTCTTGGACATTTACAGCAACCATAAACTTGTCAGTGGGAAAAATTGCAAAGAAAAAAATTTGACGTATTTTGCTAACTTGTCAATTTAAGATAATGGCTAAGCCATTGAAGGCAAGATGAGGAGAATCATTTTATGCAGCAAATTGCCCTGATCTGGAATGTGCTGCCTGAAGGGCTGATGGAAGCAAATTCAATAACATCTTTTAATAGGGGTTGTATGATTAGCAAAAATAGTGGCATATACATCAGCCTCTCAAGCCTGAAAAAATTACTACAAAAATACAGATTGATTATAAAACAGCAACCTGTTTGTATACGCTGTGACACACCTCAGTACAGGTGGGACTTGAAGCCCAAACATTCTGGACCAGAGATAGAAGTACTAACACTGCATTACAAGACTCTCTCAGGGGTTCACTTATATGCCAAGTATAAAAATGTACCACCAATGAGAATGAGGGTGAGAGTGTAAATGGTTGACATTCAATACAGCCCCTATCACCAAAGTGTTTCCTTGCGCCCAATTGCAAGTAAACCATACCTTTGTGGGATAAAAAGTTAAGGTTGGCTACAAATGTAAGTGTAGCATGTCATGGCTGTAAAGGGGAGCTGGCTTGTATGTCGAATGTATGCAAAAATATAATACTTGGGCCCAGAGAAATACAAGACCATAAGACACAGGAGTGGAAGTAAGGCCATTCGGCCCATCAAGTCCACTCTGCCATTTAATCATGGCTGATGGACATTTCAACTCCATTTACCCGCACTCTCCCCGTAGCCCTTAATTCCTTGGGAGATCAAGAATTTGACCATAATAGATGTGTCTATTAGATTTCCAGAGGCCATTCCATTATGTAGGCTTGTAGAAGAATTACTCAATAGAAGGCAGGTTGACTTTTGTGCCCTGATTTATGATACTTGAAATGGGAAACATTTGTGGGAAAAGGCAGATTTGTCACATTTAAACACAATGTTGAAATAATATGTAAATTGTGCTCTCACATGGAGGGGGAATAAACTTCTGAAAACTGAGTTCAATAATTCAACAGATTCAAATAAAGTAGATGATTCAGCATCTAATGAGCAAACAAAAGTAGCAACCTGTATTAAAACTGCAATTCAAGTTCGTCCCCTCCCCCCACTGCACCACACAACCAGCCCAGCTCTCCCCCCGCCCCCCCCCCCCCCCACTGCATCCCAAAACCAGTCCAACCTGTCTCTGCCTCCCTAACCGGTTCTTCCTCTCACCCATCCCTTCCTCCCACCCCAAGCCGCACCCCCGTCTACCTACTAACCTCATCCCACCTCCCTGACCTGTCCGTCTTCCCTGGACTGACCTATCCCCTCCCTACCTCCCAACCTATACTCTCTCCACCTATCTTCTTTTCTCTCCATCTTTGGTCTGCCTCCCCCTCTCTCCCTATTTATTCCAGTTTCCTCTCCCCATCCCCCTCTCTGATGAAGGGTCTAGGCCCGAAACGTCAGCTTTTGTGCTCCTGAGATGCTGCTTGGCCTGCTGTGTTCATCCAGCCTCACATTTTATTATCTTAAAACTGCAATGCCTGATTTGTAGAAAAGATATCAATGTCTAATAGATATTCAACTGGTCAATAGTGAGCTAGCAGTTCAGTTGAAACAACTGTAATCATTCTCCCCTCACTGAATGAGAACAGTATCTTTAGTTGTGTGTTACATTATCTTTTCTCATCCTTGTACTTGACACAGGACCCTCTTCATCCTACCCCAGTTATTCTCATGCACTATCTAGCTTTGTGGATCTGCATTTGGCATTGTTCAGAACCAACCTGTGAACACAGCCAGCCAATTTACAACAGCAGTTTCTTTTCTCTCCACCTACGTTATCACCCACACAGTCTACCTGTAATTTCTCTTTGGCCCTCTATTGCAGCTGTTGCTAATCCTGCCAGTATCAGCTTTCAGAAAGATGCTGATAGAGCTCAGCTTGAACTCTCCAACATGTCTCTACTGTCTTCAAACTGTCAACATGTCTGTTCCACACCAAATTATGCATAACGAACATCAAAAAGACTGAAGTTGGCATTTTCAGCCACCACTAAAAATGTGATTCCCTTGCCACGGATTCTGAACCCTTCAACTACCACTCAGTCCATACTAGATCATGCCCAACCTTGACATCCTTCTGAAAACTTTAATTTCCCTTCCTTTGCATTTACTCAGTTTTCACAAGCTCCAGTTGTTCCAAATTGCTTTACAGCCAATGAAGTATTCCTGAAGTGTATTCTGTCAGAAAATCAGAAATACACCCACAAATTTATGCACAGCCAGCTCCCACGAACAGCAACATGATGTTCACCAAGTTTTTGATTTTTTTGATATTGAACCAGGGATAAAGATAAATGCCGTTTTGGACATCAGGAATAACTTCCCTGCTGTTTATATGGTATGACGGCACTTTTTAGATCTATGTGACAAAGCAGGCAGGGCCTGATTTGGTTGGGGGGGGGGGGGGGGGGGGGGCGGGTGGTAGGGACGCGTGGTACTGTCCCCATTTTTAATCGCGTGATCTCGGGTTCTTTCACACCTGATACAGAAACGTACTATAACTTGGCTGAACAGGTTGACCAAAAAATACATTATCCCTGTTTAGGAGGGTCCTGCGGCACAAGTAGTGTTTCAACCTATGGGCCAAGAGGCTCAGTGCTCTAGAGGTATGTAATAACACTTCTGAACAGGTTGTTTAAAAATAACATCTTTGAACATGTTGAGTTATGAAAGATGTCCACGGCAAGTGGAACATGAACTCAGGACTCCTGTTGCCAATTATAGAATGATAGTAAGCCATTCAAGAATTTTGTTCCACAATTGGGAGCTCAAATTGACTTCAAATGAAAATGCTACGAATGAAAAATTTCTGTTCCGTAGGAAATTTTAACTGTAAAACAGGGACAGCAACTGTTGGCTCCTCAGTGGAAGTTGCCATTTCAGAACACATTGTGGAGGAGAAGTGGTCCCACCTCAGGCAGCTCAAGAAAGGTTTTGCCCCTGCCACCACACACCCCACAAGGCTCAGTCACCAGCCACTCATGCTCTAACAGCACTGCAACATTGCAGTCTGTCAATCCTTCCACATTCTCCTTATGACGACTGATCTCCCCTCTATAACCCTTCAAGGGTAACTTTTCCCCACTCATATACACATTGTTGGGACACATCCCCAAATACCTTCGCTGCAGCTACTTGTCACCAGAGATCCTCCTGGCACCCACACCACCAGGCAGACTGACCAGCCAATCACAAGGCAGCTGAAATACAAGGTGCTCTTGCAACCGCTGGAGGTTCTGAAACAACAAGTAAAACAAAAACAGAACATGCCAGAAATACATTGCAGGTCGAGAGGCAATGGTGGAAAAAACACACGAATTGAAGTCGTTGAAGTGTCAAACCTGGAGAAGCTACAAATGAATCATATTAAAAAAGAGCCAAAACAAAGGCACATTTCATGTGTGAGGGATAATGGGAACTGCAGATGCTGGAGAATCCAAGACAATAAAATGTGAGGCTGGATGAACACAGCAGGCCCAGCAGCATCTCAGGAGCACAAAAGCTGACGTTTCGGGCCTAGACCCTTCATCAGAGAGGAGGCGGAGGAATTGGGAATAGGGGATGGAATTGGCGGAGGAATTGGGAATTCCATCCCCTATTCCCAATTCCTCCGCCTCCGCCACATCTGCTCCCACAATAAGACATTCCACTCCCGCACATCCCAGATGTCCAAGTTCTTCAAGGACCGCAACTTGCCCCCCCCACAGTGATCGAGAACGCCCTTGACCGCGTCTCCCGTATTTCCCGCAACACATCCCTCACACCCCACCCCCGCCACAACCGCCCCAAGAGGATCCCCCTCGTTCTCACACACCACCCCACCAACCTCCGGATACAACGCATCATCCTCCGACACTTCCACCATCCACAATCCGACCCCACCACCCAAGACATTTTTCCATCCCCACCCCTGTCTGCTTTCCGGAGAGACCACTCTCTCCGTGATTCCCTTGTTCGCTCCACACTGCCCTCCAACCCCACCACACCCGGCACCTTCCCCTGCAACCGCAGGAAATGCTACACTTGTCCCCACACCTCCTCCCTCACCCCTATCCCAGGCCCCAAGATGACATTCCACATTAAGCAGAGGTTCACCTGCACATCTGCCAATGTGGTATACTGCATCCACTGTACCCGGTGTGGTTTCCTCTACATTGGGGAAACCAAGCGGAGGCTTGGGGACCGCTTTGCAGAACACCTCCGCTCAGTTCGCAACAAACAACTGCACCTCCCAGTCGCGAACCATTTCCACTCCCCCTCCCATTCTTTAGATGGCATGTCCATCACGGGCCTCCTGCAGTGCCACAATGATGCCACCCGAAGGTTGCAGGAACAGCAACTCATATTCCGCCTGGGAACCCTGCAGCCTAATGGTATCAATGTGGACTTTACCAGTTTCAAAATCTCCCCTTCCCCCACCGCATCCCTAAACCAGCCCAGTTTGTCCCCTCCCCCTACTGCACCACACAACCAGCCCAGCTCTTCCTCTCCACCCACTGCATCCCAAAACCAGTCCAAACCTGTCTCTGCCTCCCTAACCTGTTCTTCCTCTCACCCATCCCTTCCTCCCACCCCAAGCCACACCCCCATCTACCTACTAACCTCATCCCACCTCCTTGACCTGTCCGTCTTCCCTGGACTGACCTATCCCCTCCCTACCTGCCCACCTATACTCTCTCCACCTATCTTTTCTCTCCATCTTCGGTCCGCCTCCCCCTCTCTCCCTATTTATTCCAGTTCCCTCTCCCCATCCCCCTCTCTGATGAAGGGTCTAGGCCCGAAACGTCAGCTTTTGTGCTCCTGAGATGCTGCTTGGCCTGCTGTGTTCATCCAACCTCACATTTTATTGTCTCACATTTCATGTGTGTGTTATTTGTGTAGAGGGGGGGCTGGGGCTGGGGGCAGAGTTTGATGCGAAGGGGAAATCACACCCACGTGATAAGCAAAATATTGATTTGTTATGTACTTCAAATGATAAACCAATCATGGGTGAATGGCAACATGATACAGTAAACAGCATGGTGAGATAAATCCAAAAAAAAAGAATATGTAACAAGCTGAAAGCGAAAAGATGATGCGAATACAGGAACGGAAGTAAATAAACTGGCTGTACGTTATATAATCTCACAACTCTGGTGGAAGTAAAGATGTGTTTTTGCATCATACCTACAGACTATGTCAGAAGAATGGCATTCCAACAGAGGTCTCACATGCAAAGCATTAACCAGCTCCAAGATTAATATTTTCTAACTAATAAAATGCCAAGCTGCAACTAATTTTAGCAAATTAAATCACAAGCCAGTAAAGGAACAGCAATTTTAGCATAGTTAAGTCTAATATGAAAAATAAAAATTGAGCTCTTGAGACTTAGTGGTTGCCTCCCTACTTTTGGTCAGAAGGTCCAGATTCAAGTTCTACCATCCTCAGACATTTGTAGTAAGTCTGAACAGGTTGACTGCAAATATCTAGAAACCAGAAGTCACTGGATTAGTAAACCAGAATCATAGTTTATTTTTAGGGTCTTGTGGTACAACAGTATTAACCCTAGTGCTGGGTTCCACCTACAGTGGAGGTATGTCACAACATGTATCAGCACACTTAAAAATACTTCGCAATGGAGACCGAAGTCAAAGGAAGAGAGTTCGACTAAATAAAGAAAATTAGCCCAAAAATGGAGGAAAATTGGAAAATAAAAAAAAGTCCAAAATTTAGGACATCCAAAACAGAGATAATTAGAAGTTAAAAGTGACGGGGTATTAAGGGAGACTAGAAGGAAACAAATAGGAAAACAGAAAACGCTCTTATCGATATAGACAGATGTAAAAAGAATAGGCAAGAAAGGGTAGAGAAATGAAACAAAGCTTTGAGAAAAAAATGGAACAATAAATATTAACAAGTACTTTAGTTTGATTTATTTTGAGATTGTTATAATGCAGACTATAGGGTTTAAGTAGAACTGGTCGTGCAGTTAGCTAAGATAGCAACTTACAATGAAATCAAATAAAAATGGAAAATATTCAATACCCTGATGCCATGCATCCCAGAATCCTGAATAAAGTTCAAACACAAATAATAAAGACTCTAACCATAATTTTGCCAACATACTTGAATTTGAAGATTGTATCAGAGCAGAGAGATTGTTAACATTCTATATGTTCCTTAAGAAAAAGCGGTTAAACCACATTACTGCAAAATCGTTTGCCTTAAGTAGTAGTGAATAAAAAATGCTCCAGACAAAAAAGAAGTTGATATTCTCTCAGAAAAGCATGAGTTAATTAAGGTACATAAAAGGTGCATCATATTGAACATTTTGGAGAAAATAAGAATGTATTGATAAAAGAAATTCCCTGTGTATATGTATTTTTTGCATTCTGCATTGGATGTTGTGCGTCAAAACGCTTAGTGTGCGCAATATTAAAGAGAACACAGGAGCACGAGTGGGAAGTTGGCTAATTGCCAGAAAAGAGTGTTACATTTAGCATCGAGCCTCTCTTTAATACATTACTAGACTGCTTAAATGCTTTGCTCTTTTCTCTTTAGTTACTCTTTTACTTTCATTATTCCAGAACCATATTATACAATATCTAGCTTCATCCAAATTTTTTTTTGTAATTATAATCCAAAGAAAAATTCTTCATCTTATTTCAAGAAGCACAAAATAATTCTCCATCTACCTTTTTCCTATTGTTGGATTTACAACCATCACAGTTTTAAAGCAAATAATAGGATTGTGGACCTCCTTAATACCTAAGTGATCAAACCTATAACAGCATGAAGTCTTAGCATTTGTCCCTTGCATTTTCTGGAACAACTGTCCAACAAATGTGGGCAGACTCTCCTGTTTACATTGTCCAATAAGTGTCCCTACTCACAATATTTTAAATACCAACTGCCAAGCTCTTATCTTAATGCCTGCCAGACAGCAATAGTAAATCATGATAATCAGAATCATTCTTCTGTAACAGTTGGCTTCCATTTCAATCCAACATATCAAACGGCACAAACTGATTTTTTTTAAGCTGCATCTCTGATCTCTCAAAAGTTCCATAACTTACTTTTCTTCCTGGCTGCAGCCAAGGCAAAGTACAATACAGGAAGCAAATGTCAGGTTGACATAGTTGGGCCATTAAAGCAGCAAAGCCATTTATCATCAGAAAATGACTTCACTTGTTTAATTGCAACTGATTTGCACTCAGCCCACCTGAGAAATCACTAATCCAGAGGCTTGTCACAGTAATTTCTTAGGTAACAAGAGTAAAATATATCTGGTGTCTAGACATTCAATTTAAATAGCACAACTCTGTAGTTATTTGCATTTAATAATGTCCCCCAGAAAGTTCACTTTAGAAATATTCAGAGCACTTTTAAATTTTTGTAAACTGAATCCACAGAAGTAAATAATAACTGAACATGTCTTTTCTTGAACAGGCTAGAGATTTTTGTGCCTCTTTCTGTAATTTTTACTCAGGAAACCCTTAATCGTACCCTTTACACCACCAATACACATCTTGGAATACTGAGATATACTTCTACATTGATTTTTTTTTTAAAATTACATACAAATTTTGCCAAGAACAAAGGGGCATTTTCTTTAAGTCCAAAAACATGACGCCAGCTGCATATCAATATATAAAACATCCTTTGTGCAACCCAAATAGCTTGAGAAAAGTGAACACAAACTGTTTCAAAAAATGGAATGAAACCATGGGAGGAATTTTTTTTGATGTGGGACATAATAAACTTAATAGCTGAAAAGTAGCCAAAATGCTAACCTGATTTACCATGGAATATGCTGAATGCATTTTTCAGTTTTTAAACTATGTATATGGTTTCTCATTACATTAACAGACTGTATTTTGTATAACTTCAATAATCTTCACTGTTCCACCCAACTGCAGAAATTCCTACAAACACAAAATAATTTCACTGATACCGAAAATGAGCAGGACCATAGGGAACATGTTTTCTTCACTTAAGGTCCAGGAGATAAACATCAGTTTGGGGGAAAAGGCCTGCCCAGATTTACTGTTAACATGAAGTACAGAGCTGTGAAAATATTAAAATATAAAGGCTTGCATTTATATAGCATTTTTTTGTGAAGACTTCAGTGTCCTATTGAAGCCAAGGAGAATGTATTGTGTAGATTCAAAATGATGCAAATAATTGAACCTATAAATGATGACACCTGAAATATTCTGACCACTTACACTGAGGCCTGAGAAAGTCAAAGAGAATAAATAGAATCATTTACAATTAGGGTTTGATGGAATGAACTTGGGAAAACTACTTCCTTCAGTTTGTGGCATCAGTGACAAAGGTTGTCAACTGAAATTTGCTGCGGAGGGAAAAATTATGAGAAAAATTATTTATGTAGAAATGCTGGTGTCTACAATACTTTGCTACAGAGAGATTTTATTAGAAACATTTGTGCTTTGAGGGAAAATGTATAATGTGAAGATATTAGATTGAGTGGAGTGCTAAATTAGCTCCAGCTTCCTCTATCCAAAACAGGTACAATGGGTCAAATGGCTTCTAAAATACTTTTGACCATATTCATTCAGTTGCACAAAAAGGTGCATTACATTTTAATCCATGAAGCAATAAAAAAAATCTCAGAAGATAGCACTAAATTGTACAATGGCTTTTTCTAAAAAGCACCTGTTATCCTCTTGAGGTAGGTAGTTAGACTTTAAACCTTGGAGCAGAATGAGGCCATTCAGCCCATCAAGTCTGCTCAACCATTGGATAACGGCTGAGGTTTCTCTACTCCATTCTCCTGCCTGCTCCCTGTATCCTTCGATCACTTTCCTAACCAAGAACATCTCTCTCTCTCTCAAAACACACTCAATGACTTAGCTTCCACAGCCTTCTGTGACAGTGAGTCCCACAGGTTCACCTCCGTCTGGCTGAAGAAATTCCTCCTCATCTCAGGTAAAAGGATCATCCCTACACTCTGAGGCTGTGCCCTTGGGTCCGAGTCTCTCCTACTGCTAAAAATGTCTTCTCCACATCGACTCTGTCCAGGTTTCTCAGTAAGTTTCAATTAGATCCCACTCTTCCTCTACCCAAAGCAAACACTTCCATCCTTAGATACTGAGCCCAAAACTGCTTACAAAATTCTAAGTGCAGTCTGTTCAGAGCCTTATATAGTACATCTCTGCTCTTCCCTTCCAGCCCTCTTGAAATAAATTGCAACATTACATCGACATCCTAACTGCTAATCAAACTTGCACGATAACCTTCAGAGAATCCTAAAACAGAGCTCCCAAATCCCTGTGCGCATCAGATTTCTGAAGCCTTCCCCCATTTAGAAAATAGTCTACACCTCTATTCTTGCCACTAATATCTCACACTTTCCCACATTATATTCCACATGTCACTTATTTGCCCACTCTCCTGACAAGTTCAAATCATTCTGCAGCCTCCCATTTCCTGCCCTCCACCTAGCTTTGTGTCACCTGCAAAGCTAGCAACAATGTCCTCAGCAAACAGTTATTTTAAAACTGCTTCGGTATACTGTGTAATTTATGTGCTTCATGTACAGCAGTACATTATTTTTGATGTCTACAAAAATTATCATGAGAGATAATAGGAACTGCAGATGCTGGAGAATCCGAGATAACAAGGCATAGAGCTGAATGAACACAGCAGGCCAAGCAGCATCATAGGAGCAGGAAAGTTGACGTTTTGGGGCCTAGACACTTCTTCAGAAATGGGTGAGGGGAAGGGGGTTCTGAAATAAATAGGGAGAGAGGGGGAGGCAGATCAAAGATGGACAGAGGAGAAGATAGCTGCAGAGGACAGACGAGTCAAAGACACGGGCTTGGAGCTAGTAAAGGTGAGTGTAGGCGGGGAGGTAGGGAGAAGATAGGTCAGTCCGGGGAGGACGGACAGGTCAAGGGGCCGAATGAGGTTATTAGGTAGGAAATGGGGGTGCGGCTTGAGGTGGGAGGAGAGGATAGATGAGAGGAAGAACTGGTTAGGGAGGCGGGGATGAGCTGAGTTGGTTTTGGGATGCAGGAGGGGGAAGGGAGATTTTGAAGCTTGTGAATCCACATTGATGCCATTGGGCTGCAAGGTTCCTAAGCGGAATGAGTTGCTGTTCCTGCAACCTTTGGGTGGCATCGCTGTGGCACTGCAGGAGACCCCAGGATGGACATGTCATCTGAGGAACGGGAGGGGAAGTTGAAAAGGTTCACGACTGGGAGGTGCAGTTGTTTATTGCGAACCGAGCGTAGGTGTTCTGCAAAGCAGTCCCCAGGCCTCCACTTAGTTTCCCCAACGTACAGGAGGCCACAACGGATGCAGTATACCACATCGGCAGATTTACGGGTGAACATCTGCTTGATGTGGAAAGTCTTCTTGGGGCCTGGGATGGGGGTGAGGGAGGTGGTGTGGGGGCAGGTGTAGCACTTCCTGCTGTTGCAGGGAAAAGTGCCGGATGTGGAAGGGCTGGAGGGGAGTGTGGAGCAGACAAGGGAGTCCAGGACAGTGTGGTCTCCCGGAAAGCAAAGGTAGGGAGGGAAAAATGTACTTGGTAGTGGGATCAGATTGCAGATGACGGAAGTATCAAAGGATGGTGCGTTGGATCCAGAGATTGGTGGGGTAGTACGTGAGGACGAGGGGGATTCTTTTTTGGTTGTTATTGCGGGGACGTGGTGTGAGGGATGAGTTGCAGGAAATGCAGGAGACATCGAAGGCATTCTCGACCACTGCGGCGAATGGGGGGTGGGGTGCAGGGGCAAATTTGCCATTGAAAACAAGGGTATCTGAGATGTACAGGAGTGGAATGCCTCATTCTGGGAGCAGATGTGGCAGAGACGAAGGAATTGGGAATAAGGGATGGCATTTTTGCAGGAAGGTGGGTGGGAAGTGGATTCTAGGTACCTGTGGGAGTCAGTGGGCTTGAATTGGATATCCTTTTCTAGGTGGCTGCCCGAGATGGAGACAGACAGATCCAGGAAGGTGAGAGATGTGTTAGGAATGGTCCAGGTGAACTTAAGGGTGGAAGGTGTTGGTGAAGTAGATGAACTGTTCAAGCTCCGCGTGGGAGCACGAGGCGGCAGCGATACATTCATCAATAATAATGGAAGAAGAGATGGGGTTTAGGGCCACTGTAGGTATGGAAGAGGGATTTCACAAGCCGCAAAATCTCCCCTCCCTCTACCGCATCCCAAAACCAGCCCAGCTCGTCCCCGCCTCCCTAACCTGTTCTTCCTCCCACCTCAAGCCGCACTCCCATTTCCTACCTACTAACCTCATCCTGCCCCCTTGACCTGTCCGTCCTCCCTGGACTGACCCATCTCCTCCCTACCTCCCCATCTACACTCAACTTTACTGGCTCCATCCCCACGTCTTTGACTCATCTGTCTCCTCTCCACCTATCTCTCTATATATTTCAAAACACCTTCCCCTCCCCCATTTCTGAAGGGGGCCTTGGCCTGAAACATCAGCTTTCCTACTCCAATGATGCTGCTTGGCCTGCTGTGTTCATCCAGCTCTACACCTTGTTGTCTCTAAAAAAAATTGTGAATTGTTTTAAAATGCTATATGTTCTTGTTTAAATTTAAAATTGATTTGTTGAACTAAACAAAGCCACTGCTGATCTCATGATGTAAGTTAACTACAATTTCTGCAAAGTTTCAATCAGTAGTTATCAGGATGAAACTAAAACTGTCATTCTCCTGGTATCTCACACACCCTTCATTATGTGGACATAGCAGCTATGTAAATTTTTACCAGACTGCAATCTTCAAGTCCGCCTGCAAGACCATCTATAGAAAACCAGTCTCCAGCTTTGCCCATCTCAAATTCAATACCTCCTCAAAGCCTAGTTTCTTAAGAAATCTTAAGTTTGCTGGAAAAAGTCCACAAGTCAGTGCACCATCACTACTTCACTGTGACTGTCAACTTCAGAATGAATTTTACAGGTTCAGTTATTTGCATTCACCTGAATCCAAACATTTTCAGCACAGAAGTTTCACTGGACATATTATTTTTTTCTAAGTCCAGAAAATAATGAATAGATCCATTCAGAAAGTAGCAGACTAGTCACTGAGAGGAATTCTTGGAGATAACACTGCAGTCATGGTAAATATTTGGGAGGGACTGGTCTCAAGGAGTGGGCAATTGTACCCAAATTCAACTGGAATTGGGGAATTTGGATTGTAAGCAGTTATTTCAGGGCTATTTTGTAATTCCAGCTTGGAAAGAATGTGGCACGGTGGCTCAGTGGTTAGCACTGCAGCTCCACAGCGCCAGAGACCCGGGTTCAATTCCTGCCTCGGGCGACCATCTGTGTGGAGTTTGCACATTCTCTCTGTGTCTGCTTGGGTTTCCTCCCACAGTCCAAAGATGTGCAGGCTAGGTGGATTGGCCATGCTAAATTGCCCGAAGTGTTCAGGGGTGTGTGGGTTATAGGGGGATGGGTCTGGCTGGGATGCTTCAAGGGGCAGTGTGGCCTTGTTGGGCCGAAAGGCCTGTTTCCACACTGTAGGGAATCTAATCTAATCATTGATTTTTAAGTTATCCTTAATGGTAACCTCCTTCCTTTACTATTTCTTCTTTCTTCTTTGTATGCTGCACACATGTTTGTGCGTGCATGTTTATCTGTTTAAGAGTGTTGCAACAATCATCCTCCAGGTTTTAACACAAATAAAAATCATGTTTTCATTTTAAACCCTGAAAAGAGTTTGCTTTGATTCATTCAAAATTGGGCTTCACGAGCACAGGGCTCAGGAAACATGTAACAAACTATTTATAGATGAACAGAAGGAACAAAAAAACTTCCGTGCACAGGCAATAGAGGAGATACATAAAAAGTATTCAATTTATCTCTCTCCCCAAACATAACATTTGGCATAGTCATAGTGACTCCTGTAGTTTCAAGATATTCAAAATGGAGCTGGGTGCTCAGGAAAAACTATTCTTGGGTCATTGAAATGAAGCAGAAAATTATGCTCAATTTCAGTGATAAGTTTCAAACTAAACATTTCCTATAAATATTGACTTCTGTATTTTTAAACCTTTATGTAACTTATTCCACACTGCTACTAAAAGCAACAATGAACAGACTTTAATATGATCATGCTCCAGCATTTTAGTGGTTATCTAGGCTATTTCCTTGCATTTCACTTTTCCTTGATTAAAAGCTTCAAAACCTTTTTTTGAGTGCACCACACGCTCACTCACATTGTGATGCTGTCACTAAAAGAGGTTTATATAGAAAATATGTATCTCTTTCCCTAATAAGGAGGTGGTACATCAAATGACAATCATCGCACACTTAACCATGCATAGTTTTTAAAACTATTTTTTGGTACAAAACAAGAAATAACTTCTTATACAAACTCAGAATACTCTATTTTGAGTGAAAAAGAAAGCAAGACAGCACCTTCAGCTGAGTTGACTTTCTTTATTAAAAATAAGTTTAGTGCTGCAATAAAGATGCAGCAAAATACTTAAAATAATACTACCACGTTTAAAATATAGTAAATATTACACATTTTTTTAAACACACTGCTGAGTTTGAGATCCATTGAGCAGTACTCAAACTAGGAATTTAATATAGGATTAAATGACAGATTGAAAGAATAAAGTCTCCAAAGTAAGAGCCTGTTTTATCTACGTAAATTAACATGTCTACACCGGTCATGTCATATTTTGTGAAGCGGACACAAAACTACAGAAATTCGTGGATTGAAGCACCAGCATTGAGCACAGAACACAGTGCAATGAACAGGAGTACCTTACAAGCTACTGAGCAGAAACTATTAAATATCTCATATTTCTCTTGCTGCTTGATTAATGTAGCTCAATGATATAAGCACAAGTAATGATCATTTGGTGCAAATTTGCCAAAAGGAAAATACTGTTAATTCAGTAAGGCACCTGGATAAACCTGTTAAATTAGGGTGAATCTAAGTCATTTGCATGAAGTTATTAGTGAGTCACTTCCCCTTTCTACTGCTCCTACCCCTACATCCCCAACCCCTGTTGCGCAATTCTGCAATGTCCATTCCAAGCTGGACAGTCTCATGCCACTGAAAGAACTATTTGTTGGCCTGGTGCTGAAAAAAAGTGAATGGCTGGAACTGACATGGTGGTCTCCGGGCTGTTTTAAAAATTAGGACATGGCTGCAGGCGACAGAGGAGTTTTTGCTATTACTTTGGCCAACGTTCAACAGCAGAATCTTTGTGTCCAAACACACAACAAAAGTTGGTAAGAGAGATAATGGGAACTGCAGATGCTGGAGAATTCCAAGATAATAAAATGTGAGGCTGGATGAACACAGCAGGCCAAGCAGCATCTCAGGAGCACAAAAGCTGACGTTTCGGGCCTAGACCCTTCATCAGAGAGGGGGATGGGGGGAGGGAACTGGAATAAATAGGGAGAGAGGGGAAGGCGGACCGAAGATGGACAGTAAAGAAGATAGGTGGAGAGAGTGTAGGTGGGGAGGTAGGGACGGGATAGGTCAGTCCAGGGAAGACGGACAGGTCAAGGAGGTGGGATGAGGTTAGTAGGTAGATGGGGGTGCGGCTTGGGGTGGGAGGAAGGGATGGGTGAGAGGAAGAACCGGTTAGGGAGGCAGAGACAGGTTGGACTGGTTTTGGGATGCAGTGGGTGGGGGTTGAAGAGCTGGGCTGGTTGTGTGGTGCAGTGGGGGGAGGGGATGAACTGGGCTGGTTTAGGGATACAGTGGGGGAAGGGGAGATTTTGAAACTGGTGAAGTCCACATTGATACCATTTGGCAGCAGGGCTCCCAGGCGGAATATGAGTTGCTGTTCCTGCAACCTTCGGGTGGCATCATTGTGGCACTGCAGGAGGCCCATGATGGACATGTCATCTAGAGAATGGGAGGGGGAGTGGAAATGGTTTGCGACTGGGAGGTGCAGTTGTTTGTTGCGAACTGAGCGGAGGTGTTCTGCAAAGCCGTCCCCGGCCGACGACCTAATCGCTCCGCCCACACCCCGCCCACGGCCAACGGGACCCCGCCCACGGCCGACGACCTCATCGCTCCGCCCACAACCTCCACAGCCAGCAACCCCAGAGGAGACAGCCACACTGAGCCCTGCCGCATCTTCACCATCCCCCCAAACCTCCCACTGACTGAGGACGAACGGTCAGTCCTTAGCAAGGGGCTCACCTTTGTCCCCCTACAACCACACATCAACGAATACCAGTCACGGTTGGACATAGAGCAGTTTTTCCGCCGTCTTCGCCTCCATGCCTACTTTTTCAACCGGGAACCCAACCCTCCTTCCACTGACCCCTTCACCCGCTTCCAACACAAGTCCTCCTCCTGGACACCACCCCCAGGCCTCCTACCCTCCCTCGACCTCTTCATCTCCAACTGCCGTCGAGACATTAACCGCCTCAACCTCTCCACCCCTCTCACCCACTCCAACCTCTCCCCCGCAGAACGGGCAGCCCTCCGCTCCCTCCGCTCCAACCCCAACCTCACCAACAAACCCGCAGACAAGGGTGGCGCAGTGGTAGTATGGCGCACTGACCTCTACATCGCCGAGGCCAGACGCCAACTCTCCGACACCACCTCCTATCGCCTCCTCGATCATGACCCCACACCCGAGCACCAAACCATCATCTCCAACACCATTCACGACCTCATCACCACAGGGGACCTCCCACCCACAGCCTCCAACCTCATTGTTCCCCAATCCCGCACGGCCCGTTTCTATCTCCTTCCCAAAATCCACAAACCTGCCTGCCCTGGTCGACCCATCGTCTCAGCCTGCTCCTGCCCCACCAAACTCATCTCCACCTATCTGGACTCCATTTTCTCCCCTTTGGTCCAGGAACTCCCCACCTACGTCCGTGACACCACCCACGCCCTCCACCTCCTCCAGGACATCCAATTCCCTGGCCCCCAACACCTCATTCACCATGGACGTCCAGTCCCTGTACACCTGCATTCCGCATGGAGATGGCCTCAAGGCACTCCGCTTCTTCCTATCCCGCAGGCCCGACGAGTCCCCCTCCACCGACACTCTCATCCGCCTAGCTGAACTCGTCCTCACACTCAACAACTTCTCTTTTGACTCCTCCCACTTCCTACAGACTAAAGGGGTGGCCATGGGCACCCGCATGGGCCCCAGCTATGCCTGCCTCTTTGTAGGTTACGTGGAACAGTCCCTCTTCCGCACCTACACAGGCCCCAAACCCCACCTCTTCCTCCGGTACATTGATGACTGTATCGGCGCCGCCTCTTGCTCCCCAGAGGAGCTCGAACAGTTCATCCACTTCACCAACACCTTCCACCCCAACCTTCAGTTCACCTGGGCCATCTCCAGCACATCCCTCACCTTCCTGGACCTCTCAGTCTCCATCTCAGGCAACCAGCTTGTAACTGATGTCCATTTCAAGCCTACCAACTCCCACAGCTACCTAGAATACACCTCCTCCCACCCACCCTCCTGCAAAAATTCCATCCCCTATTCCCAATTCCTCCGCCTCCGCCGCATCTGCTCCCACGATAAGACATTCCACTCCCGCACATCCCAGATGTCCAAGTTCTTTAAGGACCGCAGCTTTCCGCACAGTGATCGAGAACGCCCCTGACCGCGTCTCCCGTATTTCCCGCAACACATCCCTCACACCCCGTCCCCGCCACAACCGCCCCAAGAGGATCCCCCTCGTTCTCACACACCACCCTACCAACCTCCGGATACAACGCATTATCCTTCGACACTTCCGCCATTTACAATCCGACCCCACCACCCAAGACATTTTTCCATCCCCACCCCTGTCAGCTTTCCGGAGAGACCACTCTCTCCGTGACTCCCTTGTTCGCTCCACACTGCCCTCCAACCCCACCACACCCGGCACCTTCCCCTGCAACCGCAGGAAATGCTACACCTGTCCCCACACCTCCTCCCTCACCCCCATCCCAGGCCCCAAGATGACATTCCACATTAAGCAGAGGTTCACCTGCACATCTGCCAATGTGGTATACTGCATCCACTGTACCCGGTGCGGCTTCCTCTACATTGGGGAAACCAAGCGGAGGCTTGGGGACCGCTTTGCAGAACACCTCCGCTCAGTTCGCAACAAACAACTGCACCTCCCAGTCGCAAACCATTTCCACTCCCCCTCCCATTCTCTTGATGACATGTCCATCATGGGCCTCCTGCACTGCCACAATGATGCCACCCGAAGGTTGCAGGAACAGCAACTCATATTCCGCCTGGGAACCCTGCAGCCATATGGTATCAATGTGGACTTCACCAGTTTCAAAATCTCCCCTTCCCCTACTGCATCCCTAAACCAGCCCAGTTCGTCCCCTCCCCCCACTGCACCACACAACCAGCCCAGCTCTTCCCCCTCCCACCCACTGCATCCCAAAACCAGTCCAACCTGTCTCTGCCTCCCTAACCGGTTCTTCCTCTCACCCATCCCTGCCTCCCACCCCAAGCCGCACCCCCAGCTACCTACTAACCTCATCCCACCTCCTTGACCTGTCCGTCTTCCCTGGACTGACCTATCCCCTCCCTACCTCCCCACCTACACTCTCTCCACCTATCTTCTTTACTGTCCATCTTCGGTCTGCCTCCCCCTCTCTCCCTATTTATTCCAGTTCCCTCTCCCCATCCCCCTCTCTGATGAAGGGTCTAGGCCCGAAACGTCAGCTTTTGTGCTCCTGAGATGCTGCTTGGCCTGCTGTGTTCATCCAGCCTCACATTTTATTACAAAAGTTGGTAACTTATTTTCCTGACTTGTGGCTTCAGGGTGATTGCTTTGAAAAACATACATGAGAATTTCTGGAAACTGATCAATACAATTAAAAAATTTCTGCAAAAATTTCGACATCTACTTGATTGCATGACAAACTGTAATTGGGATTTTGAGGTGTTAACTCTCATAGCAAAAATGCTGATAGGTCATGACAGGTGCTAAATTTACAAACACAAAGAAGGTGAAGTCTGATAAGTGACGTTACTCAATGTGTTAAAATCAATTCACTTATTCCATCTCCACAGAAGACTGACTAAATTACAGACTGTTCTGACAGAACTACAGCACGTCCCAATACCTGACAACAAAGTAGCTTATGGTCAATGCAAAGAATATATCGGCGGACTGAGATGTACAGTGCAAGAAATTGAAATGAGAAAAAAAATTATTTACAAAAGGTAGCAAGGAGAAATGCAGAAAAAAATAAAATTGTGGCAATACTAAAGTATTGCGAGCTGGAGTTCTAGCTTTCTGTTTTCAAATCAACTGGTGCAGGTAAGATGATATGGACTATCTCCTGCAGTAGTTCTGGGAAAATAACTGCAGTTTTCACTGTTTGTTGTTTCAGTAAGTTTACCTGTAGATGGCAATAGAGATTTCAATCTCACCTCCAGCCTGCAGCTGTCAAACAGCAAATGGGAAGACAATGGAAATACTAGTGAGCAGGTAGATTTGGCCAATATTACAGGGTAAATGTAAGTCAGGTTACAGCAGGGGGTGCTCAAGTAACCTTTTTAAAAAGAAAACACAATGCATTTTTAATGTTCAAATTGTCTGCCCAAATCAAAAGGAGCTGCAATCGCCTTTGGGTCACTGTACTGCTCCTACTTTCTTTGCATATCAGTGTTCCATATTTCTGGCTAGGTCTTCCTATGACAGAAATGTGGAGCAGACATCTATTTTTGAATTTTTTCCACAATATTGTGTCACCAAGATGGGTGATTTTCAAAAGCCACAGCCCCTTTAACAGCATATTCTGGGGAGTATTTGTTCACCAACACACTCGAAAGATTTGGGACATTTCAGCAGATTTTCAGTGTTAGTCAAAAAGCACATTTGTGTACATGAGTCTGAGGAAATGAGTAGGGTGGGTGAGGCGAGGAAATAAAGAGGTAGCATAAGCAAGCCAAGTTGATAGAGGACAGGGTGGAAGCAGGTAAAGTGACAGTTTGATAAAGTGGCAGCCGTGTAGAGTGGCAGTCAGGGGAGGCAGACGCTCAGATCAAGTCAGGAGAATGTTGTCAGGGATCACTGGATGCTCAGGGTGAGTGAGGATGAAATTAGAGTAAGGAGAAAGTTGGAGGGGTAGTCAGATGAAAGGGGTAGTCTAAGACGGAGTCAGAAATTCAAACTGACTCACAGGCTTGATGTGGAGTCATGAGATTGGCAGGGTTTTTGGGTTTTCACCGGGAAATATCTCGAACAGTCAGTTGGGTCATTGAGTGGGAAAGCCTGCTGTGAATGCATGGTCAGCTGTCCAGTAACCCTGAATCAGGTTACAACATTCTACCTAATATTTCTTTGGTAATTGTTCAGGGCAGTAAGTGTTGATGACCTGTTTAGCATACCTAGGGAGTAGCAGAATTGCATTTCAGATGTTCTAACTTCCTGGACATTTCCCATGGAGGCAATGCATCTCTCGTCATATGTCTGGTCTCCAACTATCTAGAGCCTGGAAGATCTGCCCCATCAGTATTTGTAAACCTTATATTCCACATCTCATTGACTTAATGTAGTTCCTCTGAAGTTTTAAATCATAGCAACAGGAATTGCCAGATGAAACAATGCAATGTGGATTCAATTTGATCAGTTATCTGAATTATGACTTTGGGCTACATTTTTGAACAGAACTGGTTCATTCAGATGTTAGGACAATATGGTTAAGGAGTATAGTCTTTCATAAAAGAACCACGTTTCCTTTAACAAACTCAATTATATGAAACACATTGAAATGCATCAAAACATCTTGGAAATTGCATAATGCACTAAGAATAGAGCTGTTGACAAATAATGACAAATCAATCTTTATCAATTAGACTGTAACAGGTTCATACAAGGCAAGGAAAACTAAACCAGTGGTCCAATATTATTTTAAAGTTATCTTCTCAACTTAACCATACATGTACTAAATTTCATATTTCAAATTTATATCCTGACTACATCCTACAGGGCTATTTTCTGAAAATAACCTGTTTAATTCATTCAAATGCAAACTCATGTAACCTGTTGCACGGACTGGATTCTGCGGAATCATTGTAAAGGCACCAGGTTTCTGGAAAGCATTGTCTCAAATCTTAAGAATAATCTCATCACAATACACCATTCAAATGAAACCGTAATGTATTTTAACCAACTTAAGTTGCTTGTGTTTTAAAGTTGACAGACATGCCAGTCCATTTTTTGCAAATCAAGAGATTTGGTATGAAAGTAACGAGTTGTTTTCTTTTGCAAATACCAGAGATTGACATTTAGAAATTTTAATTCATAAAATTTTGTAATTCTAATCTCAAACAGGTCAGAGCTTTTAAACAAATTACAGCATCTAAAACAGCTTCATGAAAATATTTTCTAACAAACAGAAAAGCGCCACATACACAATCACAGAGACAGAGTCACCCAGCACAGAAACAAAAGCTTCGGTCCAACCAGTCCATGCCGAACATAATCCCAAACTAATTTAGTCCTACCTGCCTGCTCCTGGCCCATATTCCTCCAAACCTTTCCTACTCATGTACTTATCTAAAAGTCTTTTAACTGTTGTAATTGCACCCACATCCACCACTTCCTCAGCAAGTTCAATTCAACACACGAACCACCCTCTGTGTAGAAAAAAAAACTGTCCCTTGTGCCTTTATTAATTCTCTCTCCTCTCAGCTTGAATATGTGGCCCCGCATCTTAAAATTTCCCATCCTAGGGAAAAGACAACTACCATCAACCCTATATATACCCTTGATTATTTAATAAACTTCTATAAAGGCCACCTGTCAACCTCCTATGCTCTAATGAAAAAAAGTCTAAGTTCTCTCCATCTTCGGTCCGCCTCCCCCTCTCTCCCTATTTATTCCAGAACCCTCACCCCATCCCCCTCTCTGAAGGAGGGTCTAGGCCTGAAACGTCAGCTTTTGTGCTCCTGAGATGCTGCTGGGCCTGCTGTGTTCATCCAGCCTCACATTTCATTATCTTGGATTTTCCAGCATCTGCAGTTCCCACTATCACTAAGCCTATCCAGCCTTTCTTTCTAACTCAAACCTTCCATACTCAGCAACATCAACAATTTGTCATCATAAACAGTAAATTGACAGACCACAGAAAGACGTCATTTGGCTTAACGTGTCTGTGTTTGCTTTTTGGTAGTGTTACACTTGAGGTTTAAAAGATTATATTTGGGACTGTATCTTTAAATTTATGGTCAATGAAAGGAGCATGTGACCTGTTCTCAAGACTGTTTGACAGGAAGCCTGGCTAATGTGATTGTTAAAAATCAAGGATAGCTTAGATTGTTTCACTGAGAAGGTGCAAGGTATTTACATCTGGAGACAAGGTCAGCTGTCTCTAAGCTTGTCATGAAGGAACTGTCTCCCAAAGTCCCCAAAAGATGCTAAGGTGTTAGGTTGTAAACTGTTGTAATGCAAAATCTCCATATACTTCTAAGATTAAAGAACATTGAAATCAATGATAGCTAATTAGCATTTCCACCCGAAAATGAGGCTAAATTGTTTCAGGTTGCCAAGGGAGAGAAGGTATAGGAAGCCATTTCTGAGATCAGGTTACAGATTTCCCTACAAATCAAAGAATAACAAAGACAGCAGAAATGGGCATGTGACTACTACAGCCAGTTTTGGGAGAGGGATGGTCTCTAATTAAAGAAATTCTGCAGCTTTCTACAAATTCCAGGAGATTTGTACTGGCATTGCCAGTACAGGCGAAGAAAAATCATCAAAACATTCTTTACAGCTGGCAGTGGATTTAAGAAACTCTCCAAAACCTGAGGAAAGTGCCTGGAGCAGTCACTCAAATGTTACAGCTTGGTTAAACGGGCACATGGAACCCACTGGAAGCTTCAAATAACTGTCGACAGTTTGCTAAAAACATTGTGATTGTGCAGACAGTGTGTTGTGTGACAAGTATATACGGGGAATTTCACTTCAAACAGTTTCAAGTATAAATTTCCTACAATAGGATAAGTGTTTAGGCAACAGCATTTTTAGATATTGGTCACAGCAGTTGATTTAAAAATGCAAAATATTGATGTGTTATTCTTCTAGCTAGTAACTGTCTGTTCAAATTTCTTTTTAAAACTTATTGGTCTTGATGGATATCATAACAAATCTGAGGACTTGTGGGATTTTGAATCTACAGGCTGACACAAGTATGTTGAGGCTTGCTAAAGTTTACATATGTAGGACTTTACAGCATCTTTTGCTGTATTTGATGAAAATTAAAAATGGCTGTCTATTGTCAAAATTTCATCAGATTTGTCTTTGAATACCTTACAATAGTTTACAATGTTTAAATTAAAAGCAGTTGCAGAAAAGTTGGAAACAGTTAAACATAAATGTTACAAAGGAACTAGTTTAGAGAGTGGTACAATTAAACCTGGAGGAAGAAAATGATAATCCAAATAAATCCAGATCAAGTTAGCTAGTATCAAAGCAATTTGAACTCGAAAAAGAAATTGGAAATAAGAAGACTCAAGTTAAAATTCAAAGGGAAAGGGAAGAAAAAGTTAGAAAATTTCAAATATTAAAGGAAAGGGAAAGCATTGAATTATGTAGGGAGGACGAAGCAAAAAAAAAACTTGAACTGAATAAATTTTTTGTTTACATTTACAGAGAGTAGCACAGGCTCAATGATGGGTCAGATTTAACACCTGGTTTGATTTAGCCTGAATTCAGTGAGGAAAGACTTAGAAATATAATTTGTCCTCTGAGAAAAATGTCATAAATTTACAATGATCACAAAAGAAAAGGGGCAATCCTAGAACAAAACTTTCAGTAAGAAAAGCACTACAGCTGATGAACAATTAGCAGACTATGACAGTTAAGACAGCTGTGCTTGGTGCACATGAGCTAGTGGAACCTTATGGACGAAAAATTAGAAACTTGAGGAGGAGATAGAGTCAGACATTTGCAGAATTTGGCAAATGAAAAAGACATGGATTTTGAAAACCTTAGATGTTGTTAAAGGAGAGATTTAACATATTGCTTCAGGAAGGAAGTCCCACCAGAAGATCCTAAAGTTTCTACTATAAAGGAAGGCAGTTGTTTTGGCTGATAGTTATAAGCCATCCATAAAGACAAAAGGGCCAAGATATCTTAGTTTGCAAACCCATACATAAGCTGCAGAGATCAGAATATGAATGACTGAAATGGTAAAAATGAAATGGCAGATGAATCTCAAAATTGTTAAAGAGACAGTACAGGGTTAGTATGATTTAAAGAGACAAATATATTCTGTCTTATGACAATTAAACATACAAAAATCAAACTGCTGCAAGTGAAGACCAAAGCCAACAGCTTTGGAGTGTTTTCTAGTGTTTCTCCAGACAATTCTATACCAGTAAGTGGAGCATACAGTAAATTAATGCCATCCAATGTACTTATAAAGGATGCAAATCAGAGCATGTAAAATGGACCTTTTGCATTTATAGATGAAGTAACTCCATTTTTGTCTGATAAAGAACCAACCAAGATTATTCTTCGTAGAAATACAGTTCAGCTCAAAGCTTTATTCTAGAAAAACTTTTCACTAAATAATTCATTAAATGTAAATATTTTTAGTAAGAACCAAAACAACAAAATAGTTCAGAAGTAAAAAGTCTTTTGATAGAGAATTTCCTCTGACTCAACAGTATACACTTATGGCATTCGAAAACCAGGGAGGCTATTAGAAGTTAGCAAGACAGTTTGTCAAGTATAATCTCAGTCTGAGTCAGCTGTCCGTAACAAGGGCATTAAAAAAAAACTTTAATTGTACTGCAGAAGGGGCTATTGGCAACAAAACCATTTGTTATTTGAGCTGATAGTCTATAAGAATTATGGCAAAAAAGGCATTAAGATTTAATATATTTGATTGATACAGATTAAACACTATGCTACATTGGACTGTTAAATAGGCAGTCAGACAGCATGAGGAGAATGTTCCTTGTATCATCCAAAGTAAGTTGCTTGAAAATTAGTTGTTAAGGCAGAGCTTTCCAAACTGAGGGTTGTGCTCACCAGTGAGAAAAATCACCAGACAAAACTGTGGCATGTGGGCCCTGATACAGCACTGGCTACTGGGGATCTCCAACTAAATGCTAGCAGCTGCAATGCTCCTTTAAATCTCACTGTAGACCTGGCAAAACTGTCCAATTTCATAGGCCTTAATCCTGGTCTAAGAAACCTAATGGAAAATTGCATGCCCTTTACTTTTTAAAAAAAAATGTGGATTAAATGGCTTTTTCTCCCGTTCTCCTCAGAGGCCAATAACCAGTCTCACTCTCAAAGGTCTGGGGTCTTGACAACTTCTGGGAACTAAAATTGAGTGACAATGAGAAAAGAAATTGGAAAGTATTGTTTTAAGATGAATAGAATATTATAGGTTGTTACATTTTGAAGCAGGTTGATGAAAACCCATCTCTACGGGAAGAGGCACTACAATTATGAGATTTAAAAAGATTACAATGTTTTGAAGCTGTATCTTTAAATTTAGAAGAAATGAAGGTAATGTGATCTGGTCTGAAGTCTGCATGACAGGGAGCCTGGAGGATGCCACTGTTACATATCAAAGGAGGGCTGAGATTAGTTGACTAAGACCTTCAACACTTCACTTAGCAGCTCAGGTATACCCAGCACTTACATGCCATTGACAGCTAACTTTGCATGCAGAGACATATACGCATGTCATGCATCCGCACAGAATGGACCTTACAGCTCTTAGATTACTGTCTTAGCACTGATTCACCATTCGCTTACCCGGAGGCTACCAGCCTCTATATACTTCACATTGCTTTTTTTTTTCCAAAAAAGCTATGCGCGCGTACACACACACACACACACACACACACACACACACACACTTCAGCACGTAAGAGGATGCCAGTTTCTGTGCTATTCACATTGCTTTTTAGCATACTGGGTCTTTAGTGCTCAGTTACATTTGTACAATAATGCAGACAAAAAGAGTCAGAGTGCTTGGCATGCTGAGCAGCACCAAACAAACAACAGGGTATACATATCACTATACAGCTCCAGTCTTTATTACACCTACAGCATGTGAGGGAATCTTAAATTGTGTGTTTCAAACAAATCACCATGTCAAATATAAAAGGGACACAGTCCTCAGGGGTCAGTCAGACGGTATTGCCACAGTCAGACATGTGGCTCATCAAACTCAAGTCCAGAGAGTAGGCCACAATTGGTCACGCATTAGGTCTAACCAGAGTCTGAAGGTTCAGGTCTTTGTAGTCTAGGCAGCAAGTAATGGTCAGCCCTGCAGGTAAAGTGCAACCAGTCCAGGGATTACAAGTAAGTCACGTTATCAGAGTGGAGTAAGGAGACAACAATTATGATGTTGTCAGCAGGCCCAACAAGAACAGAAACAAAACCAGAAATTGCTGGAAAAGCTTTTAGAAGGGTCACTTGACCTGAAACATTAACTCTAATTTCTCTCCACAGATGCTGCCAGACCTGCTGAGCTTTTCCAGCAATTTGTGTTTTTGTTTGCTTTACAGCATTCACAATTATTTCAGTTTTTATCTAGCAAGAATAGAAACTGCATTATTTGTCCATAGTGGTCACCCTGTTCCCATGAGGTGACCTGCTCATCTCCAATTAATTCAAGAATGCACATACTCATCCAACCACACACGTACACACCTATCCCTCGGAGAGTTGGTGTGCCCCCAGTGAGTGACTAATAAGTGTAGAGGGCAGGAAGAACAAGTACTTTGGCGTCATGAGATGGGTGACAGCCACTGAGTGAACATTGTGCATGTTAATACGGAGAGCTGTAGTCTATGAACCTTGGTGAGACACATGCAGTGGCAGAGTTAGCCCAAGTGATAGCCCTACATAGCAGACAGAAGATAGCAGCACTTACCCTTGCAAGGACAAAATGTTACAGAGATAATGAAATGTGAGGCTGGATGAACACAGCAGGCCCAGCAGCACCTCAGGAGCACAAACGCTGACGTTTCAGGCCTAGACCCTTCATCAGAGAGACTTCCTTCATGATTCGCTTCACTTAGGATCCAACTCCAAACAAGGCTGCTGTTTGGGATCAAACTAGCTTGATTTGGTGGTACAGTCTTCCATGGCATTTCACAGGAAAATTGAAAGCTTTCCTCTCCACCACACCGTCCACAAGATCCCTGTCTACAAAGCAGGAAGGAAGCTTTCCATTCCTCTGGGCCATAATGGTTGGATATCACAATACAAGGTGTTGCCCACAGTGGTTGTTTATATATGCACCAGCAATGTGAACATCAGAAGGTCCTGACAATGACTAGCTCACCTACTGCACAATTCCATGAGATTGGCATTTAAGAGGCCAGATGAATAGTTAATGCAGTGAGGACAGGAAGATTCCAGGAGAAAAATTACTCCAAACTACAGCTGACTTGATGTCATGAATCTCATGTGACAAATGGGAACAGGAAGGTTGTGCCTTGCGGGTGGAATCTTTTGGGTCTGATAGCTGAAGTGAAGTTAATTAAGCAAGATCATGCTGGACCAGAATCCCACCACCTTCTAACCCTTGCTTGATTGAAGTTCTGGTTCCACCTACCTCTGCCAGTTGAGGTCAACAAATCATGATCATAATTCGAACAAGAGAAACAAATAGAAAAAGGAGTTGCTAATAGAGGTAAATTACAGAAGGTGGGAGGAATTGTGTGAGAGAGAATGCTGATTTAACACAGTCACACTGAGTATACTCTATGCTGCAGACTGAATTAAACTTTCATTTCTGCCTTGAAGATGTAATGAGGTTCAGTTGCTTTACATTGCTGCACTGTCACAGTACCACTGTGGAAAATATCCCTGCAAATATTCAGCGCAGTCTTGGCTGTTTTTTTTAAATATATAAAAACCTGTCCAATAGCTCAAGAAGCCCACAAGTCAGGTGTTGAACCAAATGTAACTGGGTTAGACAATAAACAATAGGTGCTGGAGTAGGCCATTCGGCCCTTCGAGCCAGCACCACCATTCATTATGATCATGGCTGATCATCCACAATCAGTATCCTGTTCCTGCCTTATCCCCATAACCCTTGATTCCACTATCTTTAAGAGCTCTATCCATCTCATTCTTGAAAGTATCCACAGAGTTGGCCTCCACTGCCTTCTGGGGCAAAGCATTCCATATATCCACCACTCTCTGGGTGAAGAAGTTTTTCCTCAACTCTGTTCTAGCATAGAGCAGTGGATGAACATGGGAATATCCGGACATGCAATTCTGCAAAACACTATATGGGCCTCTTGCATTCTGAATATTAATGTATTGACTTTGCAGGTTTCAAATGCATTTCAACAGGTTCAAGTTACATTTGTGGCAAGAGGCTTTTACCATGGTGAAGAGTTTAAAGAATTCCAGCTTTAATTACATTCAGTTTTCTGCAATCCTCAGATCTTTCAACACCATGATGCGGCAACGTTCCGTGGGGAACAGCATGCAGAGGACAGAAAGACAATTTTCACTAAAATCTTTCCGCAAGATAAAAGTTTGTTTTGAAAAAGATCAATATTTCAGAACTGGCTCAAGAGATCATACAGAAATTGGATCACTGAATGATTTTGATTTAATTTGGCATATCTGTGATATTTGTATCTCAGGACTCTCACCTTCCTTTATAGTACTAAAAGAATCTGCAGTAGCTTCATACAACTAACTCCTCTTAAGAACTGAACAAATCCAGTGGGTAAGCTTACAAGACATGAATGCACACACAGAGTTGTGGACACAATACAAAGGATTATCAAACCACACGCAGAGCAAGTTGATACTGTTGGTAAATGGGTGTTTCTAAACCATGTTTTGTCTCACATTGCATGAAAAAAAAACTTATATAGACCCAGGTTAAGTAATGAACAAGAGTAGTGTGCTGGAATTAAAATCATATGAACACATCTGTCCACTCACTGAAATAGTAACTTGTACATTGTCCTGCATTGAACAATATATGGCTTTAACTTTTGGCATGACATGACTAAGGGAATTTAGTCATTTTACACAAACTGTTGTGCCATCACAAAGTATAGAACAAAATGTGCTGGCAATTTAATGACATTTTTGGCTAAAAGCTTTGAAATATAAATAAACTTGCAAAAATTATCTATTGAATTACGGAGCTCTATGCACACGGTACTTCAAGATTCAATTCCTACTCCATGTGTTGTTTGCTAATCTCTGTTACAGTGGTTGTAATTGACTTTGGTGCCTCTGGTTCACAAAATTAATCTGGATTACTCCCTGCTGGCAGGAATGGCTTCCAAAGAATGCTTCCTGAAATTATACACTTTTCCATTACAATCACACTTCACAAAGAAATGATGACAATTGAACAAGTGACTACAGTCTCTCAGCAGAATTAACCTCTAGAATGATGATGTGAAGGTAGGAGAAAACTAGGAGAAAAATTCACTAGAGTGAAATCACACATGGAATATTGAGACCTCATTGCATCATTATTTTTAAGTTTAATATACTGTACAGGGGGTCCCCGACTGATGACCATCCAACTTACGAATGCAATCTCATACAGGGGTGCAATTTTAAAGACCGACATACTAATGTTTCCTGTACTTACAAATGGCTCCTTTATATTGTCCAGCATTGTGTTACGAATTGCATATATCAGGCTCCAGAGCAGAACCAGTTCACAAACTGGGGACTGTCTGTACACAGAAAAAAATTACTAACAGCAAAAGTGTTTTGTATATTTCTGTGAAAATAGAAAGATAACTTAAGTCTTCACAACATTAAAATCAAACTGGTATACCATGATGGCACGGCAGGGCAAACACCGGAGCAGGTGGCCAGTAGGATTAATTAACCATCGTGTTGTGCAGGGTCCTTTGGGGAAGCATGATCATTATATAATTCAATTCTTCATTAAGATGACAGTCAGTAGTCAAATCCAAAATTAACATCCAGAATCTAAATAAAGGGAGCTATGAGGGTACGAGACATGAATTAGCATGGATAGATTGGGAACCTGAGTAAAGGGGTTGAAAGTAACTTGGCAATAGTTCACAGTTAAAGAACACGTGCATGAATAACAGTAACTATTCATTGCTGTCTGAAGCAAAAAATTAAAAAGGAGAGGTGCTTCAACCATGGCCTACAAGACTAGCTGGGGATAGAATCTGATCCCTACAGGAGATCTGTAAAACTACCAGAAGAAAACAACAAGCCTGAGAAGCTTAAGAGAACTTTAGAATTCAGCAAATAAGGACCAAAAATTTGATCAAGAAGGGGTAAATATAGCACAGGAGCAAAATTTCAGGGAAGCTAGAAATGCACCATAAAAGCTTCTACAGGTATGCAAAGAAAAAGACAAGCATAGGTTCTTTACAGTCAAAAGCTGGGGAAACTATGATGGAGAACAATGAAATGGCATAAGAACTGAATACATACTTTGGCTCTGCCCTCACAAAAGGAGGCACAAAGAATCTCCCAAAAATGTGAAGGAACCAAGGGTCCAGTGAGAGGATGGAATTGATTGAAGGAAACAGTATGATTAAAGAAAATGGTGCTGGAAAATTAAGGGGATAAAGGCTCTTAATCTCCACCCCAGAGTACTCAGGAGATAACCCTAGAAATATCAGATGCATTAATGGTAATCTTCCACAAATGTATAGACTCTGGAGCAGTTCCTACAGATTGAAGGGTGGCAAAGTAATCTCCACAAGTTAGAAAGGGAGGGAGAGAAAAATAAACAGAATCAGAGACCATTTAGCCTAAGATCAGTAGTGGAGGAAATGCTAGCGTCTATTATAAAAGATGAGATAACAGTCCATTTGGAAAGCATTAATAGGATTTGACAAAGCCAGCATGTATGAAACGCAAATCATGCTTAACAAATCTGAAGGTTTTTGACAATGTAACTAATGAAATAGACAAGGCAGAATCAGTTGGTGTGGTACATTGGATTTTTCACAAGGCTTTTGATTAGGTTCCTCAGAGGATGCAAGTGAACAAAGTTAAAACACGTTACATTGTGTAATAATGAGGAGTTATAATGTGCAGTAATAAGAGGGGATAATATATTGTATGGATTGAGAATTGGCTGACAGACAGGAAACAGAGAGTGGGAGTATATGGGTCTGTCTCCAAGTAGCAGGCAGTGATTAATGGGGTCTGCAAGGATCAATGTTTGGGCCCCAGTTATTCACAATGCATATAAATGATCTGTGTGAGGACACCAAATGCACCATTTCCAAGTTTGTTGACGATACAAAATTGGGCAGGATTGCAAGTCGAGGAAGACAATGCAAGGAGGCTTCAAGATCCTTTATGACAAGTTGGCCAAATGGGCAAACATCTGTCTGATGCAGTACAACAGGACTGGATATGAAGTTATACGTTTTGGTATAAAACCAGAAAGAGTGCTATTTAAACGGTGATTTATTGGGAAGTTTGGGTGTAGAAAGGGATCTGAGTCTCCTTGTACACCAGTCAATGAAAATAGGCAGGTGCAGCAAGCAATTAGGAAAGCAAGTGGTATATTGGTCTCCTTTTCAAGAGGATTTGAGTTCAGAAATAAGGATGTCTTACCACAGTTATACAGGAGCTTTGTGCAACCACACCTGGTGTACTGCTTGCAGTTTTGATCTCCCCAACTGAAAAAGGATATACTTGCCATAGAAAGAGTGCAGCAGAGGTTCACTGTGCTGATACCAGGGTTGGCAGGATTGTCCTATGAGGAGAGATTTGTTCAAATGAATCTGTATTCATTGGAGTTAAGTGGGACGAGAAGGGCATCTGACTGAAACATACCAAATTCTAATACGGCTGGATAGACCAGGTGCAGATAAGATGTTTTCCCTGGTTGAGGAGTCTAGAAACAGAGGATTTAACCTCAGGATGGGGTTAAATCATTTAAAATGGAGATAGAGGATCAGCCACAGTCATATTGATTGGAGGAGCAGGCTTGAAGGTTCAAATTGAGTACACCTGCACCTCATTTCTATGTCTCAGTCACAAAGACACATAATGCCTCCAAATTCAATCTCTAGACTGCCATAGGTCTCTGATCATAGCATGACTGTACTACTGCTGCAATTGGCCTTAGAATCTGTGGATTAGGAAGGAGAAGGAAATAACAAACAGCAAAATTGGCCTAGCCTCCAACAGCTGAACACTGTGCAAAGATTTCTGCTGGAAAAATGTGTGTTGTCTGGGCATAATTCTTGAGGCTGCACCCTCAGTGTGGTCAACTGTCTTATTCAAGTTCACAGTCTACATGCTGAAGTCGTTCTTTTTCTGCGTAGCACTGAAAAGTAAAAGATTGATGGAAAAAAAGGAATAAAATCAAAGCAGATTAACTTAGTAAGCAGACACACAACTATGAAGATAACAAAGTGTGAAGCTGGATGAACACAGCAGGCCAAGCAGCATCTCAGAAGCACAAAAGCTGACGTTTCAGGCCTAGACCCTTCATCAGAGAGGGAGATGGGGAGAGGGTTCTGGAATAAATAAGGAGAGAGGGCGAGGCGGATCGAAGATGGAGAGAAAAGAAGATAACTTTTAGCTGGTCCGTACATCTAACTCCAGGTCACACAAGTATGTGATGGTTTCTCAATACCCTAAGAAATGGGCCAGCAAGCCAGTTCAAAGGCAATTAGGGATAGGTAACAAATGGCCTCTCCAGAAATGCTTACATCCCATGGGGCAATAAAGAAACCTATTTAGTCTAATCCAGATATGGTTTTTGTCTCAATCATTAATCCTGGAAATGAACTAAGCAATTGCCCAAACTTCCTGGGTAAAGATGGTCCTTTCATTCAGTTGTAAAAGTAAATGTTGTACCTTAGGCCACATTCGTCAATTTCTGAAAGAGTTTGCTTTTATACATCATTTGACACCATTTCTATCAAACATTTAATCTTTTCTAATGAAGATATACATGAACCAAACATTGTCAATCATTCTATCTTTACATTTATACATCTTTTACTGTACAATACAGAATTACAGTATTAACAAGGGGCTATTGTCAAACGGTCTTTTATGTAAGAAATTCCTTAAGTATTTATTGTCAAGAACATGTCAAATTCAAAAAAGATGCACTATGATTGATAGCCATGAGAAAATTAAATGTTATGGAACTGCATTCACTATTTTAGGAAACTAGGCAGTTCTTCTCTACAATGTATGAATTTTGTTAGAGTAGACCAAATGTTCAGTGGTGACATCCAAAAGCTGGACAGCTAGATTTATTGAACAAATAACCT
Source organism: Stegostoma tigrinum (assembly GCF_030684315.1). Taxonomy (NCBI): domain Eukaryota; kingdom Metazoa; phylum Chordata; class Chondrichthyes; order Orectolobiformes; family Stegostomatidae; genus Stegostoma; species Stegostoma tigrinum. The sequence goes on along the minus strand of NC_081355.1, from coordinate 14,530,821 downwards.
ACGTTAGTGGAAGCTGAGCAAATTGACATGCATTTCCATTCCCAGGTGTGTTGAACACACTCTAGTCAAGGCCTGCCTCGGGAATTCATCATTCTGCAGGTGCCCACTGAAGGCAGAGAAACAATGCTAGTGGGTGTGCATGCACATCAGTCCATTGGGCTCCCATGATGAGACCTGCCAACATGGTCTGACTGATGATTTTTCATTCATGCCTTGCCAGATTAGCAATTTGTCAGTGGAGCAATTTTCTTACATCACTCAAGGTATGGAGTGAAAGGTAAAGTTGCTATCAGGAAGTAAACTAGACCACGATGATGCAACCCAAACAGCCTTGGGAACGGTTGACACAACATGGTTGACACTGAACATGCCAGGGAAACTAATGATATATCGTTATTGTCACTCGGTTAGTTATACAGAGAGCCAGGCAACGTTCTGGGGACCTGGGTTAACGTTCTATCCCATTAGAAGTCTAATGATGGCCAGGAAACCACTGCTGATTGTCATAAAGGCTCAGCTGGTTCACTAATATACTTTGGGGAAGGAAAACAGCTGACCTTACATGGTCTGGCCATTAAAGGTGAAACAGGTTGGGACTCTACTCACTGCAGTTTAGAAGAATGAGGGGTAATCTTATTGAAACATATAGGATTCTTAAGTGGCTTAACAGGGTAAATGCTGATAAGATGTTTCCCTTCAAGAGAGAGTATAGGACCAGAGAATATAGTCTCAGAGTAAAAGGGCATCAATTTAAGAATGAGATGAGGAGAGATTTCTTCTCTCAGAGGGTTGAGTTTCTTTGAAACATTGATTTGATTTGATTTAATATTGTCACATGTACCAAGGTACAGTGAAAATTTTTGTTTTGCATGCAGTAGATGCAAATCATACAATGCAAAATGCATTAGGGTAATAGAACAGTGTAGAACAGCACAGGGTAATAAATCTCCTTGCCACAGAGATCTATGAGGCAGAGTTCTTGCCTATATTTAAGGCCGAGACAGATTCTTCACTAGAATGGAATCAAAGATTACAGGGAAAATGCAGGAAAATGAATGAGGAATATTGGATCAGCCATGATCCCACTGAAATCTGAAGCAGGCACGAATGACCAAAATGGCCAACTCTAAGGCCACAGTCTTACGTAACTCCAGATCTGTAACTTTTAACTTCCACTGAAAAGAAAGGCTCAGTTCAAGAGCAACTATTATGGCAAACAAAGGCTGAGCCAGTGATGCCTACATCCGTTAACTAAGTTAACAAAAATTCCTATCCATCTTAAATTCCAGTCTTCTACTTATCATCCCTGTGGCAGACATATGCTAGAATCCCAATGTAAACCATGTAAACCTCCTCCCTAAATCACGATGCTATATTTTTAAATACTGGCATTGAAGTATTAACGTGACTGCTGCATGGGCTCCTTCCCTAGAACAAGGGGAATCTACCTGTGAGTGCTGCTGCCGTGCCCTGCCTGTAGCCATAAGTAGAAATATAATCAATAAAAGGAGTAAAGTATAACCAGAAGAATTGAAATAGGGAGTCAGAAGTGTGCAAAAAACACAAGTTAAAAAAAAGCAAGATAAACAAATGTGAGAGAGAGAGACTGGCCAGAAAAGAAAAGAAGATGGAAATGATGCATTATATAAAGTTCAATCACCAAAAAATAAACAAAGTTCAAAAACAAAGTTGCTGGAAAAGCAACTCAGTTCTGAGGAAGGGTCACCGGACCCGAAACGTTAACTCTGTTTTCTCTAGCGAGTTTTGAGAAGATTTGTAGCTCAGGTTGCGGTTCTGGATGTGAGTTTGCTCGCTGAGCTGGAAGGTTCATTTTCAGACATTTTGTCACCATTCTAGGTAACATCATCAGTGAGCCTCCGACGAAGCGCTAGCGTTATGTCCCGCTTTCTATTTATCTGGTTAGGTTTCCTTGGGATGGTGATGTCATTTCCTGTTCTTTTCCTCAGGGGATGGTAGATTGGCTCCAAATCAATGTGTTTGTTGATGGAGTTCCGGTTGGAATGCCATGCTTCTAGGAATTCTCGTGCGTGTCTCTGTTTGGCTTGTCCTAGGATGGATGTGTTGTCCCAATCAAAGTGGTGTCCTTCCTTATCTGTATGTAAGGATACGAGTGATAGTGGGTCATGTCGTTTTGTGGCTAGTTGATGTTCATGTATCCTGGTGGCTAGCTTTCTGCCAGTTTGTCAATGTAGTGTTTGTTACAGTTCTTGCAAGGTATTTTGTAGATGACGTTTGTTTTATGTGTTGTCTGTATAGGGTCTTTTAAGTTCATTAGCTGCTGTTTTAGTGTGTTGGTGGGTTTGTGGGCTACCCTGATGCCAAGAGGCCTGAGTAGTCTGGCAGTCATTTCAGAAATGTCTTTGATGTAGGGGAGAGTGGTTATGGTTTCTGGGCCCGTTTTGTCTGTTTGTTTGGGTTTATTGCTGAGGAATCTGCGGACTGTGTTCATAGGGTACCCATTCTTTTTGAATACGCTGTATAGGTGATTTTCCTCTGCTCTGCGTAGTTCCTCTGTGCTGCAGTGTGTGGTGGCTCGTTGGAATAATGTTCTAATGCAGCTTCGTTTGTGGGTGTTGGGATGGTTGCTCCTGTAGTTCAGTATTTGGTCCGTATGTGTTGTTTTCCTGTAGACGCTGGTTTGAAGTTCCCCATTGGCTGTTCGCTCTACTGTGACATCTAGGAATGGCAGTTTGTTGTTGTTTTCCCTTACTGGCGTAACATTCACCAAAGAGGAGGAAAACAACAACAAACGGCCATTCCTAGATGTCACAGTAGAGCGAACAGTCAATGGGGTACTTCAAACCAGCGTCTACAGGAAAACAACATAAAATCAATGGTGGATTTTACTTTAACTAAAGTTTGATAGCTGAAGGTAGAATTGTATGAGCCTATATGCCTTCAATGAATTCACAAGAACATACATAACTGTTTTTAATACAGTATTCTTCAATTCTCTTTATCACAACCTTTTTCAAAGAAAACTACACAGTAACCAATTATGACTGAATCAGAGGTAGCAAGAACTGTAGATGCTGGAGTCAGATAAAGCGTGGAGCTGGAGGAACACATCAGGCCAGGCAGTATCAGAGGAGCAGGAAAGTTGACGTTTTCGGTCGGGACTCTTCTTCAGAAATAGGGAGGGGGAAGGGAGCTGGCAAATAAAGAAAGAGGGGCAGGGTAGGGCTGGGAAAGGTAGGTGGGATGGTGATAGGTGAGTGCAGGCAGGAAGTGGTGGGACAGAAGATGGGCAAGTTGTATCAGGTCAAGGAGGTGGGATGGTGATAGGAGGGGTTGGACGTGGCATGAGGTCAGGGGTGGGGAGATTTTAAAGCTGGTGAAATCCATGTTTAGGCCATCGGGCTCTAGGCTCCTGAGGCAGAATAGAGATGCTGCTCCTCCAGTTTGCAGATGGCACCATTGTAACACTGGAGGCGGCCCAGGATGGACATGTCACCCAGGGATTTGGAGGGGGATTTAAAATCGTTTGCAACCGGAAGGTGTTGTCATCTGTTGCGTACAGAGCACAGACGTCTACAAAACGGTCTCACTGATGTACTGGAGGCCACATCGGGAGCAGCAGATGCAGTCGACCAAGTTAACAGATGTGTCTAATGTGGAAGATATGTTTTGAATGCTGCTGAATGCTACTGAATTGCACAACAGTAATCATTACCTCCTCCTGGGGCTGCAGGCAGAATGTAGTTGAGAAGATTTCTGAAGAGAAAGGCACAGCAGAAAAATAAGAACATGGGAAATACATGAAAGAGTCAGCAATTCAGTCCACCAAACCTGCTCAGCCATTTAACATATCATGGCCATGGATTTTAATATGGCATTGATGTTGAAATGTCAGTATCATCATGATTACTGCACTAAAATCTCAACATGTGCGAAAGTGCAGACATATGCAGAATAACATGAAAATTAATGTACCTCCTAGTGGTTCAATCCCCTTGCAACTAGTGTGCTGTTGAAGTTTCATTCCCAGAGTGCAATCACTAAGCAATGAATTGACAAAATCCTCCATTTTCTCACTAGTCATCATTGGAAAACCTGAATTTTGTTGATAAGACAACATTGGGTTTTGAAACAATATTAACTTCATAACTACTACTTCATAATAAACATCTTCACTCACCTGAAAAGTTTATTTTATATTTATGGAATGTCATATTTCACCAACATGAAGAAAAGACCCACTTCTATTTAAATGTTAGTTTTAACTTCTACCTTCATCTAATCATACCAACAGGAATATAGGAACAAGAGTAGATCATTTAACGCCTGCTCCATCATTCACCAAAAATCATGGAACAGAATATTATAGGTGCTGAAATGACATGGGCTATGCCAAGGAACTTGGGAGAATCGAGAGAGAAGTCAGGCAAGGTCTTTCTTAGTGTTGCGAGTAACTCGTTGCATTTTCAATGAGTTTCAGTTATTGAGGCAAGATTCTCACCTGGGAATGGCAAGATGCCTATTAATCTATTAACACGGATTACTGCTTCTGGTCAGTCATATTAACTGCAAATATCACCTTATTAATATGCAGTTTCCTAGTTTAGCACCTCTTCCAAGGAAACTAGACATCAACAGTTCTCAACATCAAAGTCAGGGCAGAGAGCTGGTAACTTCAGCTCTCCACTTTCTCCAACAGGCCAACATCTTGGACAATTGACAAAAGCTCACAGCACAGACTCACATCACCACTGGCATCCAAGTTCGCCATCCCAACCCCAGTCATACTCTCAGGGTCCTCACGGCACATTTGCACTTCAGGGCACATCAGGGACTAGCAGTGAAATGCTGCTGGAAGGACACTTTTTACACAGGAACGTCAAGCTCACTGGCTACATCTCATGCACATTCACTTGTTGAAGCATGCATTTACTTTGAGCCCACCAGGATACTCTCAGCAACCCTGCCTTTCCTTGCCATTTTGCACTTTTCACCCCCAGTCAAATCCACCAGACTCATGTTACTTTTATGGCATAAGACCATAAGAAATAGGAACTGAAGTAGACCATTTGGCCTTTCTGCCTGTTCTGCCATTCAATAGGATCATGGCTGATCCAACATTCCTCACATCCATTTTCGTGTCCTTTTCCCATAAACCTTGATTCCTTTCCTGATCGAGAAACTACCTCAGCCTTAAAAATACACAAGGCCACTGTGCCCACAGCTCACTGTGGCATTGAGTTCCAAAGGCTCTCAACCCTCCGATAGAAGAAATTTCTCCTCACCTCAGTCTTAAGTTGGGACCTTTAATTCTGAGACTACGCCCTCCAGTCCTAGACATTTCTATCAGGGAAACATCCTCTCAGCATTTATGCCGTCAAACACTTTAAGAATCCTATATGTTTCAACAAGTTCACCACTTGTTCTTCCAAATGCCAGTAAGTCCCAACCTATTTAACCTTTGCTCATCAGAAAATCCCTCCATACCCTCATCAACCTAGGTGAACCTTCTTTGAACTGCCTCCAAACAAATAATATACTTTCCTAAATAAGGGAAACAAATCTGCTCTCAATACCCCACCTTGTGCAGTTGTAGTAAGGCTTTCCTACTCTGTACTCCAGTTGCCTTGAAACAAGTGCCAGTATTCCAATAGACTTTCAGATTACTTGCTACACCTGTCAGTTGTCTGAATTTCGTGCCCTACATCCAATTCCCTTTCTGCGCTTTTTCTTGTTTAATTAATGCTGGGTTTTTTGGTTGTCTCTTCCAAAACAAAAAAATTCACATTTTCCCACAACATGCTTCATTTGCCAATTCAATGCCCATTTACTGAGCCTGACAAAATATTTTTGTGAACTGTTTGCATCCCTGCCTTTCCACCTATTTTTGTGATGTCTGCAAATTTGGCTACCGTATATTCACTTCTTTCCTTCGAGTTATCATACAGGTATCTAACAGTGGTGGTTCCAACAATGAACTCGAATCCCACTGGCTACAATTAGCCAACCTGAAAAATAACTTCTTATCCCCTCTTGCTGTTTCCAGCCCATTTTTCTCCCTACTTTATTTGAATAGAGTGTCACATTGTCAGTTTTTCAAACTTCTGGTACTTCTCCAGAATCCAATGGTTTTTGGACAATTACTACCAATAGATCTCCTCTTTGTAGTTACCTCTTTTAGGATCCTAGGATGCAAGCCATTAGGGCCAGAGGACTTGTGTGTCTTTGGCCTGTTTGTTTAACTAATACTACTTCTTAAGTGATGGTAATTCGTTCCTCTCCCCCAATTTATTAATAATGGGATGTTCAAAGTATCTTCCACTGAAAAGACTAATGCAAAATACTTGTTTAACTCCACTGGGAATTCCTTTTCCCCCCATAACTGTCTCCTCACATTCCTTTTCCAAGGGCTCTGCACTTTGACCTCTCTTCCCTTTTATTTATTTAAAGAAGCTCTTGTCAGTTTTTATATTCCTCCCTAGTTTGCCCTTACTTTATTTTCTCTGTCTTTGTTATCTTTTTAGCCCTCCTATGTTAGATTATGAATTTATCCTATTCTTCAGGGCTATCATTGATTTTTGCCTCCTTAAATAGCTTGTCTTCCAATTTAATAATCTCTCTAAATTCCTGGGTTAGCCATGGTTGGTTTATCCCCCTCAGAATCTTTCTTCTTTACCTATTTTGCTGAAAGTCATGAACTGCCTCCTTACAAGTTTGCCTATTGCTTGCTTACTATCATCGCTACTAATCTGTCCACCCAGTTCACTTCCACTAACTCTACCCTCATTTCATTGTAATTTCTTTTATTTAAGTTAAATACAGTTGCTCTGACTCTAGTTTCTTTCTCTCAAAAGGAATATAAAATTCTATCATGTTACAATCACCGTTTGTGGAATTTTTTTTTAAACTCAGGAAGTTACTTAGTAAACTTCATTACCATTACCAGATGTAAAGTAGCCTGCGCCCTGGTTGGACTTACTGCTCTAGGGAACTATCTCGAATGTACTTTATGATAAATATGTTGTCATAGATACTCTTTCCAATCGACAAGATGAATTAAATCATCCATAATTATTTGTTCTATTCTTTTTAACATGCTCCTTTCACTTGTTGTTATTGTCTTTCCTGCAGAGTGGCTACTGTTTGAGCATCTGTACACTACTCCTATTGATGCCTTCTTTCTCTTGCTGTCTTTTTAATCTCCACCTAAAACAGCCAATCCAAGCCTAGATCATCTTTCACAACTGTCCCAATTTTATCTCTTATTAACTGTGCTACCCCAACACTTTTTCTGCTCTTCCTGTTTTTCGGAAACGTCAAATATCCCTGAATGTTAAATTCCCAGTTTTCATCTCCTTGTAAACATATTTCCGTAATGGCTTGGCAGTCATATTCAGTTACCCTATTTGCACCATCAATTTGTCTACATTATTCTGAATGCTTCATGCAGTAAGATACAAGCCTTTAAATCGAATTTCCCTACACATGTTTCCTTGGTGCAACGTGATATTCACACTTTCTGTCTCCTATTTTTATTTTCTGGTAACAATTCTATCTTTTATTTTACCTTTAACTTTCTAAATTTTCCAGGCAACTGCCAATTAAAACAGAGAGCCAAAATGCTCATCATCAGTCCTCAGCTATGGATGACAGCCTTCAGTGGGTACAGAAACTGGTACTGCAAGTCAAGGGTAGCCTTCAATAGGAGTCTTATCCACACAACTCTTCTGCATTAGCAGTTCCATTTTCATTGCTCTCTGCACATGTATTGTGCTATTAATCTTTAAAATTGTCCTGGTATCTTAATTGTACATATGATCATTGCCACTGACTATTCGTGAGGGTAACGTTCTGTGTCATCTGTTGTTGCTGCTGTAATTGTTGTGCCTTTTCTGGTCCTGGGGTGTTGAGGTTTTTGGAGGCTGTTGCTTACGTGCAGTCCCTGCAGATGGAAAGTTCACACTTTTCTGATTGGCTGCCTACAATGAAGGAATATGGTACGTCTATCCCTTCTATTGCAATGGTGTATCTGGTCCTTCACTTTCAGCACATACAACTGAGGTGACAACTGCTCTGCACAAGTCTCAAGCTGCCATTGCCACTTGCATTGATGTTTGATACCCTGAATGGCTCTCCAATACTCAAAACTAGCAATGGTTGAACATTGTCAAAATGAATTTTGGCTTAAACTGTTGCACCTTAATTTTGTCACTCATGTCCATTACTTCCTGTGGTTTTAGTAGCATTTTTTGCTGTTACAATGTGTAGTTTAGGTATAGCATGATATTAGTCTTTGTACTGTATTTCTTACTTCGTCTTCAGTAGGGGTATTTCTTGACTTAAGGATTGCACTGTAAACATCTGAGCAGGGTTTTTTTTCTATTTCTTTATGATTCCTTTAGTAATTTTCACTATCACTTCAGTCTGTCCATTTGACTGGGAATAGTATGCAGCTGATGCATGGTGTTGAATTTCGCAATCTTTCATGAAGCATCTGAAATCTTCCTCCAGAACTGTGGGTCATTGTCACTTACCAGTGTCTGGAATACTGTAATGAATGAAGTGTGCTTTCAAGCATTCTACAAGCTCACTGGTAATCATTGCAATCAGCTCGTCTATTTCCCAGTAGTCAGAAAAGTCGTCCACAGTGACAAGATAATCAGTTCTAGCCAAAGACATCTACTCCAAGCTTCATTCATGGTTTGTCTGGGATGCCATCTTTCATCAGCAACTCTAACTTGCTCAGTTTGTCTTTAAAAGAACTGGGCTTGCTATTATGGTTCCTGATTTCATTATGTATTTGACCAGATGGGTACCTACACGGTCATCCTCCGATTCAAATCGATTCCCTGGTGCTGAAATGGATGTGTTTCAGTATCTATCATCTCAAATCATTAAGAATAATGGCTATTTGCTTTGAACAACATGCAAGCTTAGGCTATGTATATGTGTTCAAAGGCTATTCTGACAACTGGAATATCGTTGATACTTTCAGACCATTGCTTTGTTATTACTTCTTGCAACACTTAGAGAATTGCACATTGTTGGAAAGTTTACTTGAGTTGAGCAAAGCAATTGTCTGTTAGATTTAATATCTTTGCCAGGGTGATGGCTTCCACAGCATTGAGTTGCTACTTCATGTTAGATCCTCCATTATGTTTCTGCACTTAAACTGGCAGATTACATAGTTTCCGTTTAAGAAAGATCACCAACTATCTCATTCTGTCTGCACTGATACTCTTCTGGATTAATGGAAATATATATTATACGTGCAACCTTACTTTTGAGAGCTTGATTTTTGGATTGTCCCATTGAAGACTTGTATGAAGTCAAGGGCCATGACGTTACATTATACAAACGGTGTCCTTTTCTTTTGTGTAATGTCACCTACAGTACTTGCATTCTGCCATTCCCATGATCTTTCTACCTTTCTGCCCTTTCAGTTTGAAATATTTATGATCTAGCTGCAAATTTACAATCTTTAACACTTCTGTACATATCAACCATTTTCCTGAGAACAAGTTTCTCTACTCTCAAGTTATTGTACTTTCACTGTGAGATCTCTCAAGCCTAATGCAATCTTGTTGTTAATCAGATCATCTTTTGATTATGTAAATTTGCCAGATTCAGTGAGCTGTGTATATGCAGACACATATTGATCAACTTTTCACTTTGAACCCTACACTAAACACACAATATTCTAACTAGCATTCACTTTGGGTTTATACCATCAAAGCTTTCAAATTTTTGACGTTCAAATTGGTTTCATTTTTCAGTAAAATTTAGGGTAGAATGCATTTTGTAACAGTTTCTGTCTAACCATTACAAAAGTGGAACTGCTTGTAGATGCAACATGGTGTGAAGCTGGAGGAACACAGCAGGCCAGGCAGCAAAGGAGCAGGCAAGTTGACGTTTTGGGTTGGGACCCTTTTTCAGAAATGGGGAGGGGTGGGGAGCTGGGAAATAAATAGAGGGGGAGGAGATGTGGGGCTGGGGAAAGTAGGTGGGATGGTATAAGTGAGTGCAGATAGACAGTGATCAGTGGGATGGGTGGGAGAGAAGATGGACAGGTTGTGTCAGGTCAAGGAAGCAGGGATGAAAGGGAGTGTTGGATGGGATGAGGCCAGCGGTAGGGAGATTTTAAAACTGGTGAAGGGAAACAGTTGAAGAGAAAAGTGCCGAGTGTGGTGGAGTTAGTGGGGAGTTTGGAGCAGATGACGGAGTCGCAGAGTGAGTGGCCCCTACGAAAGGCAGATGGTGTGGGGAGGAAAATCTCTTTGGCTGTGGGGTCAGATTGTAGGTGGCAAAGTGGCAGAGAATAATATGCTGGATGCAGATTTTGGTGGGGTGATGTGTGACAATAAGGGAGATTCGGTCTTTATTTTTGTTGGGGGGAGGGGTGTGAGGGAGAAGTGCAGAAAATGGTTGAGGGCATTTTTGATCACTGGAGGGCAGAAATTGCAATCCTTGAAAATTGGAGGACATCTAGGATGTCTGGGAGTGGAACACTCCATCTTGGGAGCAAACGTGGGGAAGGCAGAGGAATTGGGAATGGGGGAAATCACATTCTTGCAGGAGGCTGGATGAGAAGAGGTGTAGTCCAGGTAGCTGTGGGAGTTGGCTGGCTTGAAACAGTTGTCAGTTTCGAGGCAGTAACCAGAGATGAAGACAGAGTTCCAGGAAGGAGGGGGAGGTATCGGAGATGGCCCAGCTGAATTTGAAGTTGGGGTGAAAGATGTTAGTAAAGCTGATGAACTGTTCAAGCTTCATGTGGGAGCACGAGGCAGTGCCTATACAGTGATCGCTGTAACTGAGGAAGAAGTGGGGGATACTGCCAGCACTGTTCCACGTATCATACGATGAGGTAGGCATAGCTTGGGCCCATGGCCACCCCCTTAGTCTACAGGAAATGCAAAGAGTTAAAAAGGAGAAGTTGTTCGGGGTAGGGGCAAGTTCTGTTAAGTGGAAGAGTGTGTCGGTGGAGGGGCACTGGTTGGGCCTGCAGGAGTCAAAGAAGCTGAAGGCTTTTAGGGAAATCTGCGTAGGGAATACACATGCACAAGGATTGTACGACCATAGTGAAGATGAAGTATTGTGGGTCAGGAAATTGGAAGTCTCGGAAGAGGTAGTAGGTGTGGGCAGTGTCCTGGGCATAGGTGAGTAGTTCCTGGACCAGGGGGCATAAAACAGCGTCAAGGTAAGCAGATACGATTCAGTGGGGCAGGAGTGGGCAGAGACAATGGGTCAGCCAGGATAGTCAGGTTTGTGGATCTTGGGAGGGAGATAGAAACAAACAGTGTGGGGTTCGGAACCATGAGGTTGGAGGCTGTGGGAAGCAGGTCGTCTGAGGTGATGAGATTATGAATGGTCTGAGCTTTGGTAGTCAGGTGCAGGGTCATAATCGAGGGGTCGGTTGGAGGTGGTATCAGAGTGTTGACACCTGGTTTCAGCAATGTAAAGGCCAGTGTGCCATATCATGATTGAGTCACTCAGCATCATTCCCCTGTGCCCTCACGTCAATGAATTCCATTGATGTCTGGACGTTGAACTCTTTTTCCTCCACCTCTATGCCTATTTCTTTAACCGAGACTCCAACCCACTCTCTACAGATCCTTTCTCCTGCCTCCAACAAACCTCATCCTCCTGAACACCATCTCACAGCCTCCTACCTTCGTTGGGGTTTGACTGTGAGGTTAGGGTTGGAGCAGAGTGAACAGAGAGCTGCACATTCCATGGGGGAAGAGACTGAAGTGAGCCAGGGGGCGGAGAGATTGAGATGATCGATGTCACTATGGCAGTTGGAAATGAAGAGTCGAGGGAAGGTAGGAGGCAGTAAGATGGTGTTCAGGAGGATGAGGTTTGTTGGAGGCAGGAGAAAGGATTTATAGAGTGTGGGTTGCACTCTTGGTTAAAGAAATAGGCATAGAGGTGGAGGAAAAAAAAAAAAGAGTTTGACATCCAGACATGAAAGGAATTCATTGACGTGAGGGCACAGGAGAATGAAGCTGAGTTCTTCGTGAGGACTGGCCTTCCATCCTCCGTGAGGGGAAGGTCTGGGGGGAATGGCAAAGACCCAGCAAGATTCAGGGCTGGGGCTAGGTGTTGACCCGGAGCCGGATGTGGGGGTGGAGACTGTCTCAGAAGCAGTGACATCAGTGTCCAAAGTGATGTCAGCAGCGGCAGAAGTGGCGGCAGCGGAAGTGATAAGGCGCCAGCTGGAGAAGCTAAGGTAATTTATGGTCAACGACACTGGGCACATTGAGGGGAGATCCTGGGTAGGGTGGAAGACTGGGGTCGTGGAAAAGACCAATGTTTGGTAATAAGCACGAGCAAGTTTAGTGTCAGATAGGGTGGAAAAAGTGTTGGTTGAGGGTGTGGATCTTGCATTGGATGAAAAAGACAAGAGGTCATTTGTAGGTTTGGGAGAGGGAAGCTCTGAGCTGGGGTAAGGTTGGTTGTAGTGCCAGAAGATGCCCGCACATTGCTGAGAGCTTGTACTTGAGTACCCATAGCGAAAAGAGTTTCTGGAGGCTCTGTAGGTCGAGATTGTCACGGTTAGGGCTGCATTGGGATAGCCTGAATGTTTTTTTGGAGTCCATTGGGGATGATCCAGCTGCTTATGCAGGTACTGCGAAAGGAGATGTGGCTGTATTACCAGGTTTGTTTAAGTATGTGGTCAAGGAGTTTCAGAGCAGAGGAGATTACCAGAGGGTTGCAGAGGAAGAGAGATCCACTGAGGTCTTTCCAGAGGGAGGGTGACGACTTATTTAAGGTGAGCATCCTTGGAAGAGACTTCGCAGTGGGTTTGTAAATGACACAAACATAGCAAGAACTGCAGATGTTGGAGTCAGAGACAACACAGCGTGGAGCTGGAGTAACACAGTAGGTCGGGCAGCATCAGACAAGCAGGAAAGTTGGCGTTGAGTTGGTGCCCTTCTTCAGAAATGGGGAGAGGGAAGGGAGCTGGGAAATAGAGAGAGGGGGATGGTGTTGGGGGGGGGGGGTGCAGGTGATGCAGTGTTGATGCTCTGGTTTGTTCATTAAATAAGTCAAAGGCTTGCAATTGTGTTGAAAATCTGCCAGGTCATTCCGACCAGTGCCAACAAAGGGAGATTTGTAGCCAGTGTTTTACCCAGAGATCTCAGCTGTGACATGCTTCTGATTTCTTTTTTATAGCTTCTAGCAGCTTTGCTTTCACACATCTTTACAACACTCAATCTCAACTATTCTGACAACAAGTTATGAGCTTGAAAGCAACAGTGTTGTTTTTACTGTGTCTTCATTGAACTGGCAATAAAATCGATGCCTGCAGTAAGTGCTTCATAGTAGAGCTCACAGGACTATGGCAAGCCAGGAAGTACGTGAGCACAATATTACAATTCCATCCCAAACATACACAGTCGTTTCATTCATTAGCCAGAGTTTAAATCCAAATCAGCAAGTTGAAGTACAAACTCATTTATTTGCAAGAAATTTGGGTAGCCCCAAGCCTGCTCCTGACAGCTTTTGACCACCTCATAGCACTAATCTCTGCATTTAGCACGAATCTAGTAATCTCAACCAAAGACTTAGAAAGGATGATGTGTGAAAGAGGAAAATGATGTACTTCTATGAGTGAGGTTGTTGGCCAAACAAAGGAGCTCTTCCCTTCAGTCACTGTGCACTGCAATGGACTCAAGACGTTTTGGCAGTAACTTTGATGTGTACAGCAAGAATTATGCCGTCTCTCAAATTTAACATTCCACACCTTGGAATCAAAAATTCTTACTTGTGAAAATACTGCTGAAACTATTGGATGCACCTGGTCAAAATACTATTTTCCCTTTAATTACTTCGTAACTTCAAGGATTTACAGTCATAGAATCATAGATGTACAGCACTGAAACAGACCCTTCGATCTAACTTATCCATGCTGACCAGATATCCTAGATAAATCTGGTCCCATTTGCCAGCATTTGGTCCATATCCCTCTAAACACTCCTGATTCATATATCCACCTAGATGGCTTTTAAATGTTGAAATTGCACCAGCCCCCATCACTTCCTCTGGCAGCTCATTCCATACACACACCACCCTCTCTGCAAAGGTTGCCCCTGAGGTCTATTTTAAATCTTTCCCCTCTCACCTTAAATCTATGACCTCTAGTTTTGGACTCCCCTACCCTGGGGAAAAGGCCTTGTCTGATCACCCTATCCATGCCTCTCATGATTTTATAAATCCCTAAAAAGGTCATCCCTCAGCTTCCGAAGCTCCAGGGAACATAGCCCCAGCCTATTCAGTCTTTCCTCATAGCTCAAACCCTGGCAACATCCTTGTAAATCTTTTCTGAACCCTTTCAAGTTTCACAACATCCTTCCTATAGGAGGGACCAGAATTGAATGCAGTATTCCAAAAGAGGCCTAGCCAATGTACTGTACAGCCTCAACATGATCTCCCAACTCCTATATACTTACTGCACTGACCAATGAAGGTTAACATACTAAAAGCCTTCTTAACTATCCTATCTACCTGCAACTCCACTTTCAAGGAACTGTGAACCTGCACTGCAAGGTCTCCTTGCTCAGTAACACTCCCTGGGACATTAGCATTAAGTATATAAGTCTGCCCTGATTTGCCTTTCCAAAATGCAGCACTTCTCATTTATCTAAATTAAACTCCATCTGCCACTCCTCACTATTGACCTATGAATGTATATAGCATAGCATACCTACAGGGAAATATTAATAAAAAAACATTAACAACTCAAATATTTATTCTCCTTTTTGTTGAACCAAGTTGCTTTTGTCACGGCATTTTATTTTTCTATTCCCAAATAGGTACAAGGTATCTAGATATGTAATACTTATTAATATGGTATTTTGGATTGGAAATCAAATTTGGAATCAAACCAAATGTAAGAGAAACAGACACCCTAGTATTTACAGATTGGCCTACACACACAGAAACAATGATAAAACAAAGGCTTTTTACGTACAGTATGGAAAGTAAAAATACTTTTACAATGAACCATGTTTTGTTTTCCCTGTACATTGCAATGGTTTATTTTCCCAAGCTACTTTATGGAGTAGACAGAAATCTGTCCCCCATTTATCTATGATTGGTTATTAGGTGCACAACATAAAACATCCGTTGTGATTATTCTCCATTCCAATTGAGAAATACTAAGTATCCACAGGGCACTTTCCCGACAATACCATTGGGGATAATAGGGAAAGGTAATATTAGGTTATTGCTCTACACCTGGCCAAAATCCCAAAGACTCAAGTATTTTTCACCACAACAATTCCAAGTGTGTTTCTAGGTGCTAAGTACGTGCAAAAATAAGAACCAGAAGCACATATTCTATAATTCTGTGACATAACACGCTGGAGCCGTAACTAGTTATGTCTTGGTCTTGACTCAATATCTCCTTCCTTCCCAAAAAAAAAGTCTTTAATTTTAATATATTTTGCAATGCTATGGCTTAACAAAAAGCATGTTGTACTTTTTTACTGTTAATGTACAACCTCATGTTTTGCATCCCTTACACCTAATTAATCTCAGGAGTGTTTCACTCGCTAATGTCTTATTTTAAGTCTTGACACAATAATGAATCCAATTAACTATAGAGTACTGATATGGAGAAAATACACTAGTTATATACAAGAATCAGTTCCTTGTTGGCAAATGCTTACTGGAGGCTAAAATATTGACTGGACAGGACTGGAAAAATCTCTTCACCACCATTAAAATTGAGTTGTGGAAGTGTTTCTGCACCAAGCGAGAACCTTATGAGTGGAACACTTGTGCCATTTGGCCTAAAGTTACAGAAAATTCTTAAATTTTGGGTGGAAATAAAAGTTGTAACAGAAAACCACAACATGTCCCATGAATTCCAAGAAAACAAAGAAGTGCTGTGTTTCAAAAGTAATGGCAACTTTAATTGTATCAAGGTATAACAACCTTGCAAAGTTCTCTAAAACTGCAGTGGAAGTAGAACTGGGGGTGGGGGTATACATGGAAAATATTCACTTCATCCCCCTAATGCTAAAGCCAGATAAAACAACCCTATTGTCACCTCAGCTGAAATCAACCAAATCAGCAGTCACCAAGAGTCAACATGTGATCTCCCAGGTCTCCCCTTCAAAGTTACTTTTAAGATTCTCAAATATTTTCCATTGAAGCATATCTTTTTTTTAAATGTTCTCTGCCTATCAATCCAAAATGTGTAGACAGCAGCTGGAAAATTTCAATCCACAGCCACAAGATAAAGAAACTGTAACTGTATTTTAACAAAGGTTCTGGCCCTACCTCTGAGCCAGGTAAACTGGGGTTCAAATCCCACCTGTTCAGAAGTGTGCAATAATGTTTCTGAACAGGTTGATTATAAAACATCTGTAATCTTCATTAAGCCAATTTAGAAAAAAAAATGTAAAAGTGTAAGATTGAATTGATAGCATATTTTTGTTTACTATCAAAAAAATGAGAAAAGTATGATAACATTTCTGATATGTTCCATGACAGCCCTGGCCATGTTGACTTCTGGCTGTACAACCCAAACTGCAAATTTGGGCCATCGATTTTTTTTATTAAAAAATTAAACTTCCCATCTTTTCAGTCTCATTTCAATGGAAGGGCATATTGGGAACTTGGCCTCCTGCTCTCAAGGTGCCATTAAAACTAAACAATATGAAATTAGGCAGGGCCAATGCCAAGATATCCAATGTGCACTCAACTGATGGCTTCATACTAACATTCCACTCAATAAAACACTTCCATATTTCATCATGCAAACATGAATTTATATGAAGTTTACAGCTGCATATCATGCAACTTTGAGCTAAGACTAAAAGGCTAATCATTATGTAAATCAACAAACGACACGCAGCAAGAATACAAGGTTCCTTAAATTTCAAATGAATTTGTATTTCTAATATACAAAATTAAAAATGATCAGACAGGCCAATGTAGTTAGAGTAAGTGAAAATAGGGTCTTCTCATTTACTAAAATATATTTGTTCTGCTGTTAAATTGATTTACGCTCTCAATTTGAGTAAAAGAAAAACAGGCGCAGTTTCAATTCCTGATCACTATTTAGCTTCAACTTATACATGTAGATGCTACTTGGTCATGAGAAGCAATACAGCAGACACTGGTTCGTTTGTTGCATTAAACAGCAATGACATTGTGAGCCCTGACTGCTAATTTTCCCTTCCTCGTGCAGGGACTTTAAAGTCTATTATACTGTTTTCATCCAGAATCCACGGCACACATTCCAAACAAAACACTTACACCTTCTGTCATTGTGTGAGAAGGTACCATATAGAGTAGTAGTTACAGAGTGGAGAATTCCACTTGCTCCTCCTCTCCCTTTTCTCAACCGCAAGTAAACCAATCATTTTCAAGGTCCTTTCAGTTATAAAGAGAAGTCATAAGGGACTCAAAGCATTAACTGTTTCTCTCTCCACAGATGCTGCCAAATCTGCTGAGTTTCTCCAGCACTTACCTTCTAAAACAAAATCTGTCTAGCACAGTACATCCACCACTACAGCCTTGACAAGTGGTGCAGTAATAATGAGTGCCAACTTGATGCAAGCACTAATGGATGGCGCCTGTACATTAAAATAGGGATTCATCAAAAGGACTGACAAAAATAATTTTATGAATTCTAAAGGAAATATGTATAAATTTCCTATAGTCCAAATAATAGAAAATATATGATGGCACACTTATGTATAAACATCCTTGTATTGGTCAATTTAATTTAAAGCGCAGCTTCTTTAAGAAAACAATTTTAAAGAATGTGTATTTCAGAACTGGTCTCGAAAATAAACTTCTACACCAAGCTTGGCATCTAATCCAAGACAATAACAGGAACTCCCTCAAATACCCTGGTTTCCAGTTAGCAATTTTAGTGTCCCACTATAACATGGTGAGGCTACAGGATAAAACTGACACTTGACAACTACAATCACCAGTACTGAAGCAATGATATCTTCATTATAAAATATTGTACGAGAACAATTTGTTGGAAATTTAGGGGAGTATTTCCTTTCAAAATGTCCAAAAAGCTGCCAATGGTTCATGGTATTTATTCATTTGCAGCTCTGCCTGCATTGCACAGACATCATGTCAGGATATTAATGGTATTAAATTCCAAATTCAACTTTAACTAATTACTGCACTCTGTGCTCAATGACGGTAAACTGTATAGCCAAAACAGCAAAAGCGAGATTCATCTGAAGGTTTAAGAATGGCAAAACTTTAGCCTGTTTCAATGTTAGCAATCTGAAAATTACACAGTCTTACCAATGTGTACACAGCAGCACATTGATGAAAGACTACAATTTCAGTTTCTAATAACCTTTGCTGCAACAGTACATTATAAACTGGAAATAATGCTTGTGTTTTCCAGAAGTTACTTCATTACAGAGGCAAAATGATACTTCTGTAGATTTACTTTGCATTTTCATTATAGATTAGACATAAAATAATGCAAGGGAATAAGAGTGACATAACATTCTAGTTCATAACTGAGTTCTTTTGTAACTGATGCACTGTCAAAGTTTCAGCTGATACTGGTTATTTTCATTCTAGAGCTGAAAACTAGCTTCAATCTCAGAAATAATTTCTAACCTTAATGAGATTTGTTTTGGTTTCCAAGCAGTCCACTTGAGAAAGGAGTAAAACTATATCAACTCAAATACATGCACCTCATGTGATTGAAATATGCACTTAAAATTGATTTATAAACTCAGTGACAATTACTTTCCTGTTTTTTTTTTCAAATTACTAAGCTTCATGTGAAATCTTCGAAGAAAAACATCTACAAGCATCTGAAAAGAGGTAGTTGAACTTGACTGTAGGAGAATTAATTATAATCCATTTATCCTATTTTGCTCTTATCCATCAGAAGCTTACCTTGTTACAATCATTACAGACAATATCGATAGAAACAATCACCACGCAGCTATTGTGCTGAAGATAGCCTCCCAAACAACACGATGGAGGTTGACTAGCAAGGGATCTAGCCACTCAAAATTCAGTATCCAAGAGATTGTGTGGGCCATCAGCAGTAGCCGAATTGTATTCTATCATAATTTGTAACCACATGGCCTGAAGGGTTCTTACATCACTGTAGTGGTGTCCCTATCTGAGTCAGGAAGCCTGGGCTCAAGTCCCGCCTCCTCCAGAGGTGTGTAATAGCATCTCTGAACAGATTGATTAAAACAAAATCTAACTGGCATACCCCAGTTCCACCAGGCCGGGAGACCAATGGTTCAAAAAGTGCAGGCATACATACCAGAAACACCACTAAGCCCTTCACTTTCAATGGCATTACCATCACTGAACTCCCCCACTATCAATAGTCTGGATGGTATCATCGATATTGCCACAATATATTGTTGGTTCTATGAGCACGTCACAGATTAGGGCTAACAAAGTATGGGGCTGGATGAATACAGCAGGCCAAGTAGCATCTTAGGAGCACAAAAGCTGAAGTTTTGGACCTAGACAGACTCGGGATTCTGTCTGTCCTCCTAATGCCTGTAAACACCCTACAAGGCAACAGTCAGGAAAGTGATGGAATACACCCAACTAGTGGGATCAGTTTATCTCAGCTGGCTGGCCAGTTGGTTTGCAAAGCAATCTGACACCAGCAGCGTGAGTTCAACTCCCATCAGCGGCTAAGGTTACCATGAAAGACTCTCCTTCTCAACCTCTCCCCTCGCATGAGGTATGGTGACCCTCAGGTTAAATCACCACCAATCGCCTCTCTAATGAAAACAAAGCCCTATGGTCTGATAAGACCACAGTGACTTGACTGGACTCCCAATTAGCCTGGATGAGCACAGCTCCAATATGCCTCAAAGGTCAGGCTCTGGGGAATGTTGCCAAACAAAGAGACCCAAGGGTACGTGTGTATAGTTCCTTGAAAGTGGAATTGCAGGTAGACAGAGTGGTGATGACATTTGGCATGCTTGCCTTTATTGGTGAGTGCATCGAGTACAGGCGTTGGGATGCCTTGTTGCAGTCGTACAGAACATCAGTGAGGCCACTTTTAGAATATTGCATATAATTCTGGTCACCCTTCGATAGGAAAGTTGTTAAACTTCAGGGTGCAGAAAAGATTTACAAGGATGTGAGTTATGGGGAAAGGGCGAGTAGGCTGGAGGTTCAGGGACTGAGGGGAGACCTTATAGAGGTTTATAAAATTATGAGGAGCATAGAAAGGGTGAATAGCCAAGGTCTTTTCCCTAGGGTGGGGGGAGTACAAAACTACACGGCATAGGTTTATGGTGAGGGGGAAAGATTTTAAAAGGGCCCGAGGGGTAACTTTTTCCTTGCTGAGATTGGTGCATTTACGGGACAAACTGTCAGAGGAAGTGGTGAAATTGGGTACAATTACAACATTTAAAAGGCATTTGGATGGGTACACAAATAGGAAGTGTTTAGAGGGATTTGGGCCAAATGTTAGCATACGGGGCTAGATCAGATTGTAATGTCTGGTCAGAGCAGACACGTTGGGCCAAAGGGTCTGTTTCCGTGTTGTATGACTTGGACTCCAAGCTCAACAACAATCAGGACAAAACAACCTACTTGAATGCCGCCCAATCCACCACCTTCAACATTCCTTCCCTTCATCTGTGACAGTGACAACAATGTGTACCATTTATAAGCAATCCTGCAGCAATTCATCATGGTTCCTCAGAGAGGCAGTTACCTAAACTACTGCCTTTTCTACCCGAAACGACAAGGGCAGCATCTGCATAGGAACACTAACATCTGCAAGTTCCCATCCACGCCACACATCATCCTGATTTGAAACTATATCACTGTCCCTTCACTGGATTAAAATCCTGGAACTCCCTACCTATCAGATCTGAATGTGCATGTGTAGGTGCTGGAGAAATGAGCTCATATCATCTTCTCAAAGGCAGAGGGGTTGGCAATAAATGCTGGCCAAGACAGTGAGGTCTTATTCTCATGAATGAATGAATAAAAATAAAAATAAAATTAATTAAAGCACATAAGATTGTAGAATACAAATGGAGTGCAACACCTTTGATTGGCATGACTTTTCTTTAAGTTTGCAGCAATGCTGGAAGTATGATTATTCAGTAAAAGTTTCTGGCATTCTGACTACAGCCCTTGCTCAAAACATTGAGCGTTATTTTCTATTTTCAGACAATGACTGATCAAATGTGAATGTACAGAAATGCAAATCACCAAAATTCAGGTTTATTTGCAGAGAATTAAAAAATAAAATTCAAGCAGATTAAATTGAACAGAAGTTTGCAATGAGGAGCTGTTCTGAAACCACTGAATTTTCATGTCCCTTAGGCATGTTGGAGTGGAGGGATAACTTATTTTAAAAATAGTGGATCGGAATGGATTCCAAGATTTCCACCCACCATTCCTGTTTCCCCAAATTTTCACTTGCATGGGAGAAGGGTGCAGTTAGCAAGCTGCCAGAGTCACCTCCATTGTGGGGTTAGACATCCCCTAGCACTCTGCAATTTGCATGGGGTGGAGCCAGTTCTTCCATGACATGGCTCAGGAGCATGAGATAATTCATCAGCTACAGTCTTGAGTTGAGAACTCTTTGAAAAGCAAGTTGAAAAGGTCTTAACATGGCCTTTCCATGTCCCCTGCCCACACCATGGCCCCTTTAACATACTAACTCATGGGTTTTTCATGCCTGAGGCCATCTTTGTTCAGCTTCAGCAGGTGGTAGGCCCAACCCTATCCTGGGCACCCTGAAATGTAAAGTGGGTCATAAAGCACTTTCTACCAAGGTAGACCAATTCAGAAGTGTTCCAACTCAATCTGTCTCAATTATGGTAATCCTACCAAGACTTTCAGCATCAAACCTGGAGGGCCATCAACAGCCAGTTTCAATGTGCAACAAAAACAAATTGTTACTTAACTAATAAGGCAGAAAAACCGTGATTAGGTACATTGCTTGTTTTTGCTGCTTAGAAGGAAATTATAGAATAGCTTCCTTCTGTGTTGTACCCATTTTGCTTGTCATATCCGTACCAGCTCAGTGCAAATGAAATCCAGACAGACGTACTTCCCTGCTCTTTCCTCACAGTCACGCAAGTTTGTTGGCCTTTAAGTACTTATTAATGCCCTTTAGAAAACCTGCATGCAATCTGCCAGCACCGCCATTTCACGGCAGTGCATCCAAAGCCAAAACTGTTTATTGTATGAAAAGGTTTTCCTTCACGTTGCCATTTGTTCCTTGTCAATCTCCCTTAAATCAGTGTTCTCTATTTCTGGACTTTTCAACTAATTGGAAAAGTTTCTACTACCATCTAGTCATGATTTTGAACATCATATCAAATCTTTTCTCATCCCACCCAAAGAACAACCACCCCAGTTTCTCCAATCTTTTCACAAACAAAGTCTTGATCTATGCAATCATTGCACCAACCCTTTTCTGCACCCTCTCCAAGATCTTCAAAATCTTCTGAAGCATGGTGCTACCACTAACCTACAATTTTTCAAAATATTTAATAATCAAAATTTATAAAATATAAAACAATAAAATCATTACTACATACATCCCAGTACCTTTGTTAAAATTGCCATAATTGCTTTGTTGAATTAGCTTAATTGAATCCAGACACTGAAATGTACCTAATTTCCCACAATACATCGGGTCATCTCAGTCAGCTTGCTTACTTACTTGGACTTAATTCCCCCAAGTCTTGCAGGACAATGGCAGTTAGGTTACAGCATTAGCCACAGACCATGACAACATCCTCTGCTCCAGTCCATGTGGGTGTCTGACTCGAACATCCTCTTCATTCTACTTTGCAAGGTCTTCTTTGGCCAGTTACCTCTTCTTTTTCTACCTGCCACTCTGCCAGGGTGTATTTTCAGATGGTAAACTGCTGTCACCAGGGAGGAAGTGGTCGAGTGAGAGAACAGTGGTTTACTAAAGAAGTTGAATCTCTTGTCTAGAGGAAGAAGGAGGCTTATGTAAAGATGAGGCTTGAAGGCTCAGTTAGGGCGCGAGAGAGATACAAGTTAGCCAGGAAGGACCTAAAGAGAGAGCCAAAATGAGCCAGTAGGGGACACGAGAAGTCTTTCGCAGGTAGGATCAAGGAAAATCCTAACTCTTTCTATAGGTATGTCAGGAATAAAAAATGACTAGAGTAAGATTAGGGCCAGTCAAGGACAGTAGTGGGAAGCTGTGCGGTGAGTCCGAAGAGATAGAAGAGGTGCTAAATGAATATTTTACATCAGTATTCACACAAGAAAAAGACAATGTTGTTGAGGAGAATACTGAGATACAGGCTATTAGACTAGATGGGATTGAGATTCATAAAGAGGAGGTGTCAGCAATTCTGGAAAGTGTGAAAATAGATAAGTCCCCTGGGCTGGATGGGATTTATCCTAGCATTCTCTAGGAAGCTAGGGATGAGATTGCAGAGCCTTTGGCTTTGATCTTTATGTCGTCGTTGTCTACAGGAATAGTGCCAGAAGACTGGAGGATAGCAAATCTTGAACAAGGGGACTACAAGGGGAGTAGAGACAACCCTGGTAATTATTGGCCAATGAGCCTTACTTCAGCTGTGGGTAAAGTGTTGGAAAGGATTATAAGAGATATCTAGGATTTATAATCACCGAGAAAGGAATAATTTGATTAGGGATAGTCAACACTGTTTTGTGAAGGATAGGTCGTGTCTCGCAAACCTTACTGAATCCTTTGAGAAGGTGACCTAACAAGTGGATGAAGGTAAAGCGGTTGATGTGGTGTATATGGATTTCAGTAAAGTGTTTGATAAGATTCCCCACAGTAGGCTATTGCAGAAAATATGGAGGCACGGGATTGAGGATAATTTAGCAGTTTGGATCAGAAATTGGCTAGCTAGAAGACAAAGGGCGGTGGTTGATGGGAAATGTTCATCCTGGAGTTCAGTTACTCGTGGTGTACCACAAGGATCTGTTTTGGGGCCAGTGTTGTGTGTCATTTTTATAAATGACCTGGATGAGGCCATAGAAGGATGGGTTTGTAAATTTGCTGATGACAATAAAGTCGGTGGAGTTGTAGATAGTATAGAAGGATGTTGCATGTTACAGAGGGACACATAAGCTGCAGAGCTAGGCTGAGAGGTGGCAAATGGAGTTTAATGCAGAAAAGTGAGGTGATTCACTTAGGAAGGAGTAACAGGAATACAGAGTACTGGGCTAATGGTAAGATTCTTGCTTATGTGGATGAGTAGAGATATCTCGGTGTCTATGTGCATAGATCCCGGAAAGTTGCCACCCAGGTTGATAAGGTTGTCAGGAAGGCATATGGTGCGTTAGGTTTTATTGGTGGAGGGATAGTGTTTCAGAGCCATGAGGTCATGTTGCAGCTGCACTTGGAGTAATGCGTACAGTTCTGATTGCTGCATTATAGGAAGGATGTGGAAGCGTTGGAAAAGGTGCAGAGAAGATTTACCAGGACGTTGCCTGATATTGAGGGAAGGTCTTATGAGGAAAGGCTGAGGGACTTGAGGCTGTTTTCGTTAGAGGGAAGAAGGTTAAGAGGTGACTTAATAAAGACATAAGATGATCAGAGAATTAGATAAGGTGGACAGTGAGAGCCTTTTTTCTTGGATGGAGATGGCTAGCATGAGGGGACATAGTTTTAAATTGAGGGGTGATAGATACAGATAGATGTCAGAGGTAGGTTCTTTACTCAGTAATAAGGGTGTGCAATGTCCTGCCTGTAACAGTAGTAGGCTTGCCAACTTTAAGAGCATTTAAATGGTCATTGGATAAACATATGGATGATAATGGAATAGCGTAGTTGAGATGCGCTTCAGATTGGTTTTACAGGTCGGCGCAACATCAAGGGCCGAAGGGGCTGTACTGCGCTCTAATGTTCTATGTCTTCTTAATCTCGGTCATGATATTCTGTGGGTGCCTTTGACTAGTCCACTGCACTTCTTCATTGGTGATATGTTATCTCCAAAATTGTGCCCTGTGTCTTTTGCAGACAAAACCAAACTGTCTGACACCTTTGCTATTATGTTCCAGGTCTCAATGATAGAACGCAGTTGGTACGACAATGAAATGACAAGTTCCACATTCAGGGCCATCATAGACTATGTTGAATTACTGTAATTTCTTTCCAACAGTTTTTGCATTTCTGCAAAAGTGGGGTGAATTTTATAAGCTGAACGTGAGAGTGAAAGGTGGTTCCTCAGCCCATAACTTGATGACAGAAGGATCCACTGGCTAGTTTGACTACAGGCAGCTGGGCTGTCCAAGCTGTTGGCCTAATCATTCACAACTATCAGGTTTTTATTAAAATGAGAAAAGTTAGAGTAGGAAATTCAGAGAATAGGGCATGGATTTTTGAAGTTGGGCCAAAGGCAAAGACCTTTAGAAACGTCAGGTGAACCCCGGACATGGAGGTTCCGGGCTCATTTCCAATAGATTCTTGCCAACAGTGTCAAAGTAAACTACATAGGCTGGAAACCTGAACTCAGCAGAAATTAGTGTAAACATTTTCATTGTCCCAAAGCCATTAGGCTAGAGTACCCTGTGGGGGAATTCTGCACTTACTGGAGCAAACTACTGCAGTTGCTGGAATCTGTACTGAAACCAAAAAATGCTGGAAAACAGCAGATCAGGCAACAGGCAACATCCACGACAGTGAGAAAGAATCTCGATGACTCTTCATCAGAGTTGACGTGAAATGTGGAGGAAGCCTCCTATACATTTCATGCCAGCTCTGATGAAGAGTTATCTAGATTCAAAAGTTAGCTTGCTCTCTCTCCACTAATGCTGCCTGACCCACTGCAATTTTCAGCCCTTTCTGGTTTCAGACCTGCATTTATTGAGTAGGCATTAACACACTTACAAGGCAGTTACGGTTTGCTGAAGCATCTTGACCTTAAGCTACTTAATTTACTAGCCCCTTAACTACAAGAAAATCATGTACAGTTTATGAAAATAAAAAAAAAGTGTGGAGCTAGAGGAACACAGCAAGCCAGGCAGCATTAGAGGTGCAGGAAAGGTAATGTTGCGGGTCTGGGCCCTTCTTCAGAAATGGGGGAGGGGAAGGAGGGTCTGAAATATATAGAAGGGGCGGGGGGGAAAGAGGTGATAGAAGATGGATAGTGGAGCAGATAGGCAGGAGGGAAGACGGACGGGTCAAGAAGGTGGGGATGAAGCCAGTAAAGGTGAGTTTAAAGTAGGAAGTTGGGATGGGGATTGGTCAGTGAGGAGGGAGGGGTGGATAGGTGGGAGAGAAGATGGACAGGTCAAGGAAGCGGAGATGAGAGGGGTGGTTGGTCTTGGGATGAGGTCGGGGGTGGGAAGATTTTGAACCTTGTAAAGCCCACACTGAGATCATTGGTTTGTAGGCTTCCAAGGTGGAATGTGAGGTGCTGTTCCTCCACTTTCCAGACAGCTTCAACGTGACACTGGAGGCGGCCCAAGATGGACGTGTCATCCAGGGAGTGGGAGGGGGAGTTGAAATGGTTCACGGTGGGAGGTGTTGTCATTTTGAATTCCCCTTGTGCTCACATATCACCCCATTAACCTCCGGATTCAACGCATCAGTCTCTGCCATTTCCACCACCTGCAATCTGAGCCCACTATGAAGACTATATATTCCCTCCCCACCCTTATCTGTCTTCCAGAGGGACTGCTCCCTCCACGACTCCCTCGTCTGCTCCACACTCCCCGACACCTTTCCCTGCAACTACAGGAGGTACTACATCTGCCCCTACACCTTCATCCCAAGCCCCAAAATTACTGTCCACGTTAAACAAATGATTACATGCACATCCGCTAACACGGTCTATCGTATCCGCTATCTCTGATGTGGCTTCCTCTACATCGGGGAGACCAAGCAGAGGCTCAGAGCCCACTTTGTGGAGTACCTACGCTCAGTCTGCGACAAACGACAACACCTCCTGTCGTGAAACACTTCAATTCCCCCTCCCCGCCCCCTGGGTGACATGTCCATCCTGGGCCTCCTTCAGTGTCACAACAATGACACCCGGAAACTGGAGGAACAGCACCTCATATTCCGCCCTGGAAGCCTATAACCCAATGGTCTGAATGTGGACTTTACGAGCTTCAAAATCTCCCCACCCCCACCCTCCTCCCAAGACCAGCACCCTCCTCATTCCTGCCTCCTTGACCTGTGTCTTCTCTCCCACCTACCCACCCCTCCCTCCTCACTGACCAACCCCCATCCCAACTTCCTACTGACACTCATCTTTACTGGTTTCATCCCCGCCTCCTTGACCTGTCCATCTTCCCTCCTACCTATCTGCCCCACTATCCACCCAATACCCCCCCTTTCTATTTATTTCAGACCCTCCTTCCCCCTCCCCCATTTCTGAAGGGTCTGGATCCAAAACATCAGCTTTCCTGCTCCTCTGAAGTTGCCTGGCCTGCTGAGCTCCTGCAGCTCTGCACCTTGTTAACTCAGACTCCAGCATCAGCAGTTCTTACTATCTCTTATAAAAATAAAACACTGGTTACTGTACAGATTTAATTGAAAAACCATATGCTGTAGGATGCAAATAAATTGCTGTCTTTCCAAACAATTTTAATAGAGTATTCTTCTGTGATTTGTCAAGGGCTTTTAATACTGCATTCACCCTGAATGCTTGATTTTCAAAAGATCTAAAAGCCCTGATTTCAGCACCTCAAGTGTAGGGTAAGAGTTGTTGAAGTACATATTGGATTGACAGTTTAAAAAGGCTATTAAAGAACTGAACATCTTTGATGTGGTTATTGACAGAAGTTTGTTTGCATATATAACAGATTAAAATCTTTGAACAGAGTTCATGCACAAAGAAATTTTGTTTCACTATACCGCATGTCCTGTTTCCCAGGAGATGCCCAACTGCCAACCTGTTAAATCTAATTGGGCTATCTCCTCAGAAACAACACAGGGCTAAACACACATTAGTCATATTAAATTCTGTCCATTGTTCTGCGTTCGCTGTTTCAGCAATCCAAACCTGATCAAACGTCACCTTCTCCTATTAGCATTGTATCACCTGCTTCAAATATTTGTGCCATCTCCGTTTAAAAGATGCAATAGTCTTCATTGCTCCCTACGACAAGGATTTTCATGCTTCAACACAAGAAATTTCATCACATGTACTTGACAGGTTTAACATAATGCTATGTTACAAACCCCACAACCTGAGAAACCAACATGTCCCTGAACTGTATCCAAGCAAAAATCAGCTCTCTCATTAAGTTAAATTGGGACCTACGTAGCTTTTTAATGGTCCTAACTCAACCAGTTGAGCCATCAGTGAAAACCAGCATTTAAAAATTTATAAGCAGTACTTTACATGGTGTGCTTCTGTAAAATGGTGTCTGCCAAAAAAAACCAATGTTGATAAGGTAACTTGGATGATAGTACAGTGCACAGGTACCAACATTCTCCTGCTAATTTTAAAAAAATGTCTAGTAAATTTGAATTTGGATCCATGATCTTGAGACCAGAATGCACCATTTTAAGATGATTAGAATGTGGAAGCATCTTACCTTTGTTGCCAGTTAGGTGCATTCCATACAGCCTCAGGTCACATAGATATAGGATAACCTTGAAAAATAGCAAAAGCTGACTGGCAGTTTTTTAACACCGGAGACAAGGCTCAAAAGATGACAACGAAACAATTATAAGCTGATGATTATAACCTAGTGACATATGAAGCCAAGTAGTGAAAAAGGTTTTCTAACTTAAGGTAAAGAAATACCTAACATTCATTCACTTCTACTTAGAAAAGTGAAAACACAAACAAAAGCCTGGAACGAGAAGTATACTGCAATATATAGAAATGAATTTTTTTTGCAAATAAGTAAAACAAAATAAGAGCCAAATCTTTCAGGAAGAGTCCAAAGTGATGAGCTCACACACCACCTGTAGCTTCAGAAGGGTTTAAAAGAACACCAAATTTGTCCATAATGTGTGGAATTGATTTCAATTTCCACACCTGTATCAGCTGCAGTACCCAAGATGGTGGGTGATGTGTACAAGAGAAAATGAAATAGAAAGATATGCCGGTAGGCTGTTATTACATCGATTGACAGGAAGTGGAAATATAAACATGAGCACATTCTAGTTGGCTCAAGTGATTTGTTTTCAGACTGACTATTCACTCCAATTTTATGTAATGTTTTGAGTTTTTAAAAGCAAAAATTACAGATTTACCATACTTCACATTTTAGAGAGTCTTATTCCACAAACAAATAACCACAAACGTAACAGTTGGAGTTTCAAAGGCCAATCAGACCACCATTCTTCCAAAGATTAAGTCAAACTTTGTGCGGAAACATCTAGCCACATTTAGCTGGGATAAGGAGGTATCATAACAGGAAAAATTAAAAATGTTGAATCTCTTTTAAACTCCTGTAAATACAATGATTGACAATATTATTAAAACACACAAGATCCTGAGGGGACCTGACAGGGTAAATCAAATAAGATGTTTTCACTCGCAGGAAAGACTAGAGCTCAGGGTACAATTTAGAAGATGGATCCTGACCCGAAACGTCATCTTTCCTGCTCCTCTGATGCTGCCTAGCCTGCTGTGTTCCTCCAGCATCACACTGTCATCTGACTCCAGCATCGGCAGTTTTTACTGTCTCAAACATAAGGGATCTAATATTTAAGACAGAAAAAAGGACAATTTGTTTCTCGGAGGATTGAGTGTTTTTGGAACTCTTCATCAAAATGGGGAGGCAGATCAATGATTTTTTAAAAAAGACAGACGTAGATCAAATATTGACTAATAAGGATATAGAGGGTGGCCAAAAAAGTGGGTTTTTGGCCTTAACCCAATCAACCATGATTTCATGAAATAGTGGCGTGAAACAAGAGGCAAGTGGCCTCCTCCTACTCTCAGCTCATCTGTTCATATAACTTTATTATTTGCAGATCCTGTTTACACAGACATAATACAGAATTAACTTCCAACTTCCTCTCATTGCCAAAAATCAATTCAAACAGTTTTCTCTCCAAGATGATGCTCTTCTCCATTATCCTATTTATTCCAAGATCATACCATTTCTTCCCTTAGATACTCAATCATCCCAATGCCCCCTCCAACCCCTCACACTGTCCTTCCCAAATTGTACTGGCACTTCTTCCCCATTCTTTCTTCTTCAAAGAGGTGCCATTCCTTAGCTAGCTGAGACTCCATCCTTCAAGCATTCAAACCCTGTTCTCATTCACTAAGTTATTTTCTCTCCCCATTGTAACTGATGAGACCCTTTTATCTCAGTACCATTTCTGACACTAATAGCAGCATATTCAATCTTTGTCAAACTGTAGTCCACAGACTCATGACCGTCCAAAGAGGCGTTCCAGGGTTTTCCAAAGTCATGGGATGTGACCCACAAAGTACTAGCAGAATGTACTGCCAAATGGGCAACACAGTGGGTTTGTTATCTCATAAAAGAAGAACACAAAAGGAGAGTAAGCAATCACGTCTCGCTGATATATAAAACTTGTTTTCATAAAAATATAGTTTATTAAAAAAACTGCAATTAAAATGTGTTTTGACTATCATATAGCATTATAATTTAGATGGGGAAATTCAGATCACTAATCAATTTGAGAAAATGTCCTTAAACCAAAAATATTTGAGAACCATCACTACATGCTGCAGGTAGATATTGTATCATATTCATTAAGAGCAACAAAACATTCCTAGAGATTTACTCAATCAAAAGAAAATCATGCAGGTTGAGCTATTGAGCTATTAGGAGCTCTGGCCAAAAACTTGAACAAAGTTAGATTTTAAGAGAGCTCTCCAAAGAAGGGAAGAAAGGTCGATAGTCATTAGGGTTAAGAATGCTGGTGTAGTGCACAACCCTAAGTGACTGAAGGCACAAAAGGGAAAATTAGTGGTGTTGAGTTTTGGGGAATGGGCAGATGCACATGAGACAAGAAGCAGAGAAATGAATACCTTGTAAAGTCAAAACAAGAAATACTGACCATATTCCCAGTCTAGTGCCTGCCAGCATAAAAAGCTAGTCATTGAAATATATATTGTACATGAGAATGGGATCACAGGGTGAAAACTGTCACCAGTATTTTGCTTTGGATTTTTATATCTACAGTTGGTAGGTCTGTTCTCATTTTGTTTTGATGGAAATATGTGCAATATCCTTACAATGTCCCTCTTTCATGGAGATATTATCTTAAATGAAAACAGGAAATATTCATTTCATCAATTTAATTCTCTTTTTGGAGGTAAAGTTTCTAATTTTTATCATTTTAAATTACAACAATACAAGGCACAGGCAGAATGTGAGATAATAGTGGGATACTCACATTGTTAAGCAGCTCAGACAACTTTACTTGGAGAACATATAAATTATGCCAAGTAGTTTCCTGATGGTCTAGCAAGTTGTGCAGGAACCAGCAAGAGAGAAAAATCATTTTGACCTCATCCTCACCAGTCTAACCGTGACTAATACATCCATCTATAATAGTGTCAGTAGAAATGACTACCAGTCATTGTGAAGATGCAACTGTGTCACATAAGGATAACCTCCATCTTGTTGAGTGGTACCAACACTATGCCAAATGGGCCCAACCCCAAACTGATCTAGAAACCCAAACTGATCTAGAAACCCAAACTGATCTAGAAACCCAAACTGATCTAGAAACCCAAACTGATCTAGAAACCCAAACTGATCTAGAAACCCAAACTGATCTAGAAACCCAAACTGATCTAGAAACCCAAACTGATCTAGAAACCCAAACTGATCTAGAAACCCAAACTGATCTAGAAACCCAAACTGATCTAGAAACCCAAACTGATCTAGAAACCCAAACTGATCTAGAAACCCAAACTGATCTAGAAACCCAAACTGATCTAGAAACCCAAACTGATCTAGAAACCCAAACTGATCTAGAAACCCAAACTGGGAATGAAAGAGGCTCTAAGTGCTATCAGCAGTAGCAGAATTAGATTGCAATCTATAATCTGATGGTCCAGCTGGTACTCCACAGTGTATCAACCTTTCTAATACCTCATTATCAGAGCCCATCCAACTCTTAACTGCCTCTTTCACCATGATTTTTGCAGCAGCTTCTTCCACAGTCAAGAGAGGCAAACAATTCATTTAGTACGTCAGCAACGTCATCTGCCTTGAAATTTCTATAACCTCCTTCTATTATTTAAACCTAATTTTGTGACCATGATTACCAAGGCATTTACCCACAGAAATATACACCATTTCCCCACGTCATTCCCCAGAACTAGCGTCTAAGCAGCCTCATCTTTTTTGGGTTCTGAAGTGCTATTTTTGACTTGAAATGCTAATTCTGTTTCTTTCTCCACACATGCTGCCAGATGAACCATATTTCTCTCTTACTTTCCTTTCTTTAATTTCCTATCGCCAGTCACTGCAGTATTTTACTTAGATTTTAACTGGCTCATTTCTGTTGAACTGGAGACATTGGTAAAGCAAGTTCATCCATTTAAATTTTAGCAATTCTTCCTCCTGTTTACCCTTAACCTGTTCTTTCTCCAGTCCATATTAGTGTAGTGTAATTGAAAGCCTCTACTTTAATACTATATTGATTTTACGTTTCTCCGAGCATTCCCGACAAATTTGCTTCTGTATCACTTCCTGATTTCTTGGGCACCTAAAGAAAACACCTGACAATAGTTCCTTGCCCTTCCTTAACTCTATCCAAATAGATTCAGACCTTGAACCCTGTTATATAGTCCCTTTGTAGAACTGGAACACTATTGTACCATATTCCCTTCCTATTACTCCAGAATATGGCCTTTACCTTTGATCTTGAATCTTATTGCTGATATCTTTAAAATTGGTTTCCATTATACTCATTTATTATCCCATGTAGTAACTTGCACCTGTCACTAATCAACCTTGTTTGTATTGGTCTGGTTTCAAAATGGGGAAGCAATGGACTAGTGGCATTGCAGCAAGGCTATTAATCCAGAGATGCAGATAATCTTCTGGGGACCTGGGTTTGATACTCACCTATGGCAAATGAAGGCACTTGAATCCAAATTAAAAAGGAGCCTGGAAACTAATAATCAAGTGAAGCTATTGTCGACTGTCAGGAAAAGGCCATCTGGTTGGCCTGGGTTTGAGTCCCACCTGCTCTGGGGGCACGTAATAACATCTCTGAACAAGTTGATTAGAAAATATCTTAGCTGCTAATACGACAATGCTTCGTTATGTTGCCATTTATCTTTGTTACCTATTGATACAAAATTCTCAACTTTACCTTTCATTTTTGATCCTCAGTAAAATTACACTGTGGGCTCAATCAGGTTTTTTTTTAAATTTCAGGTTCATCAACTTCTTGGAAAACTTTTTGTTGCAACATCTAGTGACATCTCGCACCATAACTGACCAAACTCAGTTATCAATTACCTACCCACACTTATGGCACCTCCCCCCCTTCCAATTTTAGTCCCTTTTTATCATTCACCGTTCCTGGAAGAACTCTCAACTCACTAGACATCTTTGGTGCATACACCACATTTAAAAGACTGCTGCATACTCAGACAAGCACCGGCATCCCAAAGTTGACCTGCTCAATGACTGAACAAAAGATGTCAAAGATGGAGAAAACAATGTTTCAATTCTCCAACAGGGATATGCCACCTCATACGCCAGTACCAATGGCTTTGTTATGCCAACCACTTTCATATCATTCAATCTCTCCCTTTCTCTCATTCCAGGAGAAAGTAGCTGACTAAAGGGTAAAAAAAGGCATCGATCGATGTACAATCACCCAACATCAGGCTCCTCACCCACTATGATAAGGGAAATCTGTCCCTTGCTGGAGAAGGTGGAAGTGTTCCTGCAAAGCCACCAAGGCATTCATACTTGCCAAACAAGGGCTATGCTTCACTCTATTACAACTCTCAAATTAACCCCATTGCCAGTGTCAATCATTGCACATAACTAAATATTGGCAACTAACTATTTTTCACTTTTTGTTGTTGCAGATCTCAGTCTACAACTCCAGTTGAGAAGTGGCCCACTCTGCCAGATGCCACCTCCTTGACCTCTCAGGAAAAGATTTCCAATGCCACAAAGGAAACATCAGCAAGGCTGCATCCCCCACTGCCATCAGCTCAGATACCAACACCTCAGTAAGAATGTCAGCCTTAGAATGTTTGAGAGCACAAGCTGGTAAGCAGCTCACTGTGACAGTTCTGCAGCTAGCTGTGGAAGAAGTGCCTCAGATCATTAGCATTCAAAGGAGAACTGGTGATCAGGCACCTGCTAAGCCCCAGGCAGGAGAGGTCTATGGGAGGAACAGGAGCAACAGAAGGAATGTAGAACTCATCATCCCGAGGCTGTAGGGTGCATCCACACCAATAGTGCCCCAGTCTCAAGCATGCAGCCATCTGGCTGCATCCATGGACAGGTTGGCAGCTGGCATGAAGTCTCAGGCTCATCATTTCAGGATCTGCTGGAGACATATACATACTTCAACTCTATCATCCCAGCCATTTGTTCTCAGGGTCAGAGGCATTGTAACGGGAATATGGAGTCTGGCACGTATGCCAGGTGCCTCTTCCTCACAAGGAAGCAGGGTGGTGCCAAAAGACATTGACAGGGAGTTAAGTTCAGTTGTCAGGCAATTAAACTCCTGGTTCCCACCTTACTCTCTGCCTTGTTTTCCTCCTTTAAGACACTCTTTAAACAGACGTTTTTGACCAAGGTTTTGGTCATCTGATTTAATATCTCCACATGATGTTATATTTTGTTTTTTTTACATTCCACTAAAGTGCCTTGAGATGTTTTATTATAAGTTAAGGTCTGCATAAAGACAATGTGTGCTTTTTGATAAGCACCTGGCTTCACTCCACTGCTGTGCCCTGCTGCACCTCTCCCTTTACAAATAGATTTAAATCCCTCCCACCCCCAAGCACTTCAGCACTCAATGTATCACAATGTAAGATAAAGCTACATTTATATCATAAAACAAGATGCTACAAACACAAAACCGGTTACACATGTTGCACCTGCCACAGTGAGATGAGGTAAACTTGTAACGGCGTCAATTCATAAAACCGACGCCATGCAAAGAAATCCTACAACTACACATGACACCTGTTCAGAGAAGAATTTTAACTTATTTGGAGCACTGGACGTGAGGCGGGGGTGGACGGGCGGTGAGCGAGCTGCATAACCAGTCAGTGAGGAGCAGATCCCGATGAGCACTTAGTTCCATAGAAGAGTCAAACTGGACTCGAAACGTTAAGCGTTCCTTTCTCCACAGAGGCTGCCAGACCTGCTGAGTGGGTCCGGCATTCTCTGCGTTTGTTTCAGATCTCCAGCACCCGCGTTTTATTTGGCAGACACAGTTTGGATGCCGGCATGTGAATGAGTGATGTACCTGTCCAGTGATGCCGGTGATGATGGCTACTTTCCTCTTGCCGACGGCATCTCCAACTGATGGGGCCGGACTGTCACCTCCCGCCGCCGCTTGATGCTCATTCATCGCTGCCAGCGTGGACTCCCCCGGGGCTCGTTGCTGAATCTCACAAGTTTCGTTTCACTTCACCTCCACGTCCCCGTGTACCTACTCGCACTTCCGCGTAGTGAAGGAAGCCGCCGCCCCGCCCCAGCCTCGGTTGGCAACCGTCTGAAAAGTGCCGGTACCGCCCCTAGCAACAGGCCGCCTTCCACTCCAGCCCCATATGCGTCTGCGCCACTCTCCTCCAGAGACAACGACCCCACCAGCACGGGAGGTGCATGCACAAGTGGGTGAATGCGCTTCGGTCTTATTCACCCACGCGAAACCAAGCGGAGGTTTGGAGACCGCTTTGCAGAACACCTCCGCTCAGTTCGCAATAAACAACTGCACCTCCCAGTCGCGAACCATTTCAACTCCCCCTCCCATTCTTTAGATGACATGTCCATCATGGGCCTCCTGCAGTGCCACGATGATGCCACCCGAAGGTTGCAGGAAGAGCAACTTATATTCCACTTGGGAACCCTGCAGCCCAATGGTATCAATGTGGGCTTCACCAGCTTCAAAATCTCTCCTTCCCCTTCTGCATCCCAAAACCAGCCCAGTTCGTCCCCTCCCCCTACTGCATCACACAACCAGCCCAGCTCATCCCCTCCCCCCACTGCATCCCAAAACCAGCCCAGCCTGTCTCCGCCTCCCTAACCTGTTCTTCCTCTCACCCATCCCTTCCTCCCACCCCAAGCTGCACCTCCATCTCCTACCTACTAACGTCATCCCACCTCGTTGACCTGTCAGTCTTCCCTGGACTGACCTATCCCCTCCCTACCTCCCCACCTATAGTCTCCTCTCCACCTATCTTCTTTTCTCCATCTTTGGTCCGCCTCCCCCCTCCCTATTTATTCCAGAACCCTCACCCCATCCCCCTCTCTGATGAAGGGTCTATAGGCCCGAAACGTCAGCTTTTGTGCTCCTGAGATGCTGCTTGGCCTGCTGTGTTCATCCAGCTTCACACTTTATTATCTTGGATTCTCCAGCATCTGCAGTTCCCATTATCTCTCTCCATTGCAGAGTAGGTGGCTTTGTCATGACAGACCGAAACCGAAATTGCTGGAGAGTTTCGGCAGGTCTGGCAGCATTTGTTGGAGAGAAAGAAGAGCTAACTAACGTCCAGTTTCTTCACTCCGTCGATTTTTTTTTAGGCTTTCTAATCAACTTGTTCAGAGAAGTCCATTCTGGAGCAGGCGGGACTTGAACCCAGACCTCTTGGTCGAGAGGAAGGAGCACTACCATTGTGCTACGAGAGCACATAGAATCGTTTCCAAATATTACTTTTTAGAGATGTTGTTTACACACACCTGGAGTAAGCTCGGACTTAAACTCAGGCCTCTTGGCCCAGACGTAGGAACGCTGCCAATGCATCACAAGGATTGATTGTTCACAGGTCTTCTAGTGTCATGATCCCATTGAATGGCAGTGCAGACTCAATGGGCTGAATGGCCTGCTTCTGCTCCAAAATCATATAGTGTTATTACAGTTGGAGGCTTGACATCATGAGCAGTGTGGATGGATGTTGGAAAAGTAATTCCCATTGGTAGTTGGATCTAACATGTGAGGCTGCAGATTTCATGCAGTTGAAAATGGGGACACTTTTTCATGCAGTGAGTGGCAGCTTAAGTTCTGAGGAAGGATTACCGGTCACGAAATGTTAATTCTGATTTTTTCTCGACAGATGCTGCCAGATTTGCTGAGCTTTTCCAGCAACTTCTGTTTTTATTCCCAAAATGCCAGTCTGATCCCATGCACGAGCTGGACACCTGACTGAGTGTGTGAGATGGTCTTGACGTTTTTGATTCCAATTGCTGGCGCACCATGCTGTGGAAGTCTTTGTTTCCTAAGAGGCCTGCAAATGGATCAGAAGAGTGTTACAAATGGTCATGAGGAGTTGGCAAATGGATGCTAATATCTGTGGATGAGGTATGCATGAGGATAGTGCCATGGATTGTGCTCTGAGATGCTGTTTGTAACTGAGCAAAGTGGTGGTTGATTGCAGCCAATGGCATTCTGAAGTCACCAGAGACTTACTTAGTCTTCCATGTGGAGAATTCTTGACAACTAGTTGACTTGGTAAGATTTGATGCTGAATATTAATGAGGTGAGCTGCGGCATCATTAAGGCAGTTAATGAGCATGTAGTTCCCTTATGATAACTCATGGCTGCCAGATGAGAAACCCGCCTCATTGGCAAATGCATGAAAGACGCAGCGCGCTGCACCTGCTGTCAAGATAGGGCTTGACTGACTTCCCATACGATTCAACCACATTTCCCATCACATTGCTCAGACATCGAGAAGATTTCACCCCAAGTGTAGAGCAGGAGCACAACTGTGTAATTGCTCAGAACTCCATGGTGGTCAACAAACCTCAAGCTAGCCTGCTGGAACGTATGCACAATGCAAGACTCGCCAGCAAACGAATGCCGGCAAAGACGATCGGCCC
This sequence comes from Stegostoma tigrinum, assembly GCF_030684315.1. NCBI lineage: Eukaryota > Metazoa > Chordata > Chondrichthyes > Orectolobiformes > Stegostomatidae > Stegostoma > Stegostoma tigrinum. Next base: position 14,492,901 of record NC_081355.1, on the reverse strand, counting down.
TCGTCGCACGCAAACTGTCCCAGCTGAACATCGATATCGCTGCTCTAAGTGAAGCCCGTTTCGCAGACCAAGGTTCATTGGTAAAATATGGTGCAGGCTACACTCTGTTTTGGCCTGGCAGAAGCAGCACCGAAAACAGACTCTCAGGGTAGGCTTCATGACCAGGAAGACAATCGCCGACAAGCTCCAAAGCCTACCAATCGGCCACTCAGATCGCCTCATGACCCTGCGACTCCCACTACAAGCCAACCAGTTTGCCACTCTTGTGAGCATCTACGCCCCCACACTGCAAACTGAGACCGCAGTCAGAGAAGCCTTCTGCGACCAGCTCAAGTCTCTCCTCCTGAACGTCAGCACGAAAGACAAACTCATTGTCCTAGGCAACTTCAATACGAGGGTGGACAACGACTCAGAGGCATGGCCCGGAGTCCTGGGTTGGCATGGCATTGGAAGCTGTAATGACAACGGGAGGCTGCTTCTGGAGCTCAGCACAGAACTTGGACTGGTGGTAACAAACACACTGTTCCAACAGAAAGCAAGATTCAAGACGACTTGGAAGCATCCCCAATCCAAACATTGGCACCTCCTGGACTACGTCCTAGTGCGCCAAAGGGATAGATCGGACGGCCTACAGACCAGAGCTATGCCGAGTGCGGACTGCTACACGGACCATAGGCTGGTACAGATGAAAGTAAGACTAGTAGTCAAGCCAGTGACAAAGAAGAGAGGACCGTGTTGCAAGAAAATCCACGTAAGCAAGCTCCACAATCTTTGTGACGAATTCCAGTCCAAGCTAGAGGAGAGACTGAAATCCAAGGACTCATCGGACACAGATGGCAACACAGGAAAGACATGGGATCACCTGAAGTCTGCAATGCGAGATACAGCTGTTCAGGTGGCTGGATACACTTCTAGGAGGAACAGAGACTGGTTTGATGAAAATGACACTGAGATACAGACTGTCCTCCAGAAGAAATGCTCTTCCCATCAGACCTTGCTCTCCAGATCTGACGACAAAACAGCTAAAGCAGAATACACAGCTGCGTGCAGTACCCTGCAAGCCAACCTCAGAACGATGCAAAATGACTGGTGGTCAAAACTGGCAGAACAAACACAGCAGTATGCAGACTCTGGAAACACCAGAGCTTTTTATGAGTCTCTGCGCACGTTGTATGGACCAACCCGCCAACTTCAGGCCCCTTTGCGCTCTGCTGACGGTGCCAGTTTGCTTACTGACAAAGAAGCCATTATGGAGCAATGGACAGAACACTACGAGAACCTCTTCGCGGACAATCGCCAAGTACAAACAGCGTCCATCGAGAGAATCCCGCAGCAGGACATCAGATCCAAACTTGACTGTCCACCAATGCTGGATGAGGTTCAATCCGCCATCTCTAAGCTGAAACTCCACAAAGCCCCTGGTATCGACAGAATTCCTGCAGAAGTATACAAATTAGGAGGAGCTTTGCTCTGAATGAACTCACCAACCTATTTGCACTCTGTTGGGAACAAGGTGAGGTGCCAGCTGATCTACATGACTCTGTATAAGAAAAAGGGTGAGAAATTGGACTGTTCGAACTACAGAGGTGTCACTCTGCTGTCTACAGCTGGGAAGATTCTCTCCAGAATCCTCTTGGACAGACTGATTCCCACCATTGCGGAGGACGACCTGACAGAAAGTCAATGTGGTTTTAGAGTGAACAGAGGCACATCCGACATGATCTTCGCACTATGCCAACTTCAGGAGAAATGCCGTGAGCAGAATGTTGGACTGTACGCGGCATTCATTGACCTCACCAAACCCTTCAATACTGTCAGCCGCGACGGTCTATGGAAAATCCTGGGGAAGCTCTTAACCATCCTACAGCAACTTCATGAAGGCCAGAGTGACAAGGTGAAACACAACAGTGACCTATCACACCCGTTCCTCATCAGCAACAGCATGAAGCAGGGCTGCGTCTTGGCACCAACGCTCTTCGCCATCTTCTTCAACATGATGCTGCAGGAAGCGAAGGAGGGCATCACGAACAGCATCTATATTCACTTCCGCCTGGACGGCAATATCTTCAATCTGCATCGCTTCCTCGCTCGCACGAAGACAACATGGGAGCCCATCATGGAGCTGTTGTATGCAGATGACTGTGCCCTACTCACACACACAGAAGATGCGCTACAGACTGCAGTGACACTCTTCTCCGAAGCTGCAAAGGCTTTCGGGCTAACAATCAGTCTGAAGAAGACGGAGATCCTGTACCAGAATCCACCATGCAGCACATACAACCCCCCTCGAATCTCGATCGACGGCCACCCCCTCAACACGGTCGAATGATTCACATACCTGGGAAGCATAATCTCCAACGATGCTAGTCACAGGAGATGTCGACAATCGCCTTGCGAAAGCAAGTAGCGCCTTCGGGCGACTGCGGAAGCGTGTATGGGGAAACCACTCGATAAGCATGTCGACGAAAATCCAGGTTTACAAGGCCACGGTCATCACCACACTGTTCTACGGCTCCAAGGCCTGGGTTCTGTATCGGAAATAGATTCGGCTGCTGGAACGATTCGACCAACGTTGCCTGTGCTCTATATTGGGCATCACCTGACAGGACCGCGTCTCTAACAATGAAGCGCTGGTAAAGGCCCGGCTCTCCAGCATCGAAGCGACCCTTCTCCTGAAGCAACTTCGATGGTCGGGTCACGTATCGCGGATGGACAACACCAGAATACCCAAGACAGTGTTCTTCGGGGAACTCTGCGATGGCAAAAGAAACCGCGGTGCCCCGCTCAAGCGCTACAAGGACCAACTGAAGCAACAGCTGTCTCAGGCCGGCATCGCCTCAACGGAATGGCAAAAGCTGGCCTCTGACAGGGACACATGGCGGAAGAAAACTATGATGGCGACGGAGCAGTTCGAATGTTTGAGGAGAGCAGCTGCAGAGGACAGACGGAAACGCAGAAAGTAGCCCTCCTCTCAAGCCCCGCTGGCTGGAGCATTCCCCTGCCCGCACTGCCCCAGGATCTGCAGGTCCAGGATAGGACTCTACAACCACCATCAGTTGTGCCAATGAAATAGCTGACGAATCTCTTCCCAACTGATCTTCGCAAGCGAAGAATCTGCCTGCCTGCCATGGTGGTCATTGCTAACTCAGAACTCATGACGCCAAAATTTCAGCAAATGACCCCAGTTAGGGTCCCGACCCTCACTTTAGCATGCCCTGAGCTCACATGTTACATTTTCCCACATTGATGAAATTTCTCTGAGCTCAATTCACGACTGCTTAAGGCATCAAAGTAGAATTATAGCACTGGAGAATTGAACAAGATGGTCTTCTAATGGGCAACCTTGCCCTCCTATAGAGTGATAGATATAATGGCAGGGGAAATTAAACTGTAGGAAGTACAGTCTTCTGGGAATTTGCTGGATAAAGTACATAATATAAAATAAATAAATATTTCACAACTGTGCAATATTAGAAAATGCTTGAAACCACTTGGGAATACTGCCGCAACTGTGGTTTATTTCTGAGTAATTGACATTTATAAATACTTTGGCAATAAAATATACCAAGATAGACCTCTCCCTGTGCCTGTCTCCTTTTCCCCACTCTTTGCTTATTCTCCCACGCAATTTTTTTCAGTGTTTGCTTATGTTCCATCTAGCGTGTCTGTTCCTATATTTCAGCAAACCATTAGTCAGCATTTCTCTCTGGTTTAAGTTGAACTGTGGCACAACCCCAATCTACACCAATATATTCATTTAAAAATTGACAGATCTGGAAAATGGTTCACTTCAGTCATTTTTTTCTGAAATTTGATGTTTTATAATTTCAAAATTTTATCAATGCTTACCAAAATGTCATTTCACCCCACCAGACTCTAAATTATTATATCCACAATGCTACCACTTCATACTATTATTAAGACCATGTATTTCATAGAGGTAGATAAAAAAATTGCAGTCTTGTGCCTGTATGCCATGAATAAGTTCAACTGGCTGTCAGATGCTAGCATATTTATTAAAGCTACAATGAACCTGAATATATACAAAATGATGCCTTAAGGTGTCAAAGGATTTTTTGCTGTACAAGACATTACTGTCAGGGAAATTCAACTATCTTTATCACCTAATCCGTGGGTATTATTTCACTTTATTTGTACCTCTTCAGGCTGCACTAACAATCATCTGTATTGCATAACACTTCACTCATTCGAATTCAACGTTATTTGTCTCAAGGTTATTTACAAAATATTGCTGTATCAGGGTCCATGGGAATCAAAAGGAATCATGCCAACAAAGTAATGATATTGAATCATAGAGTCATGGAGATGTACAACACGGAACTAAATCCTTCGGTTCAACGTGTCCATACAGACGAGATATCCTAAATTAATCCAGTCCCATTTGCCAGTTTTGTCCCACACCCATCTAAACCCTTTGTTCGTACACCCATTAGGATGCTTTTTAAATGGTGTAATTGTACCAGCCTCCACCACTTCCTTTGACAGCCCATTCCTTCCATGTACCAACTTCTGCATGAAAAAGTTGCCCTTTAAGTCCTTTTTTAAATCTTGCCGCTCTCACCTTAAACCTATGCCCTTTAGTTTTGGATTCCGTCAGGAAGAAGACAATGTCTGTTTACCCTATCCACGCCCCTCATGATTTTATAAACCTCCATAAGGTCACCCCTCAGCCTCTGACTCTCCAGGGAAAATGGTCCCAGCATATTCAGCCTCTCCCTTAAGCTTAAACTCTCCAAAACCTGGCAACATCCTTATAAATCATTTCTGCACCCTTTCAAGTTCCACAACATCCTTCCTATAGCACACAGTATTCCAACAGTGGCCTGTCCAATGTCCTGTACAGCTGCAACATGACCTCCCAACTCCTATAATCAATGCACTGACCAATAAAGGCCAGCATACCAAATACCTTCTTCACTATCCTATCTACTTGCAAGCCCACTTTAAAAGAATGATGGACCTCCCTCCAAGGTCTCTTTGTTCAGTAACACTGCCCAGGACCTTACAGATTAAGTGTATAAGTCCTGCTCTGAGTTGCCTCTACAAAATGCAGCACCTCACATTTATCTAAAATAAAACTCCATCTGCCACTTCTGTGCACATTGGTCCATCTAATCGAGATCCAATTGTCCTCTGAGGTAATTATTTTTGCTATCAACTACCCCTCCAATTGTAGTGTCAGGTGCAAAAATACTAAGCATACCTCCTATGTTCACATCCAAATCATTTATGCAAATGATGAAAATCAGTGGACCCAGCTCTGTTTCCTGTGGCACACCACTGGTCACAGGCCTCCAGTCTGAAAAGCAAGCCTCCACCACCACCACCACCTTCAGTCTGTCAATCCTTCCCCTCAGCCTTTGTTCTGTTGTCTCTTCTCATCCTTTCTCCCGATGGCCGTTCTCTGATGTCCGCAATCTATTTTCTTCATATGACCAAAAATCATCTCTGATAAACAAGGATAGTTGCTGGGTCTGGCCTGTTGGCTTTCCTGTCTGGTGGTGGACTAACTTTGTCAATCTAATTGTTTGACTTTCAAGAAATGTAAGAAAAACAGTGGGAATTACCTTCTGCCACTGAGAGCAGCCAGAATGTTCAAGACCCTGACACACATTTAGGGATCCCCTATTGCCTCCCCACCTCCAGGATGATGGAATCTGGTATTGAAGAATTGGTGATGCTACTACAGAATGTAAATGAGAAATAGAAATAGATCACAGCTAGATCTTTTGTGGGGGTAGGGAGGTGGCGTAGAGGGGAGGCAGGTGAAGACGGTCCAAACTAATAGTGTGGAAATGGGAAGAAAAGCCATTGCAGGAAATTTTCTGGATGCATAAGCGTGGAGCCAGGAAGGGAAGTCACAGTAAACTGGGTAACTCTTGATGTCCATCTAGATTCAAGAATGCCTACTTTACAGACTTTTAAAATGTTCATTTATGGATGCTAGATGAGCATTTATCACCCATCGCTAAATGCTCTTGAGGAAGTGGTGGTGGATCACCTGCAGTATCCGGACCTTAGATACATCCACAATGCTGGTAGGGAGGGTGTTCAAAGATTTTGACCCAAGACATTTGACATGGTTGTACTGTTGGTCCAAGTGAGGATGATGTATGACTTGAAGAAGAACTTGGAGGTGTTTCCAGGAATTTGTTGCCCTGCTTTTGGATGGAGGTAATTTTGGCTTAGAACGTGCTGTTGAAAGGGCTTTTCTGAACTCCTGCAGTGTTGTATACTGCTGCCATTGTGCATCAGTTGAGGAGGGAATTCATGTTTAAGGTGATAAATGGATCCCAGTCAAGTGTTCTACTTAGTCCTCGACGATTGCGGAACTTCTTACTTCTTGTACAAGCTGTATTCATTCATACAAGTCGAGAGTATGCCGTCACATTGCTGATTTGGTCTTGTAGGCGAACAGGCTCTGGGGAGTCAGGATATGAGCTCTACCTCTGTCCTAGCCTCTGACCTGCTCTTGTAGCTACAGCCTTTATATGGTTAGTCATTTCAGTTTCTCGTTAATGGTAACTCCTGGGGATATTGATATTTTAGGATTCAGTGATGATAATACCTTTGAATGTTAAGGGTCAGTTGTTAAATTGTTAAATTCTCTCTTGTTAGTGATAGTCATTGCCTGGTACTCGTTTTGTGCAAATGTTATGTGCTACTTATCATCCTGTCCTTGGATAGTGCATAGGCCTTGTTGCATATAGTCACAGACTGCTTCCGTCTCTGAGGAGTTGCAAATGATGCGAAACATTATCTAACTTTTAAGTGAATACCCCACTTCTGATTTTATGATGGGGCAAAGACCACTGATGAAGCAGCTGAAGATGATTGGGCTGAGTACACAATCTTGAAGAACTCCTGCTGTGATGCCCTGGGACTGAGATGATCCAACAAACACGACCATCCTCCTTGTGGTAAATATGATTCCATTGGCTTTTATTCTGTTTGCGACACCATAATGAGGTTAGGAATTGAGGGGCCTGATGGAATCCAAATTGAACATCAGCGAACAGGTTTTGCAAGTGTTGTTTGATAACCCCTTCTATCACTTTTCTAAGAGGTGATAAAACCATAAGATATAGGAGCAGAATCAAGGCGATTTGGCCCATTGAGTTTGCTCTGCCATTTGATCATGACTGTTATTTTCATCAACCCCATTCTTCTGCCTACTCCCTGTAACCCTAGATCCCATATCTATTTCTGTCTTAAATACACTCAAAACCTTGGCTGCCACAGCCCTCTGCAGCAATGGGTTCCACAGACTAACTAATCTCCAGCTCAAGAAATTCCTTTAACTGTTGAGATTGGATTGATAAAGCAGAAACTGGCAGAATTGGACTTGCTCTAATTTTTGTGTAAAGGATATCCCTGAGTAATTTTCTGCATTGTCAGGTATATGGAAGCATTGTACTGGAATAGCTAGGCTAGGGTTATGGCTACTCCTGGAACAGAATTCTTCAGTGTTATTGCCAGCAAGTTCCCTGTGCTCTGAGCATTTACATCATCGGTGTGCCTTCAGATTTTTTTTCATCTTTTATTGTTAGAGTAAGCATCTTAAATTCAAAGACTTGATTATACAATATAAAATTCAATTGAATTGTTTTACATTAAATTGTTCTATTTACTCTCTCCAACCCTTAACCTCTCATAATGTGGTTAACAGGGGACACAAATAGTCTCAAGGCCCTTAGCTTCATAAAAATACAATGATGGTCATTAAAGATTAGCCACCTATACTGAAACACATTATGCCTCTCTGCAATAATAATGTTAGCCCAGGTACAGATCAGAATGACATGTAATGTTAAACTTTAAATAAAAACAATAAGTTTTCATAACATTGGGAGCCTTTGGTGCTATTTAAGTCCTGAATTGATAGCACTGCTGTGTTTGAGGCTAAATATCTGTCTTTATTCGTGGGCCACTGAAGCATTCCTGTTCCAACCTGATCTCACAAACAAGTTTAAAAAGTATTTTTTTTGAAGATATTATTTTGGAATTCTTATAGCCTAGGAAAGCCAGACCTGGCAGAAAAATCAGTCTAGGTTCCCTCTAATACTGTGAGGTGAAATGGAGTTGGTTCACAAAAGATGTTAGGTCAGAAAATCATCTCCTTGGGCCAGGGTTACTTATTTAAAGTGAATTTTGTTAACAGTGAGGACAGGGTCCTCAGTGCTTGCTCAGAGCGAATTAAAATCCCTGACAGTCAGCTGCAGGGCATTAACTGCTCTCTCATTTGATGCAACATCAAATTTTCTGCATCACAGTTTGTAATATATCATATTACATCACCATTTGCTTGATTTGCTTTTTGTGTTTTTTTTATTGTAATGTTTTGTTAAGGAATATTTTTGGGGGCCCTCTTGTGATGCAGTGGTAGTGTCCCTACCCCTGGATCAGAAGGCACAGGTTGAAGTTCCACCTGCCCAGAGGTCTGTAATAACATCTCTGAACAGGTTGATTAGAAAAATAGGTTTAAAAAAGAAATATTTTTGCTAGGATTAATCTGTGCCATCTGTTGTTCTAAACACTTTCTTCACTTCTCTCAAAAGAGTAGGAGTGAATGGAGGCAGGAAACAAAACCTGCATTCTTGCTGTTAATGTTTTAGAATGCACCAGTGTTCATCACTAAAGAGAAATAGATGTCAAGGAGCAATGGAAGATTGAATGGACACTGAAAATGATGGAATGCATGGGCTTTCAGCATGCTTTGAGCACTCTTTCAGAGTTAGGGAGGCAAGTAGCTCAGGTTTATGAGGATTCTAAAGAGTAGACTGAAGACTGTTGTTTGGGACTAAAGAAACAGTTGCCATTTGCTGGAATAAAGGGAGGCTGAGGTGCACCTGTCTGGATACTTGAGTAACTTGGAAATTGGGAGGTGGCTCAGTGGTTAGCACTTCTGTCTCACAGTGCTAGGGACCCAGGTTTGTTTCCAGCCTCATGTGACTGTGTAGAGCTTGCACATTCTACCTGTGTCTGAGTGGGTTTCGTCACGGTGCACCAGTTTCCTCGCATAGTCCAAAGATGTGTAGGTTATGGTCATGTGAAATTGCCCATAGTGTTCAGGAATATGCAGGGTAAATGGATTAGCCATGGAAAATGCAGGGTTACATGGATGGGGTGTGTCTAGGGGTATGATCTTTGGAGGGTCAGTGTAAACTTGAAGGGCTGAATGGTCTGATTCCACACTGTAGGGATTCTATGATCTATAATTATAGAACGTTGTAGAATTACAGAGATATACGCAGGAATTCAGAGATAAAGTCCTGGAGCTGAATTACATGTGTGCCAGATTTCTGCCCCTCTCCTACTCATCTTAAAAGTTTCAGGGAGAAAAATACTTGCGCAGGGAGGCTCAGGTCAGGTCATGACAGACGTAAGGAGGAATCGGCACATCTTTGCCAAAGTGGGATGGTTAGCTGTGATGGCCCTAAGATTTTTCATTGGTTTCAAAGGAGGAAGCTGGATCACATAGGGAAGGTCAATCTCTATCAGAGGCACTTCAAGCATGGTAGGGGATGGTCAACAGTAATTGAGCATTGGTCACTTGCAAAGTTCGGAGAAGTGAAGATAGCCAAGAGCTAGCTAAGGATGATAAAGGCTCGAAAATGATGGCTGGCAGGTTGAGGGTAAAGAGGGAGGCTGTTCCAGAGTGGACAGAGAGGTTGATGGTTACAGGGCAGCAGTGCAGCCATTCAATGCTGACAGACACTTATTCAAGGGTGATAGCAATAACTGCAGATTCTGGAGTCAGAGACAACACAGGGTGGAGCTGGAGGAACACAGCAGGTCAGGCAGCATCAGAGCAGCAGGAAAGTCAACATTTAGGGTCGGGACCCTTCTTCGGATCTGGGGAGGGGGAAGTGGGCTGGCAAATAAATAGAGGGAGGGTGGTGGGGCTGGGAATAGGTAGGTGGGATGGTGAAAGGTGAATACAGGTAGGGGGTAGTGAGGACTGGTCAGTGGGAAAGGAGCCTACTGGGAGGCACTGTTAAACTGTGGGGGCCCTTGTTCTCTCTGCTGAGATATGCGTCCACATTTGTGTTGGGTAATAGCTAGTGATTGGGTTCACCAGGCAGACATAGGACCCCAACAACCATCAGGATCCAAATGTAACAGCGTGGCAGCAAATCAAGGTCAGAATTGGCATCTGAGACAGGCAGAATGATGATACTGGCTTGTGCACAAAGGATCCTATTTCTTTGCTAAATTAGATACCAAGTGTTAAAAGTGAGTGTGAATTACATGACAAAATAATTCATGGATTTCATATCATATGCTGTGGCAGTGAAGCTTTAAAAAGATGACGTTAATCAATTTCATAACAGTCTACATATAATTTAGTAAAAAGACAGGATTTTTGAAAAATGTAATAGACCCATATTTTTTATAAATATGTTACTTTTTAATGCTATATGCTTAGAATAACAAAGATGGCCTTTTGTGAGTGAAGGAATATGACAAGCATATAAAATGTAGGTATAAAAAGCAAAATAGTCGCCATTTATACTCCCTTTATATCTAAGCAAATACAACAATATCACTGTTTTTTTCACTATCAGTGGATAAACATGCTCAAACTCTGTGGGTGTTCCTATAGCATATGGCTTGCAGCAGTTCAAGAAGCCAACTCATCAAAATTTCTCCAGGGTATTTTGAGATGGGTAATAAATGCTGGTCTAGCTAGTGACACCTACACACTATGAAAGATTTTTTAAAAACTGTTGCAGTGGATGGATCATTAACAATAAGCACAATCCATTTCCTAGTGTGAAATGGATTTTGCTAACCTGGGGCCACTGTAGGTATTTGTGGCATTATAGTCTAGTGCATAATTTTCAAAAAAGATCTTTATTTCTTATTTTTCAATTGGAAGTGTTGAATAATATCAGATTGTCACTGAGGCAAAGATCATTCCAAATGTGCAATCTACATTTATGCCAGTCAGATTTGCAATGTCGAACCTATTCGTAGACCTTCAATCTCAAGACCACATTTATTGCATCGAGAACATAACACATTAATATGTTATTTCATTACTTTAAAAAGATAAGCAGTGCGTGTTAATTTATATATAACTCAGGAGGCCTGACTGGAAAAGAACATCATTTATTGTAGAACTTTGAAATAGAACCACTATTCGTGGCACACATGGGTTAGTGCAGCCCAAGACAGGCAGTTCTGCAGACCCATCCTGGTCCAGCTTTATAACATTTAATTTAACCTATTTTTTTAATCAACCTGTTCACAGGTATTACTAAGCATGTCTAGGACTGGTGGGATTGGAAACTTGAACTCCTGGTTCAGAGGTAGGGTCACTACCACTGTGCCACAAGAGAACCCTTAAAGCACCACAGGATAAAGGGTTCAGGTGATGAGTTACAGCTGGACAGGCCATTGTCTGTTACCCAGGGAACTTAAACTCAATGTTCTCAACAGGAACCCTAATTAGTGATTCTCCATGAACCTTGTGAGGGTTATCACAATTACAAAATAAAATAACTAATATTTAAGACTTCATTCTAAGTGTTAATGACACTTAATATGTTTCTATGTATTTATTGTTGGAAGATCGTTGTATGTCCCACAAGCAACAATGAGGTTGGCTAATGAATTAAAAATTGGGCAGGACATCATGAAAACCTCCTTGTTCTTTGTCAAGTTGTACCATGGGATCTTTCTATTTCTATGAGAGAAGACATGACCTTGTTTTAACCTTCAATGATGTGGCACTTGTGTTAGTCAAGGCTTGGTTGGTAGCATGCATTCTTGAAGGCACAAAATTTTGTATTCCAGTCTCACTCTAGGGCTTGAGTAGAAAAATGAAAGCTGACAACCTAGTGCAGTTTTATGCTGCACTGTCAGAAGTGCCATCTTTCTCATGAAACCAAGGACCTATTGGCCTAATTGCATGGGTGTAAAATATTCCATAGTACTATTTTGAAGAAGAGCAGGCAAGCTATCCTGGGAAGCTTTGTCTCAGAGATAATGGGAACTGCATATGCTGGAGAATCCAAGATAACAAAGTGTGGAGCTGGATGAACACAGCAGGCCAAGCAGCATCTTAGGAGCACAAAAGCTGATGATTCAGAAGAGTCTAGGCCTGAAACGTCAGCTTTTGTGCTCCTAAGATGCTGCTTGGCCTGCTGTGTTCATCCAGCTCCACACTTCGTTATCCTGGGAAGCTGATCACTATTTTTTTCTTAATTAACCTGACAAAAAAGGATTATCTGGTCATGATTGCATTGTTGTTTGTGGTGGTTTTGCTGTGCATATATTAGCTGTCATGTTTCCTATACTACAACAATGGCTACAAATATACTTCTTTGGCTGCAAAGTGTTTTGAGACGTCCTGTAGTCATGGAACTTGATATACGAATGCAAGATTTTTTTTCTTTTCGGCACATTGTCACTACAGAACTCTAGTATTCAACAAGATTATGCATTTTCTTGTTTAGATTGAAATTCAAATATGTACAACTGTCTTTCTCGGTTTGCTACAGTCACGTGATCTCTAACATGAGGCATTCACACAGTGGGCAGCCATCTTAAATTAATTTCAAAAAAGACCTCATGTTGAACACAGTGCTGTGTTCTACATTCAAATCATGGTGTCAGAAGTGGCACTGAAGTACATGTTATGGAACTGCAAGAAAGCACTGACAGGGAGACACAAATACCTGCAGAGCTGTGAGCTGCCACTAAAGTAAAAAAGAACAACAATGCAACAACAGTTAAAGCACTGGTGAAGAGAAAATGGCTGCAGCTTTTTCACTATCAGCTCTTGTTCAACTGACACAAAAGCAGAATATCTTCCATGTACAATGGCAGAATTATGAAATTGCAACGGATTTAGTGCATCTGCCAGAACAGTGACAAGTGACATTCTTTTTAAGCTTGTTTTATGATTGTTGAGAAGCGATCGCTTCAATGTATTTTCTCCTTTGAATTTATCTGCAGAGCAGAAAAAGAAACAGCAGAAATTTTAAAAGTTTGGTACATGTTCAATATATGGGTTCAATGGAAAGGAGTTCATTGATCAATACATAATGTCACTAAATTACCTTGCAGAAACCTGTGAATTTGTGAACTAAAAGGTAAGCTAATCAAAGGTATAATTAGTTTTGACCTAACCCATCCTTCCATGACAACACAGCTGCCAAACAAATTGAATCGGACCTTTGAAGAAGTTACGTATGTGTGCAGAAGCTTTGAGCTTTAAATCAATAGCTACAGTGTGTACAGGGAAGACAGGCGATTTTGTCCATAATGTGGAAAAGCAGCCCAGACCTGTGTAATATGTTGTAAAGCAATTCAAATGTGTCCACTATGTTGAAAAGCAACCTATTATTTTACACATGCAACAATGTGCATAATATAGGAAAATAAGATCAGAGGAGACCATTCAGTCCATTGAGTCTGCCCTGCCATTCAACATGATCATGGCCGACAGAACATTTTAATGCCTTTTGCCCATTCTATCCCCATAATCCTGTACACTACTTTTAGTCAGAAATCAACCAATCTCTTCCTTAAAAGTACTCAAAGAAAAATGGTTCCACAGGAGAGCCAATTGAAAAATCAAGTTCAAAGGACAGTTTTCAAATGTTTCAGAGGTCATGACGTAAAACAAAAGAAAGCATGTCTAGCGTGGGAGATAAACTGTTTTAACTGGAAGAAGCTAAACCATTTTGCATACAAATGTTTTAGGTAGGAAGCAGACAAATAAGTCAATTAAGGTGATAAAGATCATAGTTTAACTATGTCAGACAAGTCAAGCATGGCAACCAGCAAGATATCAGAAGTAGATTCAAATGATTCATCAAGACTTTAAAGCAGTTTGGCAATGTCAAATCTAAAGGAGAAAAATGGTTCAGAATTTTTCTGAAGAAGGGTCCTAACTCAAAATGTCAGCTTTTCTGCTCCTCTGATGCTGCCTGGCCTGCTGTGTTCCTCCAGCTACACCCTGTTTTCTCTGACTCCAGCAACAACAGTTCTTACTATCTCAAAATGGTTTGAAACTATAGCATTGATGACAACAGAACAAAAGCATCAACAGAATATGAAGTGTCAGATTAGACACTGGTGTGTCTGGCAATAGTATGAGCTTTGCAGACCTCTGCAGAATTACACCTGATACCAATCCACAAATGAAACCATCAGAGATATTTCTGAGTCTCTGTTACAGAACTATGCTCACTCTGCAAGGATAATTAACCTGAGAGCCCAGCGCTACAATAAGACCCAACCTGGATTTCAGGTATGAAACACAAAGTTAAACCTGGATCTCAGCAGAACCAAGTCGAAAGTTCAGACTAATAACCTTATAAACCTCAGAAGAAATTTATAGTGTTTCATATGCCTTATCAACTGACCCACAGACAAACAAACAGTATGAGACAGAAGAGTCCAACTGCGAAACACTAAGGAATCCTGATTCCTAAAACACAATGTAAAAAGATTGCTTTGTCAAACACCGCTAATGCAACTTAAAGGAAAGAGATAATTGAGGCAATAGATGAATCAGCAGAGTCAACTGAGAGGATGATGAAATTAAAAATAGAAAATACAACATTCCAACCAGCAGTTTTGGAAAATAAAGCCAACAATCTGTTAAGCTAACCATCAAATGGCACAAACACTTTAAAAGTTGTGTGTCATTTGTGTAAATAAATGGGCAAAATTGGGGCTAGCAAGATTAACAAACAGTTAACATAGGAATAGTGGTATTTATATATTTAGTAACTTAGGGTTATGATAGTACATGCGATATTGAGATGTCTCAGCACTATCTCTAGATGAGGCATTTCATAGCCTGATGATGAATGCATACAGATATTGGAACAGCATTGCAAAGGTTGGAGTATGTGAGACTGAGTCACGGGAAGCCCCTTTGTTATGGCTGGCTTTGATGAGGCCGCACATTGTATATGTACTGATACTGGGGCCTGCAGCTTTGTTTCTTCCAGGTTTAGAGGTTGTGGGCATTCAGGTTCATACAGATGGAGTGTGCCAGATCTGATGTCACCTTCACTTTAGATATTTCTTGAGATGAACATCAGCACCACTTAGTTTGGCTTAAATCTGAGTTCAATAAGATGTAATGGACCTGGCTACAACTTGGCTCTATTGCCCTGGCATCTACAGATGGGGCTGAATCATGCATCGTCCCAGGATCTACTGCTTTTGCTCCTTCACCCTTAACTGGAAGGAATCCAATTCCTTGATCCCTCTGTCTGGCAATTCCTCATCTCTTTGCTGTGCAAGGTTATGTTTGACATAGAACACCACAATGATACACAGGGCTCTTTGGCATATGCATCAGTGCTTCACTGGTTTGCCATGAGTATTGGCCAAGTGTGCCTTGAAATTTTGTACAAAGCTAATGAAAATCCATGTAAACAAATATTATTTCATCTTAAATATACTCTATTGAAGCAAAATTGCGTCTTGTAATTAAATTAATTCGATCTTTTGATCCTAAAACATGAACATTCTAAATGCAGATGGCCAAAGGACAAAATTGAGTTGATGTCGTAGTTTTTAAATGGTAACTGTGGAAATCAAAAAATAGTGTTTGCCCGCTTTCTCTCCCCACAATTAAAGGCTCTACATATACCAACAGGGCCAGGTTTCCCACTAACCCAGCAAATTGAAATTGTTCTCTATTTGCATTTTGCTCAGAACCATTGACTTTCAATTACTTGTCAGTTCAATTATTTAATAAAAAGTTATACTCTTTAAACATATTCTTATAAATATAAAATGTCATCTGTGAAATTCAACCTCACCCCCCACCACAACCCTGAACAAAGTACAGCATGTGGAACAGATTTAGAGCCATGAAATAGTTGAAATGAGCAAATTTTGCAGACATGTCTATGCTCACTGGTGAAGATGGTGTACTTTTTTTTCTGGAGAATATGAAACATTAATTTGATTCTCCTTTAGCTTGTTGTATGCGCTATGTTACATACCTCACGAGTAAGACAGAGAGTAGTAGTAGTTGCAAGTAAAATGGATGTGCCATGGAATTGTTTCACTTGTTGAAGTGTGCCATGTTACTGAAAATGTTGGGAAACGCTGGCATAGAGGTCTGGGCTATGGAATCTTATCTTCAGCAGTCCAATGGCTTATTCTTCAGTTGACCTTCTTGAAACTTGGGAGAGCATCGTATCTCCCCTCTGCTGGAATTTCTACAGGTGCCATAAACCTGGTTGCCTGTCAACCAGGATCCTTCCCTGCAGTCGCACAGGATGAGCACTAGAGCTGCCCACCTAGTCTCATTAAGCCGTATTTCTGTAGGTCTTTAAATTTATCACTTTCAAATATATGTCCATCTCTCTTTTAAAACTTCTTTTATATGGAATGCTATTCCACCACTTTCTCAGGCAGTGCGTTCGAGGTTCTCACAACTCTGAGTTGAGAATTTACTCTTCATCTCACTTCTAGCTCTCCTGTTGCCAGTCTTGAAATTGTGATCCCTAGTTACTGACATTATCCAACTAGTGGAAACAGATTATTCTTCTTTACTCTGTCAAAATAGTTCATAACAATTAATTTCTTAATCTTCTCTGCTCCAAAGAGGATAAACCCCAATTTCTCTAATCTTTCCTTGTATGTAAAATCCACCATTCCTGGTATCATTCTAGTATATTTCTTTTGGCTTTAAGTCTTTGCACGGTATTAACATCCTTCCTCAAATAAGGTCCTTTGAACTGAACAGAATCCTCCAAATGTGGACTAGCCTATGATTTGTAGAAGTGTTGCATCATTCCTTGCTTTATATTCCATGTCTTTATTTACAAACCCGAGGACATTATAAGACCTCTTAATAACTATTACAGCTTGCCTGGCCACCTTCAGGGAATTATGCACTTGAACGCCAAGGTGCTGCACTCCTCCCAAAGTTATACCATTGAGCATATATTGTCTCTCTATGTTTCTTCTACCAAAATGCAGGACATCATCTTTCGCTGATTTGAAGTTCATCTGGAGGTGTCTGCCCATTTGGCCAATTTGTCAAAGTCCCTCTGAAGTTACTTAACAACATCCTGACAATTCACTATTCTCCCTAGCTTAGTATCATCAGAAAGTTTAGAGATTTTTCCCTCAACACCCATTGCCAAATGGTTTATACAAGTCAGAAGAACGACAGTCTTAACACAATCCCTTGGAATGCCACTTTCCACTCATCTACAGTATAAGTAATGTCCATCGATACCTATATTCTGTTTCCTATCTTTTAGCCAACATCTAATCCATGCTGCCAAGGACCTATCAATTCCAAACATTTCTAATTTGCTAACCAACCTGCCACATGGCACCATATCAAATGCTTTCTGAATGTCCCAAGTATACAACATCCACAGCCATGCCTTTATCCACTCCCTGCGTCACATCATCAAAGACCTAAATTAAGTTTGTCAGACATGACCTACCCTTGACAAAGCCATGTTGACTGTCTAGTATTATCTTATTTTTATCTCCGTGTATATTTATCTTAACCTGTATTATGGCCTCCATCAATTTTCCCACGATTGATGTCAAGCTGACAGGTCTGTAATTTCCTGGGTTATCCTTTGCCTCTTTCTTAAACAATAGTGCCACGTTTGCAATCCTAAAGGATCCCAGGATTAATCCTGTGCCAGAGAGATCAGGACGAATTCTGTCGACAGCTCCATGACTTGCTCCTTTACCTGTCTCAGCAATCCTGATTTTCCAATAAGTTGTGGAGAAGTTAAATTTGCAAAGGATACTTCAACACCTGCAGCTGATTAATTGGGATTTTAATTCACACTGAACAGGCAGAGAGGACCCCTATCCCCAGTGGCAAAAGAATCCCATTTTTAAATATGCAACTTTGGTCCCAATGAGGTGGTTTTCTGACCTAACACATTTCAGGAACCAATTCCAATTTCATAGCATTACGAGAAAACTAGATTGATTTTCTTGTCAGGAAAACATAGCAGGGACAAGTATCTGGCCCATAACAGATCCAAATGAATATCTTTAAAAATATGTTTGTTTAACATCTTTGTGAGTGCTGGAGGAACAGGAATGCTTTTCTGGACCACGAGTACAAACAGATATTTCACCTCGAATACATCAACTTTACTCATTCCGATCTTAAATAGTATCCATGACTGCCAATGCTATGAAAACTTAGTACTTTTATTACAGGATAGATTTCACAGATGTAGAAAATTATTAAGTCAAATGCACATTCTGAGCCTTGCTTCCATTGTTTCCCAAAAGAAAGAGCTCAGGGGGCGGCAGTAGGAAAATGATTCAGGACCTCATACAATATGACTTCCCTGAATGGGGCTGTAAACCTGGTCCAATCAGGGAGCCCTGGCTGACAGATATAAACAGGAGTGTCAGAGGTTCTGTTCACTCTGGGATATGACTCTGAGGAAACTGGATCAGTGTTAAGGACTCCCCACATGTAAATAAAGGGTCACCTGATGATGTGATATCAGCCTCTGTAGAGTTATTTCAACCTCTTTATTAGTTTTAATCCAATTCTATTGTCTTATTCTTTCTTTTATAGGCACAGAAATGTTTTCAAAAATAACAAAAACATTAACAGAATTCAAACTTTGATACATTTATAAGACTCTTACAAATATGAGTTCTAACCTTGGCTATCAAATTTATTTCTGAGAAATCTCGGCATTTGTCTTTATCTACAAGGGTTATGCATTAACAATTGAATGAGCTTAACTTTAAATGTCATTCCGCTCTGTGCCTGAGTTAATATTATTGTCGCAGAGAGGAACAAATTGTTTTAGTGTAGGTGATTAATCTTTGACAAGTAAAGTTCCGCTTGCCTTCATTGCTCAGTCCTTTGAGTATAGGAGTTGGGAAGTCATGTTGAAGTCATACAGGATTTTGGTGAGGCCTCGTCTAGCGTATTGTGTCCAGTTCTGGTCGCCCTGTTAAAGGAAGGATATTATTAAGGTAGAATGGGTTCAGAAGAGATTCACCAGCATGTTGATGGGTATGGAAGGTTTGAGGTATAAAGAAAGGCTGGATAGGCTGGGATATTTTTCACTGCAGGGTAGGAGGTTGAGAGGTGACTTTATAGAGGTTTATAAAGTCTCAATGGTTAATGATAGGTGTCTTTTCCCTTGCATGGGGGAATTTGAAACTGGGGGGCATATTTTTATAAAGAGAGAAGAGAGAGATTTAGAAAAGACATGAGGGAAAAATTATTTACACAGAGAATCTTCAAATTTATCACGCATAAAAAGTAACTAATAACAAAAACATCAAGAAATGGCTAAAGACACCAGATCGTGCATAATGCTACAGGCCTTGAGAACATCTGGCAATAGCAATGAAGAATTAACCATATCCATAGACAAGTCATTCCAGTGTAATATTTGCGCCTTTCTGATGACACCAAGATCCCATCTGCCTCCTTTAGTAGATGTAAAATATCCAGTGGCATGAAATTACGGAAGAGCAGGGGAGTTATTCTAGTGTGCTATATTAATGCACCTTTGACACCTTGCCTTACCTTACTTACAACTGAACTGTCAGTCTAGGTCAGCGCAGACTCTAAAGTTTGATTTAGAACTTCAACTCACAGTTATCTAAGGCAGCAAAGTGAGCCATGCTAATGCCTTGCTATATTGTAAGCTGTTTCAACAGATCCCTGAAAATTCTTCATTGACTTGTAATGGTGTAAAGGTAAAAGATGGACTGAATGTCCACTTGGATGAGGAACAGTTGGCCATTATCAACTATATGATAGCAGGTCAATCAGCTATGCAAGGTCCAGCGATCCTGCAAAGCTCCCAACTCTGCCGATACCTCAGGGGGTACTTCTGGGCACTATATGTAAACAATACCTAGATGCCCTGCAACAGTGGCAAAATTATGGGTTTAAAAGGTATATTTTGTTCTGGCTTTGTTTACAAAGAAGGTTGAGACAGAGGTGAAGAGTGGTCTATTCTAATCCAATAAAGTAGACAGCTCGTGAGGCCTTGGGGATCTTAAAAAATAGTTGGAATAACAGAAGCAGTATGAATGGATACAGCCAGGTTCCCACAGGCCAATGTTTTAGTTTAGCTTTCCGTTTGGAGGTTAGAAGTGGGCTATGGAAGCTCTCTGTCTCTCTTTCTCTTTCTCTCTCTCTCTCTGTCTCTCTTTCTCTCTCTCCCCCCCCCCCCCCACCACCCCATCCCCTCCCATCCCCTCCCTCTCTCTCTCTATTTCTGGTAGAATATTGTTTGTCTTACAGCTAATTGCTTGAGTTCTCTCCTTTGCAAGGGTGTAT
Organism: Stegostoma tigrinum; assembly: GCF_030684315.1. Lineage (NCBI taxonomy): Eukaryota > Metazoa > Chordata > Chondrichthyes > Orectolobiformes > Stegostomatidae > Stegostoma > Stegostoma tigrinum. Next base: position 14,472,587 of record NC_081355.1, on the reverse strand, counting down.
TTTTGTGATGTTCCTATATTGGATCAATGGCTGTTTGATAATTGAATAATCCATTATTCTGTTAAGTTTTCCAATAGAGTTAAAGTTATATTAAATCATCTTTCTTTTGTTTGTATTTTAACTGGGAGTAAGAATAACGGTGTATTTTGCTTAAAGCCAAGTAGTGTGACCAATCCAATTATATCCGGAACACAGCACCTGACATTTGCCTCGAAATAAGATAGCAGTTAGGGTCTAGGTTATCTCCTTGATATATTTGCAGAAGGTTTGGTCTGGTCCATTACAAACTTCGGGGCTCTTGGGGATCAGAATCTCTAATTCCAGGTTGGACTCAAAGACAGTGAGTGGTGAGTGTTGGCATTTTTTCCAGGTGTTGCATTCGGTTGGTTTAAACAAGGTATGCCTTGTGTAATAATGGATCTTTGTTTCCTGCGGGTGGAAGAAGTAACTTCAGGTGTTTTACAGAAAGTGAGCAAAGCAAAGCTTTCTGAATTGGCAAACAATTTGAAATTGGAGGAAGCAGGAACTGCAGATGCTGGAGTCTGAGATAACAAGGTGTGGAGCTGGAGGAACACAGCAGGCCGGGCAGCATCAGAGGAGCAGGAGAGCTGACGTTTCGAGTCTGGACCCTTCTTGAGAAATGGGGGAGGGTAAGGGGGCTCTGAAATAAATAGAGAGGGGGGGTTGGTGATAGAAGGTGGATAGTGGAGATAGGTGAGAGAGAGGACAGACAGGTCAAGGAGGCAGGGATGAAGCTAGTAAAGGTGAGTGTAGGTAGGAAGTGGGGGCAGGGGTTGGTCAGTGAGGTGGGAGGGAGGGAGCAAAGGCAGACAGATCAAGGAGGCAGGGATGAGTGGGATGGCTGGTCTTGTGATGAGATCGGGGGTGGGGAGATTTTGAAGCTCATAAAGTCCACATTGATACCATTGGGTTGTAGGCTTTCTAGGCGGAACATGAGGTGCCGTTCCTCCAGTTTCCGGGTGGCATCGTTGTGACACTGGAGGAGGCCCAGGATGGACGTGTTGTCCAGGGGTGGGAGGGGGAGTTGAAGTGGTTCCTGGCTGGGGTCTGTTGTCATTTGTCGCAAATCGAGTGTAGGTGCTCCACAAAATGGTCTCCGAGCCTCTGCTTGGTCTTCCCGATGTAGAGGAGGCCACATCGGGAACAGCGAATACAATAGATCACATTAGCGGATGTGCAGGTGAACATCTGTTTAATGTGGAAGGCTTTTTTGGGGCCTGGGATGGAAATTTGAATTTGGAGTTATCTGTATCTGTGAGGAAAGGAGAGATAATAGCTGCAATAGCCCTGCATTAAAATTGCCAGGAATGCAATCAGAATAATTAGAAATTGCTAAAATACAATTGCAAATGAAGCACCTTGAATTCTCAGCCTCACAAGCTGTTTACTTGGAGCAGACCACTCGACATCTCTTTCTTCAACCACTCTTCATGAAACGAACACAACAGAATACACTTCTTAAAGACTTAGAATAATCACACAAGTCAGAGTCATCATTTTGCTACTTTGACCTGAGATTGCTGCCACACCCTGACTACCTGTCAAATTTAGATCCCAGGATTGACTGCTTTCCCCTACTCACATTTTGTTGCCTGCTCTCAACAGGCGACAAAAGCACTCACACTTTATAGCACGTTGTTAGCCTTCCATCGTCCATCATAAAGCAAACAATTATTTCTGTCCAAATCCAAAAAAAATCACTTTTGCTCTCAGGACTTCTGAATACCTCTTCAAATACTTTAATCTGCCTCGCAGCAAAAGAACCAACAGTGTACACTAGATTATCAGCACACTTTTTCTGAGCTTTTGCAGTGTATGTTGCTGATCTGTTAGAATCATGTCCTGTGGTGTTTACTATTGTTCGCATTGCAATGGGGACTGTTCCAGCCATTTGTCCATTCCCTTGTTTGCCGATCAGGACCAAGACAGAGCACTAGCTCTTTAAGAGCTATAGCTTCTAAAATTTCAACTAAATGGCACTACCATTGCATTATACAATGTCAATCGGAGTGCTCTACAATAATGAGTGCACTGACCTTAGCAAGCTTCATTTATTTAATTTTATTTATTCATGGCATGATGGTGCGGCTGGCTCGGCCAGCATTTATTGTCCATCCCTAATTGCCCAGAGGACAATTAAGAGTCAACCAGTTTGTTGTGGGTCTGGATCAGATCATTTCAGCACCTCCAAAGTAGCTATTCCACTGTCATTCCGACAAACTATGATTGGAGATTTCAAGTCAAATGATAATAGTTAAAGAAATGCTTGTTAAAGACTGGGTGAACCAGGTTTGTAAATTTGCAAAGGTATTCCTCTGCATTTCTGCAGAAACTTGTGGGAAACTGAGAGAAGCCCTGGCTTTCTGGTTGCAAGTCAATTTTGTTGAGTCTTTGCTACTTCCCAATTTCTGTAAGGCTACAAGACATAGGAACAGGAATAGTCATTCAGAATCTCAGGCCTACCCATCATTCAATAGGATCACAGCTGATCTGACACTCCTCATATCCACTTTACTGTGGTGTCCCCTTAACCCTTGATTCTCCTATTGATTTCCCCAATGCTCTCCACTTCTTAAACTGCATATACAGCACAGAAACAGATCATTCAGCACTGCTGGCCTATCCTGCTGTTTTTGTCCATACAAACCTCCACCAGCTTCACTTCTTCTAACACCATCAATATTAAAGGAAATATACCCTCATGTGTGTATTTCAAAGGTTATTATGGAAAATAAAAGCTCATGGTATAGAGGATAACACATTCAAATTGTTATAAATGTTCAGTGTATAATTATTATTATTTGAGAACTTGGGCTTTAATGTGGAAGACACGTTTTTTCAATTCTGTGAAAATCTGATTTTTTTTAAGGTCAGGAAGACATTTTTAACATAGAATTCGAACAGCAGTTATAAAAGATCTTATGATTTCAGATAAATAACCAACAAGTAGCCAAGAGTTAATTGTTAAGGAGTTTACTGTTTCACAAGTTTTATGATGCAGAGCAAGGAAGAGAGATCCAGAAGAATGTTCATTCAGAGAGTAGTCCATAGCAGCAACTCTGCTGTTATTAGCAGTCTCCAAGCAACCAGAGCTAAGGAGAAGTCTTCGGCAGCATTTAGTGAAGAGAAACAGAAGGTTGTGGAGGTATTAGAAAGGAAGATATTTTGCATGGCATGAGTTTAGGGAACCTATGTTAACTAGTAATAGTGTGTTAAGTTAGCATTTATTTTCAGGGTCTCAGCGAGATACCTTAATCAGAAAAAGGATTAAATGAGTGTGAAGAAATTTGCTGAAAGGAAACCAATTCCAGCTGTGCTAGCTCTGCAATGTGTTACACAATGGATATAAGAAGTGACTCTTCACTGAGATTTGAGTGTCTGCAAAGTTATTGCTCAGGTTAAAAAGGTTTGATCCTTCTTTCTGGTATTTGTAACGAGTTTGTCCTAATAGTTTATATAGTGTTAAGCAGTTTGTGTTTTCACTTCGTGTTATAAATTTTTCTGTTCTTTTGCTTAAAGTACATTGGCAGCCTCCTATGAAAATGTCCAATAAGTGACCTCAACAGTTATCTAAAAGAAAAAAAATCAAGCTGGGTTTCACCCTGAGATCAGATTTGTTCAGTATTACCATCAACTGGGATCATAATAGTATGGCTAAAAGATTGGCTAACTAACAAGAAAAGGAGTGCAGCCAAAAATTGATCATTTTTTGATTAGGATAGTATATTGTGTTGTGTGCCACAGGGATCAGTGCAAGGTAGTCAATAATTTACGATCTAAATTTATGATTTGAACAGAGACTCAAGGTACAGTTGCTTAACTTGCTGATCACATAAAGCTAGGTAGGAAAGTAGATGCGGAAAGTTAGGACATAGGGAAGCTACACAAAGATATAAATAGTGTAAGTCATACAGCACAGAAATAAACCCTTCAGTACAACTCATCCATGCCAACCAAGTCTCCCAAACTAAATTCATCCTACTTGTCTGCATTTGGCCCATATCCCTCTAAATATTTCCTATTCATGTGCTTATCCAAATGTATTTGAAACTTTGTAACTTTATCTGCATTTATCACTTCCCCTGGCAGTTTATTCCACATACGAATCACCCACTAGGTGAAAACATTGCCCCTCAGGGCCCATATAAATCCTTCTCCTCTCACATTAAAAATATGCCCCCTAGTTTTGAACTCAACCACCCTAGGGACAAGCCCTTTGCTATTCACCTTATCTGTGACCCTCATGATTTTATAAATCTCTATAACATCACCACTCAACCTCCATTGCTCCAGTCTAAAAAGTCCTAACCTGTCCTTATAACTCAAACCCTCCAGTCCCATGAACATCCTTATAAATCTTTTCAGAACCCTCTATAATTTAATAATGTCCTCCCTACAGCAGGGCGACCAGAACTGTACACAGTACTCAAAAAGTGTCCTCACAATCAACAATCTGTCTTAAAATTCCCACATTGATGCAAGAGTTAAGAAGGCACAACAAAGCCTCTTCTTCCTCAGGACATTTAGAAAATTCAGCTTGGCCTCACCAACTTTTATTGATGCACCAAAGAAATCATTCTATTTGTGTGCATCACTGCTTGGTATGGCAACTGCTCTATCCAGGATCAGAAGAAACTACAGAAAATTGTGAGTACAGTCCACACCATCATGGAAACCAACTTCCCATCTGTGTACCCATTTACACTTCCTGTTGCCATGGAAAGGCTGGTAACATCATCAGAGACACACTTGCACCACAGTGCTAGTCTCTTCCAGCCTCTTCCATCAGACAAAAGATATAGAAGCTTGAATACACGCACCAATAGGTTCAAGAACTGAATACACGCACCAATAGGTTCGAGAACTGCTTCTTCCCCGCTGCTATTAGACTGCTAAATGGACCTCTGTAATTTCAAACCTAGTGTTGGCCTTGCTGTTGTGCACTTCCTATGCAGTTGTAACCTTGTATGTCGAGTTCTCTATAAGCACCAAATGATCTGTATGTCCTTGTTTGCTATGATCTGCCTGTACTGCTTGCAAAACAAAACTTCTCACTTTGCAAAGATTTGTAGCTTGGGTTGTGGGTGAGGTTGTTGAATCTCTTGCTGAGCTGGCTTGTTTTCATTCAGATGTTTTGTCACCATGCTTGGCAACGTCATCAGTGAGGACACTAATGAAGTGATGTTATTCTACTCTGCTTTGAATTTATACTGTCTGGCCTGTTATGGTGAGTTGTGTCATTTCCGGTTTCATTCCGTATGGGTTTGCAAATGAGGTCCAATCCTATGTATTTGTTGATTGCATTATGTGTTGGGAGCCATGTCTCAAGGAATTTCCATGCATATCAATGTTTGGCTTGGGCAACTATGTTTACTCTGTCCCAGTTAAACTGATGGCCTTCATTGTTCGAGCATACTGATAATAGGGTAAGTTCATTGTGTCATTTTGTTGCAAGTTGATGTTCGTGTATTCTGATGGCTAGTTTCCTTCCTGTCTGTCCGATGTAATGTTTGTGGCAGCCCTTGCATGGTATTTTGTGAACTACGTTGTTTCTCCTTTGGAGACAGTATACCCTAACACATTGGCCACACAGCCCTACATCAAGAATATATCAGAATTGACAATGAGATTCCTACAACCACGAGGAATCATGGTAGCATGCAAGCCCACAGCCATACTATGACAAAGACTCACAAGGATTAAAGACCTCATACTCATCTCATGCAGAATCAAGATAACAAGGTTTAGAGCTGGATGAACACAGTAGGCCAAGCAGCATCAGAGGAGCAGGCTAGCCTGCTAGAGTTCCTGGTCCTCTAATGCTGCATGGCCTGCTGTATTCATCCAGCTCTACACTTTGATAGCTTAGATTCTCCAGCATCAGCAGTTCGTACCATCTCACATGCAGAATCAACATAGTTTACAAAATACCATGTGAGGACTGCCCCAACCATTACATCTGACAGACAGGAAGGAAACCAGCCATCAGAATACATGAACATCAGGTAGCAGCAAAGTGACATGACGAACGTTCCCTAACATCAGTACACTCAGACAATGAAGGCCATCAGTTTAACTGGGACAACATAACTATAGCAGCCCAAGCCAAACATAGATATTCATGAGAATTCCTAGAGACATCGTTCTCAACCCATATTGCAATCAACAAACATATAGAATTGGACCCCATATACAAACCCATACAGAACAGAACCAGAAATGTTACAACTCTCCACAACGGATCGGACAGTGTAAATTCCAAGTGGAGTAGAACAACATCACTTCATCAGAGGCGTCGCTGATGATGTTACCTAGCATGGTGACGAACCATCTGAATGAAAACAAGCCAACTTGGTGAGCAAATCAACAACTCAAAACATCTCACTGCACTTAGGTACATGTGACAATAATAAATCAAATCAAACCAATGTCTTGTATAACCTTAACATGATATCCCAAGTCTGAAATCAATGGTATGAGCAATGAAGGCATGTGTGCGAACCTCCTTCTTAACCACCTTGTCTACCTATGATGTAACTTTCAAGGAAAGTACCTGAACCCCTAGATCTCTCTGTTTTATAACACTACCCAGGCCCCTATCATTAAGTGTATAAATCCTGCCCTTGTTTGTTTTACCAAAATGCAATAACTCGCATTATCCAAATTAAACTCCATTTGCCACTCCTCAGTACATCGGCCCAACTGATCAAGATCCCTTTGTAATGTTAGATAACATTCTTCTCTATCAACTATACCACCAGTTTTAGTGTCATCTGCAAACTTAGTAACAATGCAAATAGAGTATAATGTCAAAAATGTGAAGTTATCAATTTTGGCTGGAAGAATAGAAAAAGTATATTATTTAAATGGGAACGGCTAATAGAGCTATGCGAGCAGAAGAATCTATTGTCCCAGTGCATGAACTGAAAAATTTAGTATGCTGCTGCAGCAGATAATCATACAAGTTAATAGAACATTGTCATTTATTGTAAGGAGTGAATACAGAAGCAGAATGTAATGCTTCAGTTTTACAGGGCTTTGTGAGACCACATCTGGAGCATCGTATCGAGTATTGATATCTTTATTTAAGGAAGAATGTAAATGTACAGAAAACAGTTCAGAGAAGGTTTACCAGGTTAATACCTGAAATGAGCAGGTTGTCTTATGTGAAAAGGCTAAACTTATATCCACTTGTGTCTAAGAGTAACAGTAAAAGTAAGTGAGTAAGCAACTTGATTGAAACATTTAAAATCTTAAGTGGTCTTGACAGGGTAGATGCAGAGATGATGTGTGGGGTTTTTTTTTTCTTCTTTTTCTTTACTCTTATGAGCAGCCAGACAGCCAACTCAGAGTCAGTCTCTCAAGTGAGGAAATTCTGAATCCACTATTTATATCTGTCAGCCAGAGTTCCCTGATTGGCCCAGGTTAACAAATCCAATCAAGAATCTCAAAGTCAATAAAATCCACCTGGCTCTAAACACTACAATATTTGAAATATAAGAGGCCATTCATTTGAGACAGAGAAGAAGAGAGATTAATTTTGACAGAGCATTGTGGGTCTTTGGAGCTCTCTTCCCCACAGGTGGTGAAAGCAGAGCCTATATTTTCAAGACAGAAGTAGACAGATTCTTGATAACCAATGGGAATGAAAGGCTATCAGGGATAGGTGAGAATGTGCATAATCTCATCAACCATGATCTTATTGAATGGTGGAACAGGCTTTAGGGACCAGGTTGCCCCTTCCTGCTCCTAATTATTGTGGTCACATATCGATCATCTCCTTAAACACATCTATCTCATTTGCCTCAATGACAAGTGGTTTCACATTCTTATCACTCTTTAGGTGATGACATTTGTCCTGAGTTAACAACTGGCTTTATTAGTGACCATTTTACATTTATGACTTCTGGTTTTGGATCTCTCCACAAGATCAATGAGGCAGTGCTGGTGCTGAAACATACATAGTCAACACACACAGTTCTACAGGGTAACTGAGCCTTCAGTGCTGTCAGTACACCATGCGTATTGGCGTCCACAAGTGTACAAGCAGAAATCACCAATGGAGTCCAGGGCAGGTAAACAGCCTGGAGTGTTAAAGAAAATATATATGTTTATATTGCACATTTTTAAAAAAGATATGATTCCTGCCCTTACTCACAAAGCACTGATTGAATGATGGATGAGGCTGGGGAATGTTTGACCATGGCTGGGCAGGCCAAAGCAGGGGGACAGCAGAGATGCACTTTTTGGGCCCATGTAACCAAGACAGCATCTGTTTACCCCACAACGTCCGGAAGGCAGGCTCCTTACTAGAGGGAGCACCAAACCATCATCTCCCAAACCATCCACAACTTCATCACCTCAGGTGACCTCCCACCCACATCCTCCAACCTCATCGTTCCTCAACCCCGCACCACCTGCTTCTCTCTCCTTCCTAAGATCCATAAACCTGCCTGGTCTGGTCGACCCATTGTGTCCAACTGCTCATGCCCCAACGAACTCATCTCCACCTATCTGGATCCCATTTTCTCCCCCTTGGTCCAGGAACTCCCTACCTATGTCCGTGACACCACCCAAGCCCTCCACCTCCTCCAGAACTTCTAATTCCCTGGTACCTAACACCTCATTTTCACCATGGATGTCCAGTCCCTATACACCTGCATTCTCCATGCAGATGGCCTACAGGCCCTCCGCTTCTTCCTGTCCTGCAGGCCCAACCATCCCCCCTCCACCGACACCCTCATTTGCCTAGCCGAACTCGTCCTCACCCTCATCAACTTCTTCTGTGATTCCTCCCACTTCCTACAGACAAAGGGGGTGGCCCTAGGTACCCGCACGGGCCCAAGCTATTCTTGCTTTCCTCGTAGGTTACGTGGAACAATCCCTCTTCCATACCTACGCTGGCCCTAAACCCCACCTCTTTCCATGTTACATTGAAGACGGTATCGGCGCCGCCTCGTGCTCCCAAGAGGAGCTTGAACAGTTCATCCATTTTGCCAACATCTCCCAACCCAACCTCAAGTTCACCTGGACTATCTCTAACACCTCCCTCACCTTCCTGGACCTATCTGTCTCCATCTCAGGCAACCATCAGGAAACCGATATCCATTTCAAGCCCACCGACTCCCACAGCTAACTAGAATACACCTCCTCCCACCCACCTTCCTACAAAAATTCCATCCCCATTCCCAATTCCTTCACCTCCACGGCATCTGCTCCCAGGATGAGGCATTTCACTGCCGTACATCCCAGATGTCCTCATTTTTCAAGGCCCACAATTTCCCCCCCACAGTGGTCGAAAACACCCTCAACTGTGTCTCCCGCAATTCATCCCTCACACCCGTCCCTGCAATAACCAAAAGAGAATCACCCTCATCCTCACGTACCACCCCACTAACCTCCGGATCCAATGCATCATCCTCTGGCACTTCTGCCATCTGCAATCCAACCCCACCACCAAAGACATTTTTCCATCCCCGTCTTTATCCCCGCCTCCCTAACCTGTTCTCCCTCTCACCTATACCCTCCTTCCACCTCAAGCCACACCCCTGTTTCCTTCCTACTAACCTCATTCTGCCCCCTTGACCTGTCCGTCCTCCCCGGACTGACCTATCCCCTCCCTACCTCCTCACCTACACTCACCTCTACTGGCTCCATCCCCGCCTCTTTAACTTGTCTGTCTCCTCTCCACCTATCTTCTCCTCTGTCCATCTTCGGTCCGCCTCCCCCTCTCTCCCTATTTATTTCAGAACCCTCTCCCCCTCCCATATTTCTGCTGAAGGGTCCAGGTTTGAAATGTCAGCTTTTCTACTCCCAAGATGCTGCTTGGCCAGTTGTTTTCATCCAGCTCTACACTTTGTTATCTCGGATTCTCCAGCATCTGCAGTTCCTACTATCTCTGTCAGGTATGATTTGGAATTATAGGGGTGGATATTCTTAATACCTGTTATGTGAAAGCAATATGAGACAGTTTAGAAACCTTAAAATTTTCTTCCAAGAATGAGCTCTGGAGCTTGAATAAGAATTGTAAAAGAAAATACAATTAAAGAATACAATTCCTCAAATGTATGACTGAAATGTAACGTATTTTGCATGGCAATTAATAGGAAATGGTTTGGCTCAATTTCTCCACTCTGTAGCAGGTGGCTCTAATTACACTGAATTACTACCATGCCGTGTTTAGTCTGTTAGGTGTGACTATAATTGTTGGCAATAAATTAGAACTAACAGAGCTGTCAACTCATTCATGCTCTGATATGCTACATTGTCTGAAAATACAATATGTGTACATATAAGCATACACCATACACTTCATGATGTTTACAATTTCAGAAATGTTGAACAATCAAATTCATCCAATTACACTCATAATGGTGCTATAAATATTTCATTGTAAAGCAAATCTATTCATGCAAATATGGATTTTTTTAACAAACCCTGTTTAAAGTTAATTTGTCACATCAAAATTGAGGCTTACATTAAAAAACAAAGGTAGGATAAGGAGGATAATTCGCTTCGACAGCAGGAATGCAGAGTTTATTTCACGTTTGTCAAAGTCCAGTAACCCACGAGCCCCCAAGGATTCATGAGTTAGTGGGCGCCTCTACTCATGAACTAAACTCTGTATTCTGGCTGTCATCCTGAATTACTCTCAATAGAAGATACAATGTACTTTGTAATTTTTAAAAATTATGCTAAAAATTTTGTTGTATTATACATTAAAAGAGTGTTTTGAAGCGGATTCTTAGGGCACTCACTCATTCATTCAATTGGTTTCTGGTTCAGTTGCAACATCAACGTGTACCACCACGCTAAGACTTTGCATTCAAACGTTGGAAAGATAAAGCAGATATGATCATCTTGCTCTGTACTTATACACATGAAGTTGCCTCTATTCACACCCCACTCCTCACCCATCCAATTGGTCTAATGTTTGTGATACAGCATTGCTAACCTAACAGGTTTGTAATAAAATTCCACTACAATAAAATAATTAAATTATGTCATTGGACTCTGACACCTATGCTTATATTTTGCAAGAAGCTCATTGATGTCCAATACTTGTTAAAGTTTGGTGGGTGAGAATGGGGTTCTCATATTTTAAACTTTTCTGGCTCTGTCCAAGACACCAACATGGCATGAGTAAGGGAAACCTGATAAAGTACAGAGGTTTGTTAACTTCTCTGCTGTACTTAAAGAAATCAAAGCAGAGTCTTTGGCTGTCAAGGGTGTGTGAGCTTAAAACTGACTCGTGCCGCAGAACATGCAACAATACTCTGGCTGAATCTTATGATTTTTTTGGATACCTGTGAGTCGTGGTGAAGTTTGGTGGCATAATTCCTACCGTGGGGCCAAAGTATTTTCTCACCTTATCTTACCAAACCCATTGCATTAATCAGCATTTCAACCCATACGGAAAGTACTACGTTCAGTCTCTACTCCCATCCTATTACACGTCTTTCCCACACCAACTCGCTACTTACAGGAGATCCCTGAATTGATCAGTATTTCTGGCACTGGTGCCATTGTTAAAAGGTCAGACAAGCAATGTCAGTCTGGAGCTTCCCTGCATGGCTCCTGACATTTCTCCAGGACATGGCAGACAGGAGGGAAATGGCGGCTCATTTTGTGGGCAGGGATGTGGAGGTCATGTCGGATGAGGTGGTGCAGAGGGGCTACTTCCTCTTCCTTTAGGACCAGTGGTGAACACCACAAACCAGTACAGTCTGTGATTGTTACCCAGGTTAGTGCAATCTTAACTGTATGGAGAAATGTCCAGCGTCCCAGGAGGAACATTAATGTCCTTCTCTATTCTGCCAGTGTAAGGGCCACCATCTTGACTCTGATACCTCATACTCATTCATCTGTTACTGGACCCACTGCCCTTTAGCTCTCAAACAAGCCTTGGTACATGCCAAGTAATAAATCTGAGAGAGGTGACACAACAGTTGGACTGTAAAGCAGTATTTAAGTTGAATTGAAGTTGACCTTGTGGTGAGGGTGTGTCAGCTGGGAGGTGAAGAAGAAATTCAACAATAAATGACCGCTCTTCAAAAATGGTTCACTGATTCCTCAGTGCAGTTGAAATATCCTGAAACTATTAAGGGTAAAATGGAAATAAAAATCCTTTCCAGAATTGTATCATAATCAGGTCTCAAATGTTTAACAAGGTTTTTGTTTAGTAGATCCAGTGTGGTGCTAAGCACAGTTATGCGGAAAGGTTGGACAGGCTGGGCATGTATCCATTGGAGTTTAGAAGAATGAAAGGTTGTGATATGTAAGGGCTGATGGGCTCAATAGGGTGAGTGGTGGAAGGATATTTCCTCCTGTGAGAGATATTAGGTGCAGCTTAAGATGAGCTCTTCATTTTAAGGTGGAGATGAAAATTTCTTTCTTTTGGAGCTGTCAGTTTGTGGATTTATCTTCCCCAGAAAATAGTGAAGGCTAGGTCTTTGGATTTAATCAAGGCAGAGTTAGAGATTGTTGATAGACACCAGAGTGTTATGCTGGGAAACTGGAAAGTGGGGCTGAGATCAAAACCTGATCAGATATAATCTTATTGTAGTGTGTGGTGGGCTTGAGGCCCCTAATGGAATAATCCTCATCCTAAATCTTTTAAATTTCTAATGATAGGGACGTCTATATCAAATAAGAAATGAGGTCGGGCCATTGATTTATAGTAATGTATCCTGTTACATCCAGGTTCATATATGCAGACCTGCATCTAGATACCTGTGAAATCATTTGCAGTCTTTTGAACTAACGTTACACACAGGGTTTCAATCTTTTGCATCCCAACCTCTTGTTCAGAAGCAATTTGAAAACAAGCTGAGAAGTTGGCTAATATTCTAGTTGCTTGTGGTTCCTTGCCCTTCTGGTTTGAGTACTGTCTCGGGACAAGTATTTCTAGTTTGGCCACATTCTAGCACACAGCTGCAACTAAAATGACCTTTTTTTAAATGTTTTGACAACTCACCAACAAATGATGGAACAATGAGTGAAGTGTTCAATCTCAGGCCCCTTGCCTTCCTCTTCTAATTTGTTAACAGCCCTGATTCCTGACAAGTCTCCCAGGGCTCAGAATGCTTTGGTAACTCACAAGTACCTTTATAACCAAGCTATATGCAGGCTGTCCAGACAGATTTTCCCCAAGAACGGCTTTAACCAGGGACAAAGAGGTTGTTTGTTTTAAAATTAAAAACTTGTCCTTTGCAAGAGTGCTGTCTTCTACTTTACCTCCCTTCTTCACATTTCTTTGACTGTGACAGTTTAGTATTGTTTTGAGCAGATTTGAGTTGTTGGATTTGCAGGCATAATTTTAAATTGTGCAAGACTGTGCTTGTAATGATGTTGACAGCATGTACAGCCATTTACCAGTCTTCAGACACCATGTCCTGTATTTTAATATCTTTGTCTTCTGCTGAAAATTCTCAAGAGTAATTTCCTCAGTGGTTTTCCTTTAATGGCCAATGGTCAATGTACAATCCAGACTCCCTGGATGGCCATAGAATTATAATCAAAGGATACACCCAAGGTTGGCTCAATATCATCTTCCTCTCTGTTGCTATAATAAAAATTATATTGGTCTGACACTGTCAGAAAACACTGGAAAAATTCATGTTGAGTTTCAACTAATCCTTTATTTCTGACACATTGCCAGAAGCCAATCAACCAGTTAGTTCAAATTGTTCTTCAGCATTCTTGAATAATGAACCTCCAATAATTTTTGTGGTTCTACTGCATTGTCACTGCAAAGGTTTACCAACCTTTTTCAGGCTGGAAATAAGTAACCAGTAGAGCGCCAGAAGGATTTCTCCTAGGATCTTGATTATTTGAGCCTATATTAATGATTTGGAAGAGGTGGCAGAGTGTAATGCATCTACGTTTGCTGACAGCACAAAACTTGGTGGGAGGGCATGTTGCAAGAAGGACAGAAGGCATCTGCAATGGGATATAGAAAGAGTGAGTGGTTGAGCAAAAACTCAACAGGTGGAGTTTATGTTGGGAAGTGTGAAGTGATACACTTTGGTTGGAAGAATCAAAAGGCAGATTATTGCTTAAATGGGGAGAGACTCAAAACAAAGCATCACAGAGGGATCTAAGTGATGTTGCGAATGAAGCATAAAAAGTTAGTATGCAAGTGCAACAAGTAATTGAGAAGATAAATGGACTTTGAACCTTTTTTGTTAGAGGTATGGACTTTAAAATAGGGAAGTCTTATCACATACAGGTTGCTGTGGTGGCTGTACCTGGAATAATGTGTCCAGATTTGGCTCCTCATTTTTAGGAAAGCCACTGGAAGCAGTTTAAAAGAAATTCATGAGGTTGATTCCTGTGATGAAAGAGTTGCCTTATCAAGAATGGCTAAACACGTTAGGCCTCTAGTCATTAGAGTTTAGAAGAACGAGCGGTCATCTAACTGAAATATAGAAGTTACTGAGAGGGCTTGGCAGGTTAGACATAGAGAAAATATTTGTACTAGTGAAAATGTCTCCAACTAGTGATCAGTCATTTAAAAAAAAAAGACACAAAGGAATTTCTTCTCCGAGAGGCTAGTGAATGTCTAGAATTCTCTACCCCAGACAAATGAAGACACTAGATCACTGTAAGTATTATAAGAGGAAGTAGATAGTTTTTGAAATATTGGACAGTTGAAGGCTATGAGGAGCTGGCATGAAATAAGAGTTGAGGTCTGAGGCCTCAAGGGTGGGGTAGAATGGCCTCCTCCTGTTCCTATTTATAGGCTAATAGGGTCATACAGCACAGAAATTGACCCTGCAGTCCAACTCGTCTTTACTGAATAAGTTTCCCAAATTAAACTTGTTCCACTTGCTTGTGTTTGGCCCATACTCTTCCAAGCCATTCCTATTCATGTACATTTCCAAATGTCCTTTTAATATCGTACTTGCATCTAGTTCATTCCACACACAAAAAACACCCTCTGTGTGAAAAGATTGCTCCTCAGGTCCCTTTCAAATCTTTCTCCTTTTACTCTATAAATGTGTCCCCTAGTATATCTCCATAGGGGACAGACCTTTGCTACTCACTGTATCTATGCCTCTCAAGATTTTATAAACATCTATAAAGTCACCCTCAGCCTCCCACACTCCAGTGGAAAAAGCTTCAGCCTATCAAGCCTTTTCTTGTAACTCAAGCTCTCCATTCTGGCAAAATCTTTCTGAACCATCTTCAATTTAATATCTTTCCTGTTAGCAGAGCGAGCAGAATTACATAATACTCCAAAAATGGCCTCATCAACATTGTGTACAACCTCAACATGACGATGCAACTCTTATACTCAGTGGTCTGAGCAATGAAGGCAAGTACATTAAACACTTTCTCAAGCATCCTGTTCACCTGTGATGCAACTTTCAAGGAACTATGTACCTGAACCCCATGCTTCTTTCGCTGTTGCAAAACACGTAAGCAAAGGAGTATGTTGTGTTTCTACCTATGGTTTAATGGATCAATCGGGTTTCCATCTGATTGCAACATAATTTTAAAGGAGCTTTCTTTGTCATGTAGCAAAGCCAGAATTTGTTTCAATTTACACCTATTTGTGCAAAATCAAATTGAAATCCAAAACCAGTAACAAAACCATGGCTGTGCAGGAAAATGAGGTCCTCAGTTCCTCTCGGCAAACTTGATTAATATTATCCTACTAACATTCACATTAACTAATAGCACATAAGCTGGAATTGTCAATGCTATAGACACTTTGCAAATTATTTTAACCAAATACAAAGCTGTGGTTTTATAAAGCAAAGTTTTAGGGCCACAAAGTTTGTTGGGTATCTCCTGTCCTTTTGGGGCTATGGGAACATTTGAAGAATGACAAGTGCATTGTGTCAAAACCATTTTTGATATTTTTTATCAGGTCAGCCATTGGTATCACTGGCTGTCAGCATACAGAGAAGGCAGATCATAACCCTAACCCTAATCAATGTTGTTGTAACTCTAGCAGTTCTGTTTTTGTCCTCAGTGCTCTAATTGACATGCTCTCTCAACCTCTCACAATTGAGAAATCCTGTCCCCATCTCCATTAGCTCCGTTTAAAGAGATCATCAATCTTGTTCAGGTTAGTTGTGGATTTTCTCTGTTGGCTGCTGATTAGTTAGTAAAGTGTTTTGAAACTTTTCCTAGTTTTGGGGCTATGGGAACCTTTGAAAAATGACATGTGCATTGTGAAATATTAAAATATTGGCAAAACCTACAGGAAATGGCATAAAATAATTTAAGGGCCTTAGTTCTCACTTCTAGAGTTTTACTCACAGCACTCGTTCATATAGGTAGTGTAATTTCCAATTCCTCTGGACTGCAGCAAGCTAGTGAAGATAAACAGAGATAACAGAGAGGAAAACTTGCTACTCGAAAAGGACGGATAGAAGGCCTTTCAAAATGCAGGTCACATCCAAACATGTCTCCAGGGAATAATTATCCTATTTCAAGCTCAACAGGGAACGTTGCATGCTAAGGTTTTTCACTGTAGGAGATTCTCACTGATATCTGTCACATTCTGCAGGCAGAAATGCAGCCAGACGGCCAGGCAAGGATGTAATTGCTGATTGTAGTAAGGGTGACCACATTTCATCACTTAGCTGCCACCAGGACACATATCTAATATCTACGATAACAAAGCGTGGAGCTGGATGATTTTGGGTCTAGGCCCGAAACGTTGGCTTTTGTGCTCCTAAGATGCCGCTTGGCCTCTGAGTTCATCCAGCTCCACACTTTGTTATCTCAGATTGTCCAGCATCTGCAGTTCTCATTATCTCTAATATCTATAACAGGTACCACACCCACACGTATGTGCCACTGCTATGTGCTCTAGACTAGTGTCTCACAGTTTTCACATAGTGCTACTACCTGTTCAACCATAACAGTCACATTATTCAAGATACTGCCTGGCAGTATGTGATATGTTTCTCTCTTTTTGATGAGGGGGAGGCAGTGGCCTAGTAGTATTATCACTAGGCAATTTATCCAGAAATTTAGCCAGTGTTCTGGGGACCTGAGTTCAAATCATGCAATGGCAGTTGGCAAAGTTTAAATTCAATAAATAATCTGGAATTAAAGATCTAATGACAACCATAAAACCATTGTTGATTGTTGGGGGGAAAAACCCATTAAGGGAGGAAATCTGTAATCCTCACCTGATCTGGCCTTACATGGGACTTCAAATCCACAGTGATGTGGTTGATTTTTAAATGCCCTCTGGGCATTAAGGGAGGGCAATAAATGCTGGCTTAGCCAGAGATGTCCACATCCTGTGCACAATCAACTGTCAGGAGGAATCATGTTGTCTCAGGAAGCAGTTTCTTCTGCAATGCCTTATCTGGCGAGAATTGCATTGGAATTGCTGCTAGTCATGCATATACTGACCTGGTTCTTGAGATAACAAGGTGTAGAGCTGGATAAATCTAGTCTTTGTTTGGCTTTTCATTGGGGCTTGAAGTGGTACAGCATCTCCTAAAATATTGATGCCACTGTATCTAATTCATGACTTGGTCCAGGACCTCTGTGTTCTCCAGAGGGTTTGGTAAAGGCAAAGCTTTTTCTATCATTAGCGTAGTTGCTATGTGCCTATGGTGACTGAAATGCTTATTTTCATTCCCACCTTTTTTTTAGCATTCACATGTGTCAGCTCAGGTTTCACAGTTTCATGCTTTCGACTTAACATTGTTATTTTAACAAAGTGTTGGTGACTTTTCAGACAGCAACGTCTTAACAATCTAAATGAGTGGAAATAAAATGGCTAAAACAATTAGTTTATATGGCAGATTTCTTTAGCTATCATTAACTTCTGCCTGCTATACTTCATTCATCAACCAGCTAACCGTGAATGGCATTCAGAGCATTCTGTAACTCTTTTCCCACCACAGATACAAGGAAAGCTTCCTCGCGTAAGCACTCAAACAATTCTTTCACTATTGTCCACAGCGTAATGTCAGTGTGTCTGCATGATATGATCATGTCCTGTTTCCTAATTAACAGTCCATTGTGCCATACTTGGGAGGAGAGAACGTACAGTACTTACACACTGACTAAAGGATATATATTTTTCTCCACCAACAACAGTACTCCATGTTTCTGTAAGAATCTCATTTTTTTTCAGTGCAGTCTGGACAGGAAGTGCCAGCAGAGGAAGCTGCCGTGATGAAGAAGGTCGTGAGTTACTTCCAAGTAACCCTTCAGATGTTATCTGTGTGACAGATGTTGAATCATAAAATTAGCATTAAAAAGGCAAGCCACATCACAGAATTTAAGAAATAAAACTATCGTGTTATTTGTACTTTCGCAACTAAACAAACAGAACACAGAAGTCTCTACATTACATATCTTTTTGTTTTGACACTTCTTTCAGGAAAGAAAAGGAAAATATGTCACAAGGTACCTATTACGAATAAAAGATTAATTGCCTTTTATCTTTCCTGTCTGCTACTTGATGCCTGAGGTTTTACTCAAAAATTTAAAGCTATATGTTGCACAACTTGTCCTTTCTTGACAAAAAGACAAAGACAAGTTTTTTTTTCTAAAGGGCTGTGACATGTGTGCCAAGCCAAGTCAGTAAATTGTTAAAGACGGTGTAACTTAAATATTAATTAAACAGCTGTTTACTTATATTATTATGGTTAGGATTGAAGTAGATGAAAACAAGATTGCGGAGAATCTGAAACAAAAAAGAAAATATAAACATTTCTCATTATTTTAGAATTTTGTTCCCTGCTCAATAATTTGCTGAGAAAATATGTATCTACTAACTTTTTCTTGATGTTTTTTTACATTACCAATGAAAAGCTATATTGGAAATCCAAATATTTTTTATTCACTCGTAAGACATGGGCATCGCTGGCTGTGCTAGCACGTCCCTACTTGCCTTTGAGAAGGTAGTGGTGAGGTGCTTCTCGAATTGGTGCAGTTCATGTATTGTAGATATAGCCACAATGCTGTTCGGAAGGGAATTCCAGGATTTTGAAGGGATGGCAATGTATTTCCAAGTCAGGATGGTGAGTGAGTTGGAAGGGAACTTGCAGGTGATGATGTGCCTATGTATCAGCTGCTTGTTGCCCTTTTTTTAGTTGGAAGTGGTATGGGTTTGATTGATGCTACTTTTGACAAATTTCTGCAGTGTATCCTACAGTTTGTATACTCTACTGTTACTGAGCATTGGTGGTGGAGTAGCTGAATACATGTTGATGTGGTGTTAAACAAGTGAGCTGCATTGTTCTGGATGTTGTCAAAATTCTAGAGTGTTGTTGGAACTGCACTCATCCAGGCCAGTGGGGAGTATTCCAGCAAACTCTTGATTGTACCTTGTGAATGGTGGACAGGCTTGCAGGGCCAGGACCTGAGTTACTCACCGCAGGATACCTAGCCTCCAACCTGCTCTTGTAGCCATTGTATTTATAAGGCTAGTTCAGTCATGTTTCTGATCAATGGTAACCTCCAGAATATTGATCGTTGGAGATTTAGTGATGGTAATGCCATTGAATGTTAAGTGTGGTGGTTAGAATATTTCTTTATAGGAGATGGTTATTGCCTGATATTTGTGTGGTGCAAATGTTACTTAACACTTGCAGCCCAAGTCTGGACATTGCCAAGATCTTGTGGTATTTGCATATGGTCTGCTTTCGCACCTGAGGAGTCGAGTAAGGTCAAGTGTGAACACTGCAATCATCAGCTAACATCCCCTCTTCTAATCTTGATGAAGCAGCTGAAGAAGGTTGGACCTAGGACACTACCCTGAGCAACCCCTGCAGAGATGACCTGGAGTTGAGATGACTGACATCCAACAACCAAAACCATCTTCCAGTGTAAATCTTTAAATTGGTGTGAACATAAAATATTTTCTGAAAACGTACATTCTTCTGCTTGTGCCTTAAAATTTCACATTTGGCAATGAAGGTACTGCTGTTGTCATCAGATACGATCTTCTCCTTATACCTTCCACGAGTTTTTACACTGCAATTTGCTTTTAAATTAGGAAACCTGTAGTATTTTCCCATCTAAACTCTGTTGGCACTAATGATATTTGCCACCTCTACCGTGTGGTTACTTATGGATTGTTTAATGTAGCTTGCTGTCAGCAATCTCCCTTTTATCTTGCTTTGCTTTGGGCCCACCTTTGATTAATGGCAGCAGATACACGCCCCGGAGGCACTGTTCTTAGAGAATGAGCAGGTTTATTGCATGATAACAGTAGTGGAGCTGGTGGTTTATCAATATTGACACTAGGTCAATAACCTACAGGCCTAGAGTAATATGGGGACATGGGTTTGGAATAGATCCATATTGAAGATCCTTATTGATGTTAAAGTCTGAACACTTGGGATTATTTTTTGTTTTGAATTCTTTTCTCCTCTTAGTTCTATGGAGCTTAGTTACATACTTTTCCTTTTGTAAGGGATTGAAAACTAGGAGGCTTAGTTTATGATTAGAGGTAAAAGATTTGAGAGGAACCTGAGAGGCAACTTTTTTCACACAAAGGGTGGCTCATATGTGGAACGAATTGCTGAAGGAAGTGGTAGATGCAGGTACAATTATAACAGTTAAAAGATAGTTAGACAGATACATGAATAGGAAATGTTTAGAGGGAGATGAACTAAATGCTGGCAAATGATACTAGTCTAGTTCGGGAAACTTGGCTGGCATGGATGAGTTGGACCGAAAGCTCTGTTTCCATGTTTTATGACTCGATGACCCTGAGTCCACCCATCCCAGGAGATGTTGAAATTTAAATTCAACAAATAACACTCGGAACTTAAAACAGGTCTAATTGTGACCATAACATGATTTTGGATTGCCATAAAACATCCATCTCATTCATCACTGTCCTTTACGAAAGGAAAAGGTGCCAAAATCATTTTTTGGCCCACATGTGATTCTCGATCCACATCAATGTGATTGACTCTTATCTATTCATAGCAATGGTTTAGCAAGCAACTTAATTCTAACTAATCACTACAAAACCTGATATAAGGAATAAAACCTGGATGGACCAATCAGCACTGGAAATAATGATCCCAGCCTTACCTGCCCTGCAAAGTCATTCTTGTGAATATTTGTGAGCTTATTACAATTTGGGAGCACAGATGTTCACATACCTTACAGGTAATGTCCAAAATTCTATCTTCACCATCCCAAAGGTGGCAGCCCAGGGTAAAATTCAGGAAGGAGTTGCCCTGGGAGTACTCAACTTTGGTTCTGGATGCCACTCAGCATCATCCATTATCTCCATTATCTCCTTTTGCATCCAGTTCTGCTTGACCAAGTTTCTTCTCTATGTCCTTTGTTGTACTAAGTGTGGCTGGTTTTCCTCTATTTCCCCAGTTCATACTCCTACCTCCGCACCTTCTACCAGCTACTGAATGAGGATTAGAGTGCCAAACATGTGTTTGTTTTTTTGCTAGTTCCATGGCCACTGTTGTATCTCACACTCACTCTTTCTTTGTTGCTAGCCATATTTCAGCTATGGACTGACTCTGTATCTTCTTAAAACAGTAATTGCCTTAAATTGGTGAACTCATTCACAAGCCTGTGTGATGTCAAAAGAATAGGTGGAGCCAAAGTAACATGAATGTTAACCCCTTCAGAACTATTGCCATAGAATCCAAATAGTATGGTGCCCTTTAGAGGCCATCTAAAATCTGCACCTAGAGCAAGCATTTTTAACTGATCAGATCGACAAAGCATTAATATTCAGTACAGAATCTGAAGGAGGAACTGTCAATCAGAACTGTGAATTTACTTTCAAATCAAGCAGATAAAACAAAACAAGGTGAGGGAAATAAAATTTAGATTAAGATCAAGACCACAAAAGAACAAAACATCGCTTTTTAAACGTACTTACTTTTTCACTGATTTTCATTCCTACAACAACAAATCACAGTTGACAGAATGAGACACCATGCCTTCAAAAAGCCGAAGAAGACAGGCTGTGATTTTTTGTGTCAAATTTGGGTTATAACTACCATAATATAGTTACCTTGCAGTAATCTGCACAAACAATTGTCGTTGAATGATTTACAATTTTGCCTTCAGGAGACAAGCAAATCAGATTCATGTTTAATTTAGAAGTCTATCAAATCCATCAAAAGTCGATTAGTTAGATTTTTACCTTATAAAGTAAATGGTTTATCAAATTCTAATAAGGCTGTGTAGTTGGATTCTAATCTGATAACCCCATGATCTTATTCATTTTGTTTCAGTGGTAAACTGACAATCTTTCTAAAGATAACCAAACCATCAAAATGGTAAAAATACCATTTGGCAATTAGAGCATTCAACAGGATTTGCTTGTGACAAATTGGTGGACAGTTCAACACAATGGCATATCCTTTTTATGTCGATGTTAAAATAATGATTACACAAACTTATATTACCTTTGGATTTCTTAGTGAAATAATATGCTGAATAATCATCCTAGAAAGTGTTGTCAAATTGCAGATAAAAACTGCATGGCAATACAATTTCAATATTCATTATAATAATAACAAGCACTGCCTTTTGAAGGCAGATACTCTGCAAAGGCACAGACTCAGAAAAGAGATCTGGAAACAGATGATAAATTTCAGTCCCCAGTTGAGGGTAATCACTCTAATAAAATAAACATCTGAAAAATTCTTTCAAGTGCACCTAAATAATTGTGCTGAGACCTTAAGACTCTGTGAAGTTTTAATGTTGTACCTGTAGTCCATTGGATAGTGCACATATTAATTAGGTGTTAAAATGATCGGATTTCCTCTCATCTTCTGACAGCAGCACCAACACCACCATATCTTCCTGCAGGTGTGTCTCAGACGATAATGTCAAATTGTCTTGACTGAGATTTAAGCAGTATTAACATTGATGAACTTTAACTGTCCTTTTCACTTAACACTAGTCACTACAAGTTTTATCTCCAAAAAATTATGACAACATTAAAGAATTTGCTGCAAATGCTTTGCTGCCACCTCCCCTCCTTTGGGACCGTGAATAATTATTCCATAAATTTCCTCAGTAATTACTATTCTGAAAGAGTTCCATGGAATGTTTTGAACAGCTCATAAGATGTATGAGAAAAAAGATATTGTGAAACATTGATTTATGATAGGCTTAAAATGTAATTGAGTAAGACCAATGAAAAAAAAGGAGTAGTTTTTAACACTAGCTATTAAATGATATCCCGGATAGTTTCGTGGTTAAGGCAAAAGATCAAATATCTGTTTAGCTGGTTACTTGGGGGTCAAGAGTACTGCAGATTCACATGGTTCCACCACTAACAAATAATGTCTTCTCCAGAGATCAGGAGTCTGAGTTGTCTCTTGCCTTGCAGGTTGAGTTTGGTGTGGTAATGTTACCAAATATTGGCTTACTGCTACTTAGAATGGGAATTGGGTTTCAGCTATGTCAGGTGGGCAGCTGGAAGGAACTTCACTACTACATTTCAAATGGCTGAATCCATTTAAAGGGTTACCTAAACTTTCGGAGAACGTTCACTTCAGAAATAGTTGATGGGTTTCACTGGATGTAATGTGAAGTGTGAGTATGGATATCTATGGGGGAGAGTGCAATTCCTCTATGGTGAAAGAAGAGACGCTTGCCCTTAACTAAGGAGCATGAGGCATCCACATCCTGGGGGCTCAATCTTGAAAGAAAAATAATAAAAAAAAATCAATCTCATCCTCAGACAGTGGTTTTGATACAGATAACACAGTGAGGAGCTGGAGGAACACAGCAAGCCAGGCAGCATCAGAGGAGCAGGATAGTTAATGTTTAAGATTAGAACCCTTCTTCAGATCAAAATGTCCACTTTCCTGCTTCTCTGGCCTGCCGTGTTCCCCCTGCTCCACACTGTGTTATCTCTGACTCCAGCATGTGCAGTTCTTGTTATCGCTGCATCATTTTGATGCATAATGTTAAGGTGATTGCCCACTGAGAGGAGTCAACTGTTTGTATCTGCTAAAAATTGCAAGGCAATGATAACCTGATTCAAAATCCTAGAAATCCCCTACCCTCCACAATAGTACCCTTGGTCTATCTACAACTCATGAACTGCAGTGATTTTAATAGGTAGATCGTCACCATCTTTTCGAGACTAAGTATGGCTGTTTAATGCATATGAGTGTCACTCACATTGAAAGAATGAATTAAAAAGTCCCTGCAGATCACTCTATAAAAACGGTTGCACAGGACATTTTAGTAGCTTAACAAAGCACATCAAAATGTATTGATCATTTTTGATTACACTGGCTACTGTTTGATTTGATTAGATTAGATTCCCTACAGTGTGGAAACAGGCCCTTCGGCCCAACAAGTCCACACCACTCCTTACAGCATCCCACTCAGACCTGTCCCCCTATAACCCACACATCCCTGAACACTACGGCCTGCATATCTTTGGACTGTGGGAGAAAACTGGAGCACCCAGAGAAAACCCACGCAAACACATGGAGAATGTGCAAACTCCACACAGACAGTCACCCGAGGTTGGAATTGAACGCGGGTCCCTGGTGCTGTGAGGCTGCAGTGCTAACCACTGAGCTACCGTGCTAATAGTTATGCGCACAGATACCACCAGATTTCCAATAATGGCATTGACCTTCTCAATGCCTCCATTGCAGACACATAAGGGACTTTTCAGATGTTGCATGGACATTCCTTATTAATGGAAGTAATTGGTTGATAAAAGCTGATCTGTGAGGATCCATCACTGGGATAGGAGGCCACAAAATTCACTGGGAGGAGCAATTCCGTGGAAGATCCAGTAAAATGTCTCACAGCTTTTTTGTTTGCATTACCAGCTTTTTGTTACAGAAGCTTTCTACAAATCTATGTATAGTTTAGCCTTAGTCACAAGTAACCACAATATTTCAGTGTTGCTCATAATATGCGAGGCACTAAGCGAGCTTGGAGGCGTGCTAATCTTTCCTTAATGACAATCAATCTGAAGTAGTGCCCCTCTTGTGAATATTATTTCAAGCAAGTATGTAGAAGTGAAATAATGCTTTATTTTCCTCATAAACCTCAGAGTAAAAGTCTTTTGGTGCAATAAAAGGATTTTCTTTTCTCTAGCATAGTCAGTATCTTGTGCTCTGAAGTCAGATTACCCTGAGCAAGGAACAGTACAAATGTCACTTTGCCCAAACTCGTGAAAATACAGTGACAACTGTGACATTTTAAAATCTTTTTGCATCTCTCAGTGAAACCAGGGTCATGGCATTGATTAATTTTGATTATGTTCTTTTAGTATTTGTAAATTAATGTTAACAGATCAGAACGACTTCCATCAGATCACATAAGGCTGGATTTTTTCAAGCTCAAAGAGATGATTCCCAGTGGATCATGTGACAAAGTAACTTATTACATTTTTTGACTGTTGTTCCTTCTGTGGAAATAGTATGTATCTTGCCTCTGTGTGGGACTAAGGCAAGTGACACAACAGCACAATAAACTTTTGCTTTAATGTTTTCATGTTCTTAGCAGCTTAAAAGTCACTGCTGCCATGAAATCTGTACTCTAACTTGGCACAAAAGAAATCATCTTCCAGGGAGTGGCAAACATACTCTTTGGTCTGAAACTAATGGATTTTGGCTCCTTTGCTGATGCGTATTGCCCAACAGTTAAAAGTAAGACAAATCATTTTATTTTCTTTGACTTATGAATGATTGGAACCCTGTTTGTCCTCCGGCTGAACCCCAGTAATTCATTTGCCCAAAGACAAATGTCTTTCTTGTGATCGAGTGGAAAGAAATTGACTATTTCTTCTTAAAGGTTGCCTTTTGGGCTGTGGAAACAGGTGAAAAGGAAATCCTGAAATGTATTCAGAATTTAGAGCTAACATTGCCGAAAGTAAATATAAAATGGGAGGATGTCAGCTGTACTTTTGCTAGAGCATTTGCATTCAGACTTCTGCTGGATACAAAGATAATGAAAGTTAATCATATGTCACCCTTGGAGCAATGGCAATATTTTCCCCTCTTGAGTCAGAAGTTCAGGTGTTCAAGCCCCACTCCAGACATTCAAACATACAACACTTGGCTGACGTTGCAGACATTAAGTCAAAGCCCTGATTGCTTTCTCAAGGGCGTGCAAAAAATCTCACGGCACAATTCAAAGAAAGTGGAGGAGTTCCAGTGTTCCGGCCAATATTTATCCCTCAAGCAGAAATGATTGAAAGCAAATTATCTGGACACATATCTTGTTACTGTCTGTGGCACTTCACTGTACAAGTGGAATCATGGAACCCCAAAATAGTAATAGCACAGAAGGAGACTATTTGCCACATCATGTCTGCACTGGTTCCCTAAAAGAACATTTGATCTTATACCAGTGTCTTTCAGTTGCTTATAGCAGTTTTGACAATTCTGAACATTTTTGTGCCTGTCTTTAGTGTTTGGACTACTTTACAGCTTTTCAACAATAAACCTCAGCTCTGGTTGAGACACCATGTTGTGTGGTCTCTGACCTGTACCAGGCTTTCAAAAGCTTCTGATACAGTGCAGAAAATACTACTTTGTGAAGGAGCCTAATTTCTCACAGAAATAGGACCGAGCGTAGAATGTGCATCCAAACAGGAGCAGAAGAGTGCTGTAATCTAGTATATGCCTCAATAAGATTGTTTCCTGGGAAGAATAGTCAGGGTCTTCTCTGGATTTTAAATGTGTACCAGGAACTTTGTAGGAAGTTAAGGAAAATAAATACCTTGTATCTGCAACATGCTTGTACGGCCTCATGGTGTTCCAAAGCACTTTACCTTCAATGTTTGAAGAGCCATAGGCACTGCAGTGTAGGAGGGAGCAAAAATCCCTGTCATTTAGAATAGTGGACCAAAACCCCTGGATAGGTGAGAGGAAGAACAGGTTTGGGAGGCAGGGACGAGCTGGGCTGGTTTTGGGATGCAGTGGGGGAGGTGGAGATTTTGAAGCTTGTGAAGTCCACCTTGATACCATTGGGCTGCAGGGTTCCCAAACGGAATCTGAGTTGCTGTTCCTGAAACCTTCGGCTGTCATCATTGCGGCACTGCAGGAGGCCCATGATGGACATGTCGTCTAAGGAATAGGAGGGGAAGTTAAAATGGTTTGCGACTGGGAGGTGCAGTTTTTTATTGTGAACCGAGCGGAGGTGTTCTGCAAAGCGGTCCCCAAGCCTCTGTTTGGTTTCCCCAATGTAGAGGAAGCCGCACTGGGTACAGTGGATACAGTATACCACATTGGCAGATGTGCAGGTGGACATCTGCTTAATATGGAAAGTCATCTTGGGGCCTGGGATGGGGGTGAGGCAGTGATCGAGAACACCCTTGACCATGTCTCCCACATTTCCCGCAACACATCCCTCTCACCCCGCCCCCGCAATAAACGCCCCAAGAGAATCCCCCTCGTCCTCACATACCATCCCACCAACCTCCGGATACAACACATCATCCTCCGACACTTCCGCCATCTACAATCCAACCCCACCACCCAAGACATTTTTCCATCCCCACCCTTGTCTGCCTTCCGCAGAGACCACTGTCTCCGTGACTCCCTTGTCCGCTCCACGCTTCCATCCAACCCCACCACACCCAGCACCTTCCCCTGCAACCGCAGGATGTGCTACACTTGCCCCCACACCTCCTCCCTCACCCCCATCCCAGGCCCCAAGATGACTTTCCATATTAAGTAGATGTTCACCTGTTCATCTATCTTCTCTTCTATCCATCTTCAGTTTGCCTGCCCCTCTCTCCCTATTTATTTCAGAACCCTCACCCCATCCCCGTCTCTAATGAAGGGTCTAGGCCCGAAACGTCAGCTTTTGTGCTCCTGAGATGCTGCTTGGCCTGCTGTGTTCATCCAGCTTCACACTTTGTTATCTTGGATTCTCCAGCATCTGCAGTTCCCATTATCTCTGAACACTGTCTGAAGTTGTCAGTGAAGAACCAGCTACAGCTAGTGGGAACGGCCAACAGTATTTTAAAATCATGTTGATCCCCAGTGGTGAGCCTATTTCCTCAAGACCCAAAGTATCCAACCTAGCTAGTGGGGAGGGGAAGGTGGGTTGGTGGCAGTGCAGGAACCCCAAGGTTAGAAAGTCTGATTAAAGTGTCTGTGTTTGAAACTTCTGTTTAGTTTCTAATAGTAATTAACCTGTGGGTAATAACTGATAGTGTCAGTTTCACTGTTTTGAATTTGCCTTTTTACCACCTGTATTTTATTCACCTTTGTATTATTTTCCTGTTTATTACTTTTACATTTTTATTTCTTGTGATATTCTCATCTTTGCATTCAATAAACGCAGAGATGCTATGCCCTGAAACATCTATCTCCCACCTTCTTCATTTCACATTCCTAAATTAAGTCTTGTGTCATCTGCACCCCTTGCCTGAGATGTGGTGACCCTTGGATTAAATCACCACCAGTCATCTCACTCAGGCTCTGATGAAAGAGCGGACTCTGGCAACTTTACCTTTACCTAAATTGCATGGTAATATTACAGGAATTTGTTTGGAAGATGGAGTGTCATGAAGTCTAAAAAGCAGCTGCTGTTGGTGACAATTTTTATGATTGATGTGAAGGAAGGAATTGTGTTCAAAGAGTCCAACTTCCAGACAAGCCAAATTAGGAGAAATGACCAATAATAAAGTCTCAAAAATTAAAAGGATTTTGATAAGCTTAATTGATGGGCAGAGAAAAGGCAGATGTCGTCTTGATACAAAGAAGGATGATGTTTTAAGATCTGATGATGGGATTGTTGATGTGGATTATGTGATAAATAGAAATATGTTCCAGGTGTCACAAAAGTGAGGTCTGGAAATTTTAGTGGGCAAATCATTAAAACAATCAGCACAATGTTCCCAAACTGTCAAAAAGCAGGTTATTAGGATGCATAGAGAGGATTTGAGATCACTTAAACTTTTTATTTGGCTGTAGCACAACCATGTCTGGAGGAACATGTAATTTTATTCCTTCCACGGATGTTGTTGGAGTACGCAAGGAGACAAGATCCATAACTGACCCTAGAATTTAAAAGAATAAAGAATAAGGAACAACTATCAACACTGCGTAGAATCCAAACTGGTCCTTAAAGACATAGGCTATGGCAAGAAGTCTGTGAGCATGGAATGATAGGTCCAGTGAGGCCTTTCTAGATGTTACATAAGTTGCATTTTCAAACAGAGCTGTCATGCCTCGCCTTTGTATTTTAACCCCTCAGCCACAGTTTAAAGGCTGACAGAACCTGCTGTATTACCTTGCTGTTTAGTGCAGACACAAAACCAGACAGCTTGTCATCAGCTATCAGACAAGGGGATGGACATCGCTACCTCAATCTCATCCCTGTACCATGTGCCAGCAGCTCATGCTCTTAAAACAATGCGTGTGCTACAAGCAAATTGACAGGTCTCAAAGATGAAGGAAAGTTGTCCTTAGTAAAGTCTACGGAGGCACCTCTCAGCCTGCAGCCCTGGGAAGTGCAGTCTTTGATATCTCCCTGGGAGTTTGGATATAATCAGTCAGCCACTCAGGATAGTCAGAGTTAGGACATCTCCTGATATAGGGAGAAAGGAGGCAAATGTTGAGCACCTCACTTCTAGTCTTGGCACTTTCTGCCCTATTATGGGCTGTTTTGTCCCGGGATGCAAGAAAGTGGGGATTGAGTGAGGTGAAAGTGGCTGGTATATCTGTTAGTGCTGATGCAGGTGTGGAGAACATACTAGAGATATCCTAAGTGAGTGAGTGATTATGCAGAGCAGAGGCCATGGAAACTTAGTTGTGGTTGTTGGATTGGATGGGAAAGAGCGAGTGAGAGATGTTTCGGATCATAGTAAGGTTAGTTGAGCATAAACCTTGGTGGAACTTGGACATGATAGCAGAGATAGAGTGAGTGTGAGATAGCAGAGAGAAGATGATGGTATTTACCTTGGCAGGGCAGAGGACGTCACTGGCCCTTTTCCTCCACTCCTGTGCATTCCTCCAAATGGCTGACCCTACTCTAACCCAGGTAGCAGCCTGTGACTAGGCTGGCATGGTTCAAGGTCATGACCTCCTCTGTCAGTCCTTGGGAAAGAAGGTGTCTCTCGCCTGCACAGCCTCACCCAGCAGGACCTCCAGATCCCTCTCTGCAAAGGAGGTGTGATGACAATATCCGTAACCTGCCATATCCAGGGCAAATGTCACAAACCACTTAGGGCAAATGTGGAATGGCAGTGCTTCACCCAGTGCACAACATCCTTTTAAAGATGGCACCAGCTCCAGGGATTCTGGGATATTGTGCTCATGGCCAGTAATTTCAGCTACTGTAAGTGGGAGAATTGGGCTACCATTGGATGAGAGAGGCATTATAGGGAGATAGTGGGTTGTTATTGGGCAATACTGCAAGAAAACTCTCTATGCCTCACAAACAGAATGAAACCTATGAAAATGTCATGTTGTCAACAGATGTATTTTGTGTAAAATATCTATTATATATATTTTGTCTGTTGAAAGGTAAAGTCTAACAGGGATATGGTAGAGTTATTTGAAAAATTTAGGCAATTTGGATCCAAGAAAACTTCACTGTTGTCTGTGGAATTTAAGTGCAAATTAAATAGCAAATGCAGAAGAATTTTTTTTTACTCGAGTGGGGTTATATGCAATATGTTGCTAACGTAGATGTTGGACATTTGCTAGGCCTTAAAGAACTGGACGTTAATTGTGCATCATAATGATACAAAATGCCCAGGAAATCATGATGACAATGATTTGCTCATCATTGTCAATGATTTATTTTCAATTTGTAAGGTTGTGGGTTCTCCTATAGCTCTAAAGTTCAAGTTCTGTAAAGACTGTTTCCTAAACACAAGGCACTGGATTTCAGGTGAAGAAATGGGAAATCTTTCTTCCATTTCTTTTCGGCTATCTTCCCCTGGATAGCTGGATGTGACTTGCTTAGAATTTTTTGAATCCTTTACCATCTTTTTCATGTCACAAGCAACTCGTGTGTCAGTTGAGATGTTACATTATTTTAGATTGGCTTTTAGACAGTTCTTAGACTAATAACCACAACAGTATTTATCAATGTCTGCTTCATATAGAACACCTTTTTGAACAGTCTAATATCCGGCATTCAGACAAAATCGCAAAATTGTAATAGCAATGCCTCTCCTATAATTCCTCGGTATAATTGCTGTTGACATTGGTGTCCGTAAACTCACTAAATATTCATGATCCATCTAAGTCTCCTTAGAATCCATGTTTTTGGATGCTTTAAAAGTATATTCAAATGTGCCAAATTGGAGATACTACCACCTGAGTCACAAGGTTCTGGTTCAAGTCCCACCTTAGCACTTGAGCATAAAAATTTAGGCTGACATTCCAACGCATTCCAGAGGGAGTTCTGCAACGTTGTAATTGCTATCTTTCAGATGTAACATGAAGCAAAGGCCCCACCTACTCTCTCAAATCGACGTAACAGATCCCATGGTCTTAATTTGAAAAACAAGGGTGTTATCCTTTATGTCCTGACCAATATTTATCCCTCAACCAACATCATAAAAACAGATAATCTTATTATCACATTGCTAGGCGTGGAGAATTGCGTGACTAAATCAATTGCCACATTTCCTACATTATAACAATTACTACATTCCAGAATTGTAAAGTTGTAAGGCAGTCAGGTATGTCTAGTGGTCATGAAATGTGCTGTAGAGATGCAACTATTTATATCTATGATATTAACTTCCATATTATTCAACTTCCAACTTAGAAAATGAAGTGAAATACATTAAAACAGGTAGTGTTGGAGTGCAGCTACTTGTCTGATTTTATCAGCTATTAACCTATTAACGAAAGATAGTAACAGATTTGGAATGTGTATTTCCATTTTCTTTCCTTCTGTACAAAATTAAGATATGTTCTATCTGCTAGAAAACTGATTGCAGTGCTAGAAATTTAAAACAAAACCCAAGACTCCAATAAAACAGCAGTCACAACCTCACCATCTGCTTTAAGAACAGGAAACCATGGTGCAATACATAAAATTCTTGCACACGTTTTTAGGCACATTTTAATCCTCTGGGCATGTTTGTTTCACCTGAACTCAAATGAACTATAGTTGGCCAATTTGAGCCCTTTCAAAGATTTGAAATGACTGAATTTGGATGATTTCAGGTCTGGAACACGATCCAGCACTCAATCCTAGTAGGTGGCTCTCTCATTTTGCAACAATTAGGAGGCTCACTTTTCCCAGTGCTGTATGCACAGTGAAATACCAGATTGAAACAGATGCATACACCAGGGCCTTTTGTACCCATCTTGAATCCAAATAAGAACATCAACCCCATTTTGACTGGCAGAAGAGTAAAAAATAGGTTGTCTCATAACACAATCTGTGGTTCTCAGAGAATTAACAACAGAGGGTCTCCCAGACTGTTTTAAGGTTGAGCTGAGCCAAAGGTCTAACACGATGGGACTTGCCAAGCCAAGGTCTCAACTTGTGCCAATAAATGTTCCAGAAAATTGTATGACATTCAGGAAAAGTTATCTTTGTATTTGCGATGTTCTGCCAAAAGTTTCAAGTGAAGAGAGATCAGCAGAACCAAACTAAGCTTTTCGTTTGGCAAAAATGAATGATTTTTTTTAAGAAGATTTAATTGTTCCAAATGTATGTATCCTACTCAAATTTAGCTGAACATTGAAATATTTGAAAAGGTGAGAGTAAATACGTAGGATAATAAGTAAATCAAAAGAGAAGAATAACTTTCAAAATTTCAGAATTTTGTCAAGGAAAGAGAGCAACTGCAGCATGTGTCAAATTGGGCCTACAGGTAAGAGAAACTGACTATTTATTTTTTTCTGTATTTTTGTTGGGCACTAAAAGTGAAAAGGACTATTTTAAAAAACCAAGGATTGTGTAAATGTTACTGTTTTATAAAAGCTGATTATAAGTGCTGTTTACATTGCTGCCTGTTCATGTTGGAAGTGGGAGGCAGAGTGTTACTACAGATGAACTCGAACCAAGAGATATGCATTAAGGGTCATTCAGCTGGCAACCAATAGCTGTGGCAACAAATGGCATGATAACCAATTATCAATGAAAAAGGCCCTCTGACTGCAATCAACTATGTAATTGGTTCCAAGGTAGCTGAATTGGTTGTGGGTGTAAATAAGATATGCAGAAACCTTCAGACCTCTAGAAAGGGAGGAGCTGTCCTTTCCTCTGCAATCAAAATACCTAAAGTCTGAAGAAAGCCAATTTTTTTTTTCCCTCACAAGTTGCTGTAAATGGTTGTTTTTAATCAATAAGTCAGAGATTTTATAAATTGTGAACCAATTGTTCTGACCTTCCTGCAAACAAGTGAAAGTATCTGGAGAAAAGAGATTGAGGAGCAGCCAAAAGGACCATCTCAGCAAATCCTGTGAACAGAGCTCATTGAATTACATTCACAGTTTTTTCCTCCATCCATAACACTAGTCACTTTCCCCCCCAAACTTTCTGTGTCTATACGTGTGTGTGTGTGTAGCAAGAGCTTTGTGTATGCATTGAATAAGCTTGGCTTGGTCATGGATGATAGAGGGTAGCTGTAGAGGGATGTTTTCTTGACTGGTGGTCTTTGACCAGTGGTGTTCCAAAGGGATCAGTTCTGGGGCCTCTCTTGCTTGTGATGTAAATGGATGATTTTGATTGGAAATGTGCATGGTATGAATAGTAGGTTTCTGTGCAACTCAAAGACTGAGGGAGTTGTGGATAGTGAGGAAGGATGTCGAAAGATACAACAAGGTGTAGATCAGTTGGAAAGTTAGGAAGAGAAATGGCGGCTAGAAGTTGATCTGGATGGGTTTGGGGTGATGTATTTTGGGAGGGCAAATGCAACATGGACCCTTGGGAGGGATCTTGGGTGCATGTTCATGTCTCCCAGGGGTCACACGGATGGATGGGATGGCCAGGAGTGTGTGTGTGGCATGCTTTATCTTCATTGTTTGGGGCATTTGAGTATAAAAGTTGGTAAGTCATGTTGAAGATGTATAAAACTTTAGTTAGGCCACATTTGGATAGTTCTGGTTGCCACATGATTGGAAAGACATGGGGGTTTTGGAAAGGGAGGGTGCAAAAGAGGTTTACCAGGATGTCGTCTGTCATAGTGTTTTAGCTCTAGGGAGAGGTCAGACAAACTTGGATTTTTTTTCACTAGAGCTTCCGAGGCTGAGGGATGACCTGGTAGAAGTCTATAAAATGATGACAGGCATGGATGGGGTGGATAGTTGGAGTGTTTTTTTTCCCCCAGGTGGGAACATCAAATATTAGGGAAGTAGGCTTAAGGTGAGAAGGGGAAAGTTTAAAGGAACTATGAAAGGCAAATTTTTTTTGGACACATGGTGATATGTGCCTGGAACATGCTGCCAAGGGAGGTGGTAGAAGCAGATATAACAGCCATATATAAGAGGCATTTAGACAAACACTTGAACATGCTGGGAATAGAGAGATATGGACCACATGCAAGCAGATGAGATTAGTTTAGAATGACATCATCGTCAATACAGACCAAGGTGATTCCTGTGCTGTACTGTCCTATGATCTCTGTTCTATGCTTAAAATATAGGTAAATTGGGGAACATCGCACACTTTGATAAAATCTTGAAATTTTATGACAACTCACAATGGTGTGGCTTCATGCTCAGTATCAACCCCAAAGAGGTGTGACAAAGCAAGAGCACAACAATAGAAAGTGGTTATGAATGTGTAAAGAAATCAGGGAAACATGCAAATAGGTCTAATCTTATCAAGGAGGGAAGAAGTGGGATCAAACTGTCCTGAAATTGGCAAAACTGTATTGAACCCAGGCATGAAACTTTACATGGATGAGGAAGCTGCAGGGGGAACTTGTTAAGTTGGTGGAATGAGGATAAACCTGGCAGCCAAAATTTGATGTAGGGAAGTATGCAGGTTAAAAAAATTGTTTTTGAAAGTAACGTTCAACAGTAAATTGCACAGTTGAGGATGTAAAGAATAAAGGTGTATATGGTTTGTGTATGCAAATGAGATCACTACACAAGTGGTACTCCTCATGTAGATAATCATCATCATAAGAAATGAATTGGACCAAATGGCCAATTGCTCAGTAATAATTTCTATGTGCCAGGAATGGTGAGCAACCTGCTTCTTGCCATTGTCACAGAATAGGACCCCGAAAGTCAGATTTTCCACTCTCAGCCTTAATGTTTTCTCAAGTCAAATAGATGATACTGTGCATCATGATCAATTTTTCAAATAACATAGCAGCATGATCAGCCATGATCACATTGAACGTGGGGAGGCTCAAACAGCTGAATGGCCTACCTCTGCTATAATATTCCTAATAATTTTCCTGATAGAAAGACAACTATGATGATATTTTAGACACCATATGTGAGCCATAATAGTTTCCCACGAAGGTGGGAATTTAAGTAGGTTTCCATATTGAATTAGCTTACCATTGCCAGGCCAACATTTATTACCCATCCATAACTGTTAAGAAAGAGTTGGGTGTATGATTGCAGATCCAGAGTCACATAGACCAGGCTGGGTAAGGACAGCAGTTTCCTTCACTAAAAGACATCAGTGAACCAGATTTTTATTGAATTTAAATTCCAGCATCTGCCATGGTGGGATTCAAAGCTCAGGTCCCAAAAGCATTACATGGCTCTCTGGATTAATGCAATTATACCCCTAAGCCAATGTATAAATTGAAGTTAAAAGTAGAAGTGTGAAATTTTGAGGTATAACACTTCTGAATAGATAATGAGTCAAAGGTGGGCAGTGCTATAGAAGGAGGTGCATAAGTAGATAAATAGGTTTGGTTAAAATGGTTGTGAATGAGGTGCATAGGTGAGTAAGGTGGGTACATGGGTGAGATTTATAAGTCAGTAAGTGGGTATGGGTGATGTGGGAAAGTGGTTATGGTGGATAGTAGGTGAGACAGTCAAGGCATTAGGAAAACAGTCGAGTGGTCACGAGGGTTGTTAGGTCATTCTCGGATGTTTATTCATAACAGGAGATATGGCTGGTTGCTGGGTAAGCACAGTCATATGGTGGGTACTTCAGTCATTGGGTCAGGAAAGTAATCCAGATGATCGGCAATGATAATTGGATGATGGAGGGGGTTAGTACTGGGGGGGTGGTCTGGCATAGATGTGTAGTTGAGAAGCTGTAGTCAGACCATGTAGAGGGCCAAGTAAGATGGCTAGGGTTTAGGTGGGAGCTGGGTCAATGGGGTGATTAGCTTTGTAATAAGCCAGATGTTAGGCTTTGTTTTGATCTGTCTAACATTTACTGAGTAACTATGGGGATAAGTCCTGCAGAATTTTCCAAAGCCTCTGATTGTAGCTCAGAGTCAGCGACATTTGTGGAAGTTCCCGGAAGCAGAGAAATTACTCATTGGAAGTTGAAACTTCAAAAGGTCTGGCAGCAAAGGTGGAGAAAGAAACAGAGTTTTTGAGTTCAAAGACTCTTCTTCTCCAGTATCCACAGTATTTTGCTTTTAGATGGGTTAACAGCATTGGTAAACTGCTTGCAGATGGAATACTGCATGGGAAAATGCAATGCTGTCCAATTTGGCAGAAAGAATAGAAAAGTGAAACATTATTTAAGTGGGCAGAAAAGTTACAGAGTGCTGCAATACACAAGGATGTGGGTGTTCTTACACATGAAACATAAAAGGTCAGCACATTACCAGGAAGGCTAAATACAATGTTGGCCTTTATTGCAAATGTATGGAGTATGAAAGTAGGTAAATCTTAATATAACTGTACAGGCATTGGTAAGGCCACAGCAAGATTACTGTGCACTGTCTGGAACTCCTTAATTAAGTATTTATGCATTGGAAGCAGGTCAGAGAAAGTTCACCAGGCTGATTCCTGCAATGAGGCAGTGTCTTACGAAGAAAGTTTGAATCTATATTTATTGGCATTTAGAGGTGATCTCATTGAGTCTGGAAAATTGATAATAGAAAAGAAGGAGATTGCAGATGAATTGACCAACTATTTTGTGATGGCCTTCACTATAAAGGTCACAACTAACATCACAGTAATAGGTGTAAATCAGGAAATGGAAGAGTGAAAGAAACTCAAGAAAATCACAGTCACCAGGGAAGTGGTACCGAACAAACTGTTGGAGATCGGAGCTGTCAAGTTCCCAAGTCCTTAGAAACCTCTTCTTAGGGTCCGAAAAGAAATGGCTAATGAGATAGTTGATATGTTTTGGGTTCAGAAAAGATTCCATTCATTTGGAAAATAACAAGTGTAACTTATCAAAAAGTTGGAGAGACAGAGTTCAATAAACTACAGGCTAGTTAATTTAATATCCCATGGGGAAGAAGTTAGAAGTTATCATTAAAGGCATTAGAGCAGCGCACTTAGAAAAATTCAAGGAAATTGGCTAGACTGAACATGGTATTGACATTTTTTGGAGCCCTTTGAGAAGTACCATTTGCTGTAGATACAGGGGAACAAGTGAGTGTACTTAATTTAAATTTACAGTAATTTGATGGGCCATATCAAAGTTTATTATAGAAAATAAAGTTCGTCATGGAGGGAGTAACATTGAGTCATAGAGTCCTATATTATGGAGACAGGCCCTTCAGCCCAAACTGGTCCATGCTGACCAAAATGTCCATCTATGCTAACCCCATTTTGCTGCATTTGGCTCATATCCTTCTGAACCTTTCCTATCCTTGTATTTGTCTAAACATTTTGAAAATCTTTAAACAACTTCTGCTGGCAGCTCATTCCATATGCGCACCACCCTCTGTGTAAACAAGTTGCCCCTCAGGCTCCCGCGTATTTTTTCCCCTCTTACCTTAAACTAATGCCCTCTAGTCCTCAATTCCCCATCTCTGGGGAAAAAAGCTGAGTGCTTTCACCCTATCCATGCCTCTCCTGATCATATACACTTCTATAAGATCCTCCCTCAGACTCCCGTGCTCTAAAGAGAAAAGTCCTAGCTTGTCCAACCTCTCCCTATATCTCAGTCCTTTTAGTCCTGGTAACATCCTTGTAAATTTCTTGAGCACTCTTTCCAATTTATTAACGTCCTTCCTATGACCAAAACTGAACACAACACTCTAAGTGCGGCCTCAACAATGTCCTGTACAACTGCAACATAATTCCAAACTTGAATACTCAATGCCCTGACTGACAAAGGTCAGTGAGCCAAAAGCCTCCTTCACGACCCTGTCTACCTGTGACTCCACTTTCAGAGAACTGTGTATCTGAACCCCATGTCCCTCTACTCCACGATACTCCTTAAGGCCCTATCATTCACCATGAAACTCCTATTTTGATTTGACTTTCCCAAATACAACACCACATGCTTATTTATATTAAACTCCATTTGGCATTTTTCAGCCTACTTCTTCAGCTCATCAAAATCCTGCTGCAATTTTTGATAACCTTCCTCACTGTCCACGATACCACCTATTTTAGTATAATCTGCAAACTTATTAATCATGCCTTGTGTGATGGGCCCAGTGTTGACTCCTGAGGCACACCATTAGTCACAGGCCTCCAGGCTGGCCAGCATCCTTCCACTATTACCCTCTGCTTCAAGCCAATTGTGTGTCCAATTTGCTAGCTCTCCCTGGATTTCATGCATTCTATCCTTTCAGAGCAGCCCACCATGTAGAATCTTATCAAAGTCCTTCTGAAATCCATATAGGCTCTGAGTACCACACTGCAGACATCAACCTTCCTAGTCACTTCATCAAAGAACTCTACAAGTTTGTGAGGCATGATCTCCCACACTCAAAGCCATACTGATTATTCCTAATCAAACCCTATCTTTCCAAATGTATGCATATCTTATCCCTCAGAGTCTTTTCATGTAACTTACCTACCACAGATGTTTGGCTTATAGTCTATAGTTCCCAGGTTTTTCTTTGCAGCCCTTCTAGAATAAGGGCACAACATTCACTACCTTCCAGTCTACCTGGACCTCACCCATGGCTAAGAATGATGCAAATACATCAGACAGGGCCCCCTCAATTTCTTCTCCACCCTCTTGCAGAGTTCTTGGATATATCTGGTTAAGACCAGGAGATTTATATACCCTCATACATTCTAATATGTCGAACATCGCCTCCACAGTGTTATGGACTGACCCCGAAATATCACCATTAATTTCCCCAAGTTCTCATAATGTGTTGACATGCTTGGCTAAGAGGAAACAGAGTGGATATACATGAGTCATTTCCAGGTTGGCTAGATGTAACAGCTGCTATGCCACAGAGACTTCAACATTTTACATTAATGGCTTGGATGAAAGGACCAGAGCTTTGGTTGTTAAATTCACTGATGGTACAAAAATAGGAAAGTGAGTTGTGAAGAGGATATTTGGAGGCTACAAAGAGATTTAGATGGTTTAAGTCAATGGGCAAAAACCTGTAAAATGGAATATAATGTGAGAAAAATTGGAATTGTCCATTTTGACAGGAAGAATAAAAAGAAGCATAGTATCTAAAAAGTAGGAGGCTACAGAGCTCTGAGTTCTCAAGGGACCTGTATGCCATCATACATGAATCATAACAGTTTAGTATGCAAAAACAACAGTAATTAACAAAACTAGGAGAATGATATTATTTATTAATGGGGTTGAATTGATTACAAAATTAGGAAGGTTGTGCAGACTATGGGCTTAAAGACAGGAAATGGCATTAAGTTAGAATGCTCAGAACCGCTGTGGATGCAATGGACCAAATGGCCTCTTTTGCACTGGAACAATTCTGTAATTCTGTTATGTTTCAGTTACACAGAGCATTGGTAAGACCACATCTGGAGTACTGTGTCCGTATAGAGTCATAGAGATGTACAGCACAGAAACAGGCCCTTCAGTCCAACTGGCCCATAGTGACAAGATATCCTAAATTAATCTAGTCGTATTTGTCAGCATTTGGTCCATATTCCTTTAAACTTTCATATTCATGGAGCAATTAGATGTCTTTTGAGTGTTCTAATTGTACCAGCCTCCTCCATTTCCTCTGGCAGCTCATTCCATACATGCACCACCTTCTGTTTGAAAAAGTTCTTCCTTGGGTCCCTTTTAAATCCTTCTCCTCTCACCTTACATCTACGTCCTCAAGTTTTGGACTACCCTACCCTGGGAAGAAGACCTTGGCTATTCATTCTATCCATGCCCTTCATGATTTTATAAACTTCAATAATGTCACCCCTCAGTCTCCATTGCTCCAGGGAAAATAGCCCCAGTATATTCAACCTCTCACTATAGCTCAACCCTCCAACCCCAACAACATCTTTGTAAATCATTTCTGAACTCTTTCAAGTTTAACAACATCTTTCCTGTAGCAGTGAGGCCAGAATTGAATGCAGTATTCTAAAAGTGGCATTTTCAGGATTCAATGTTGTCCAAATTTGCTTTTGGTCGAAAAGATTACATTCAGAATTATAGATAATAAAATGTGAGGCTGGATGAACACAGCAGGCCCAGCAGCATCTCAGGAACACAAACATTCAGAATTATTGTTGTTGCAAGTGACAAGACCATATACTTGCAATCGTCTTGTTCTAACTAACAGGTTGGCATTGGTTATATTGGGATGACACAGTTTCAGGGTTACTTTTATAGGGTCATATTTTTGGCCAATGTTTTCCTTTATGGAATTAGTTTGAAATGAAATCCAATCATGTAAAGTCTCATGAAAAAACATAGTCTTGAAACAGGTTGTGAGAATTCAATTCGAAAAACAATGATTTTATATCATAAAACTCACAGGTAAGTCTTTTTATGAAACAGAGGAACAGCTTTACTGCGATTGAAGAAATTCAAACTGTTCCATATTGTTTCAACTCATTTTGGATTGCTTAATTTTTTTGACTGTGCCAATTTCAAAAGTGAAGCAAGGCATTTGTGGCAGAAAGGTTAATACAAATTCAAATGATCAATGCTTGACTGTATTCAAAACTGTGAAAGTGACAAATAAAAGTGTAACACAACTTCACAGGGCCAGAGATAATGGGAACTGCCGATGCTGGAG
Organism: Stegostoma tigrinum; assembly: GCF_030684315.1. Taxonomy (NCBI): domain Eukaryota; kingdom Metazoa; phylum Chordata; class Chondrichthyes; order Orectolobiformes; family Stegostomatidae; genus Stegostoma; species Stegostoma tigrinum. The sequence goes on along the minus strand of NC_081355.1, from coordinate 14,431,612 downwards.
AATCCGCGATAACAAAGTGTGAAGCTGGATGAACACAGCAGGCCAAGCAGCATCAGAGGAGCACAAATGCCTAAGTTTCGTGCCTAGACCCTTCATCAGAAAAGGGGGATGGGAAGAGGGTTCTGAAATTAATAGGGAGAGAGGCGGAGGCGGATTGAAGATGGATAGAGGAGAAGATAGGTGGAGAGGAAAGATCCCCTGAAGTTTGTCCGGAGGAAGGAGGGTAACTTCTTCAGGTTAGGCATCCCGGGAAGAGGCTTCTCAAGAGACGTGGTTTGTCGACTTCAATAGGCTTAATTGCAGCAACGTTTGCACTTTATTCGCAGTCTTGAGGATTTTCACAGCTTCTTGGAACTCGTCAACTCAAGGAAGGCAAGAACATAGTGGGCATTTGAGAGGGCTGTAGACATGACAGGGAAATGTACTGTTAAATGCTAAGCCTACACTGCTTCCACGTTCATGGATTTGTTACAGCACATGTGCTGAGAGGTTACTTCAACAACATTGGAGGCCTGTTTCATTTGATCACAATGGGGCCCACCTCAGATCAGGACCAAGATAGGCCACAGTTACATAAGCACCAGCAGGTGCAGGAACAACAGCAGCTTGCTCTCCACAGACCTGGATTTGTAGGATGAGCTGAACAGAGAGCAAACGAGAAACCAATTCAATTATATCAGCTGCACAAGCAGAGGGTAATTTATCTCAGCATGTCAAAACACCAGGAGGTTCCAAACCTTGGATCAGGTAGTGGAACAAATTCTCGCTGCCAATTCTTACCTGAGCTGGCGATCTGAAATACAATCAGAGTGGTGGAGAAACTCAGCAGATCAGGCAGCATCTGAGAATTAATGTTTCAAGTGCAATATGACTCTTCTTTGGAACTGAAAAAGAATCATATTGGAATAAAGGTGTGGATACTGGAAATCTGAAACAAGCCCAGAGAATGCTAGAGAAACTCTCCTGAGGTCTGGCAGCATCTATGGAGTGAGAAATGTTTAATCTTTTCATGCTAATAATCACATTTGATTCGAAACGTTAATCCTGTTTCTTTCTCCACAGATGCTTCTAGACTTGCTGGGTTTTGCCAGCATTTTTTGCTTTGTATGCCAAACTTTATCTATTCTGTTATCAATTATCTGTGGCTTCTAGTTTAAACAATCTATCTATTGTGTTGTCAATCTCAGTTGGCTTATGTCTTTGGTTTGGATTGATGGAGACTGCAGGAGGCTGACATATTGGTAAGCTTGACCTTTTATTGAATATCATCTTCCAATACATACGGGTCAGGGTTTAGTGCAGGATTTCAAAAAGTATCATCTCTCTGTTGACTCTACTGTTGTGTGATCTTACATCACCATGGCTGGAGACTGTGTTCTAGTCACACATTTAAAATTGACGCTCTGCACTACACTTGTGACTAGTCCAAGTCACCACTGCACTGTACCTTTTTTGCCTATGGATCCTTCCAGGTCGGTACAGGAGACATTTGCAGGATGTCCCAGTCGGCAGCTCACAAATTTTCCAAGATGGTGGCAGAATAGGACTTATCAGCCAAAGCTCGCCCATTCTATTTCTTTTTCTTTGTTTTTCTCTCTGTTTTTTTCTCTTTTGTGTTATTGTTTCTTCTCCCTTCTTTCTCCTTTCTTTTCCCTGCCTGAGCCCAGACTTGGCAAGGCTTCTTGTTGGCCTGGTGTGGTGGCCTCTCCGCCTGGTGTGGTGGCCTCTCCGCCTGGCGTGGTGGCCTCTCAATGGTGATTCCAGAGTGGTCTCCCAGCCTTGAGAACCTTAAGGTGAAGCCTAGTGCAGCCTGCAGTCAAGGCCTAGCGCGGCCTGGAGGCTCGGGGCCAGCGTGGACTGGCTTGGAAGAACCGTTGTTCTGAAATTTTTATTTCTCTACTTTCTAATTTATTCCCAAAATCTGCAATGCTGGACTTTTTATTCATTTAGCTCTCTCATTTTTTTTTATCTGTAGAACGTGTATTGAAGAAACTGTACCTAGGTGCATCTGTACCAAAGATTGTGCCTTAAGTGGTGATTTGTGAACTTTTCGTCGTACTCATTTGAGCACATCACTATTATGCTAATTCACAAAGGCAGCAAACAGATGACTCACGGTTTGTTTGCTGTGGCAGGAGTTGAGAATACATATTTATATTTAAGCACCGTGAGGAACTGGAATACGGATATATGGATATATGAATCCCTCTGTTTGTAACTATGATAAGTGATTCCCACTTTAACCATCAGCTTCCTGAATGATTCCTTTGGCTTCTAGTTTAAACAATGAATCTTGCTTTTATCACATCTCTCAAGAAGGATCTCCCAATTCTTCCGCAGTCTGAATAAAGTCTCCCAAACTTTCTGTTCCCTCCAGACTGGCTCTATTTAGATTTTCAACGTGCAAAACATTATCACTTAGTTACTGACTTTGCTGTGTCCCTAGGTCTGCAACCCTAGATTAACATATATTTCATGGCATTTTACTTTACTTTACTTTTTTTTAGGTATGCCTCATGGTACCCATTTCCTGTGGCTGTAATCTTAATCTGTGCTGATCAATAATTTTTGACCTTACTGCTTTTCCAACACTGAATATGGCATTATTTTAAAAGCTTTCCCTGGCCCATCAGGAACTTAAAGCTTTATTCACCGAGCGTCTGAAGTCTGAACTGTTGGATTTCAACTCAGTACCGTACCCACAAGCACCACCGCTGTCCGATCCAGCCTGTATCTGCTTAGGAGTTACAAATTCTCAAGGGAGAAGCTAACTCTCCTATGGCAGTGCATCTTTTACCAGACCTGAAATGCTATCATTTATTGGAGTGGTTGAGGATTGTCATGAGGATTTCTTATTTAGAGTTCTAAAACCTTTAGCTGTTCCCTGGTACTTACAGTGCACATGAGCAATCGACTTAAAGCTGAGTCTGAAGATCTCATCACCACTTACAATGAAGAATGAGCAGCCAAATCAAATCTGCCCCACTCCCTACCATGTTGTATGGGCACATCATCATGCTGAACTGTATAAACTGTGGTCATGATAAAGGTTGCTGTTGCCATTCTCTTCATTTGTAGAAAGCTACAGGGTCTGCTGGGCCTTGATGTGTAGATGAAAATCACCATCTGAACCAACTAAAATAGTCTCTCTAGACGTTGTTCCTAATCAATCCGCTCAGAGATATAAGGACTCACCTTTGGAACAGGAAAGACTTGAACCTAAGCCTCCTAGTTCAGAGGTAGGGGCACTAGCACTGTGTTACAAGAACCCTAAAGAGGCTATATCTAATTTATTGATGTGATCGACATTGTTTTAGAGATTTTGAAGAGGACCAGTCTCATTCCTTCAAGATCTTAAGTTGTCCTGCCCACTAGTTCATACGACATCATCATAGTGGGTGGTGCTTTTGGCACTTCTCAGTGTTAAACCTTTCAAACCCATATATAACACAGAGAACAAATATCCAACTTTAAAATTTGATTGACCGAGGACACCTGTGAGGAATCCAACCAGTGAGGTCCAGGGGTGATAAAATCAAAGCCATACGATAACAAGATGTGCCCTTTGATTGAGTCACCAACCTACTGAAGATGCACTCCAAATGTCTGAACAGGTCTGGAGGCACACCTCAGCTGTGGTATGATGCATCCTGCAAAGTGTAGCACAGTAGCAAGGTTTGGACTGTAGGAGGAACAATGTGCAGAGCACAGAGCCTCAAAGAATCCCAAAGAGGCGGAGGAGGTGGCAGAATGTGATCAGACAAGTATTGTAGCAGCACACACTGCTGCCCTCGATCCCCGTATCATTGTGAGTTTATTTGCATTGTAGCAGTCTACCCATCAACTAACTGCGTGCAAAAGCTGCTGCTCTGTGGCACAGCAGTTAAGCAGTAAATTAACATCCTAGCATTGTGCATCAAACCCAAGTACATAATCTAGTAAATGGGGGAGCTGCTGGTGCAAGCCAGGGACTGGCGACACTGATGTGGAGGTTCTGGTGTAGGACTGGGGTGGACAAGGTCAGAGGTCAGACAATGCCAGATGATAGTCCAAAAGATTCATTTGAAGTCACAAGCTTTTGGAGTGCTGTCACTTCACTTGTCATGGGGCAACCCTCCGAAAGTTTGTGATTTCAAATAAACCTGTTGGACAGTAAACCTGGAGGTGCACCCACGTCTATCTCCTGTGGTGGTTTCTTTAACGATATCAGTTGGGAAACCTGTGGAGGTTACACAGGTAAATGCCCACAGGTGGTGGTCTGCTCTGCACTGGAATTCAAAATAAGCTTGCCTAGTGCCGCATATTATGACACAGTACACGAAAATGCCAACCCTTCATCTTTGTGATGCTCAGCTTTGTGATTAGGACCAAACCCAGGTTGAGTTAATGTTACCAGCTGGGCATTGCTACCAACGCATTCACTAGATCAACTGGGTACCAGTCTTGGTTACTGTCCTGAACTGTAGTCACTCTTCGTAATGGCCTATACTGGATCAGCCAGTTGGGTTGTCAAGCATCACCAGCAGGGTCAAGAAATATTTGTGGTTCCAAGTTCAGGAAAATCTTTAAAAATTATAAGAATTGCCCCAGTGAGTGTGGAAGCCACACATCATTTTAAATGTGTTACATCATGGGTATATGAATGTGACATGAATTGAGTTGGTTGCTCTCTTCCTTTGCAGGACACCTTTCCTTGCTGTGTGGAGATAGAAACCTGGATTTTCGAAGGAGTGGCACTCATTGTCGTATTATTCTTGGCCTACTATACTGTTCCAAGGAGATTCATCTTAAGCTCAAAAACAGCATCTCATCTTTCAAATAGGCACTTTACAACACGCTGGGCTCAAGACTGGATTCCACACTTTAAGATTATAACCTTTACCCATTTTTAGGAGCAATGAACAGATTCCTTCTCTTGGTCCAGGACCCACTGGTCACAATAAGGTTTGAATTTGATTAGGGAGGTGATATTGTCAATTATTATATACACGCACATCAGATGGTATGAAGTTCAGTATCTGAAACAAAGCAGCCACGTTTCTTAAGTAACAAGTAGACATAGAGTCGTAGACTTATACAGCATAGAAACAGACCCTTCGGCCCAACTTGTCCACACTATCCAGCTGTCCCAATTTGACCTATCCCCATTTGCCAACATTTGGCCCATATCCTTCTAAACCCTTCCTATGCATATATCCATCCAGTTGCCTCTTAAATGTTGTCATTGTACCAGACTCTGGCAGATCATTCCATATATGCACCACCGCCGGCATGAAAAAGTTACTCCTCAGGTCCTTTTTAAATCTTTCCCCTCTCACCTTAAACCTGTGTCCTCTAGCTTTGCAATGCCCCACCAGAGGAAAAAGACCTTGGCTATTCTCTCTTCCATATCCATGCCCTTCAAGATTTTATAAACCTCCATAAAGGGGACCTCTCAGCCTCTGACGCTCCAGGAAATAAAGCCCCAGACTATTCAGTCTCTCCCTGTATCTCAAACCCTCCAGTCACAGCAACATCCTTGTAAATCTTTTTCTGCACCTGTCAAGTTTAACAACATTCATAATGTTGTTCCTTGCAATTGACGAATAAGACCATAACATATAGGAGCAGTATTAGACCATTCAGCCCATCATGTCTGCTCTGCCATTTAATCATGGGTGATACATTTAGTAACAATGAATGCAATTTGCTTAAAATTCCACAACTGTTTTGGGCCGGTAACATGGTTATCAGGGGAATTGCACCAAGAAAAGGAATACAGAGTAGTCAAGCAGTACCTCTAGCCCAAACCTCCACAGGATAATCCAGTTAATTCATTATAGTATTACATTTATTTTGTGAACCCATTAACATTAGAAGTGACTGACATTTCATAAAGCTCTTAAACGTAGCACTTACAAACACAAAATATAGCTTAATCCAAGGTACATTAATAAAGAATTTATGAGTAACATACAATAGCAATCCATTTCCGATTGCTTTTCCAAGCATAGGTTATGGACTACTGTTTACCTCAGCTACATGATGCCTTGCAGAACAATGTAGGTCAGGTGGCCAAGATAATGCAGTTTGGCTCTGCTGTTGGTGAATGGAATAGGGAAGTCTGTTTATTGGGATGACAGTAGGGAATTGGAATGTTGCCATTGCTGTGGCCAGTGTCCTTTGCTTTGTAAAGTGACTTTTTCAGAGAGTTCATGATGTAGGCCTGGTCTGTGATATAAGAAATTAATATTTTAGATAACACAGCTTCATGTTAATCCACTTTCTTCACCAGTAGCAACTGTTGATGCTGCTATTCCTATTCACAGCTTCCCTGGACCCGTGGTCTATTCACTTCAATCGTTCCATTACCTTCTCCTTCAGCCTTGCATCATTATCTCTTTTATTGTTTAATCTCTCCTGCATGCTAGCCTTTTGTTTTTGACCTGCTCCCTCTGTTTACTGTCCTTAATTAAAGCATGTTACATCACTGATATTTTCCAGTTCACTTGAAAGGCCCTTGACCTGAAATACTCAGCAAAATTTTAAACTGATAGCTCCTTGCAAAATGGTGAGATCAGATCAAACATGGCATTTGGATACTAAGATAACAAGATGTAGAGCTGGACGAACACAGCAAGCCAAGCAGCATCAGAGGAGCAGCAAAGCTGATGGTTTCGGGTCTGGACTCTTCTTCAGAAATGGGGGAAGAGAAGGGGATTTTGAAATAAATAGAGAGAGAGAGGGGAAGGTGAATGGAAGATGGATAAAGGAGCAGACAGCTAGAGAGGAGACAGACAGGTCAAGGAGGCAAGGATAGAGCCAGTAAAGGTGAGTGTAGGTGGGGAGTTAGGATGGGGGTTTTGTCAGTCAAGGGAAGAAGGACAAGTCAAGGAGGCAGGGATGAGGCTGGTAGGTAGGAGGTAGGGGTGGGGGTTGAGGTGGGAGGAGCTGATAGATGGGACAAAGGACGGGCAGGCCAGGCAGGCAGGGACAAGCTGGGCTGGTTTTGAGATGCGGTAGGGGGAAGGGAGATTTTGAAGCTTGTGAAGTCTACATTGATACCATTAGGCTGCAGGGTTCCCAAGCGGAATATGAGGTGCAGTTCCTGCAACCTTCAGGTGGCATAGTTTTGGCACTGGAGGAGGCCTGGGATGGAAACATCAGGAACAGCAGATACAGTATTCCACATTAGCAGATGTGCAGGTGAACATCTGTTTAATGTAGAAGGTTTTCTTGAGGTCTGGGATGGGGATGAGGGGAGAGGTGTAGAGACAGATGTAGCACTTCCTGCAGTTGCAAGGAAATATGCCACTTGTGGTAGGGTTAATGAGGAGTGTGGAGTGGACAAGGGAGTCATGGAGAGAGCAGTCCCTCCGGAAGGCAGATAAGGGTGGGGAGGGAAAAATGTCCTTGGTAGTGGGGTCAGATTGCAGGTGGCAGAAGTGGCAGAGGATGATGCATTGGATCTGGAGGTTGGTGGATGGTATGTGAGGACGAGGGGGATCCTATTTTTGTTGTTACTGCGGCGAGGGGCCATGAGGGATGAGTTGCGGGAAGCACAAGAGATGCAGTCGAGGGAGTTTTCGAAAACTGTAGAGGGGAAATTGCAGTCCTTGAAAAACAAGGAGATCTGGAATGGAAACATCAGGAGCAGCGAATACAGTATTCTGGGGTGTCCGGGAGTGGAATGCCTCATCTCGGGAGCAAATGCGGTGGAGGCGATGGAATTGGGAATAGGGGATGGCATTTTTGCAGGAAGGTGGGTGAGAGGAGGTGTATTCTAGGGTAGCTGTGGGAGTCGGTGGGCTTGAAATAGATATTGGTTTCCAGGTGGTTGCCGGAGATGGAAACAGAGAGAGGTATCGGCAGTTGAGAGTCGACCACAATGCTGTGCATCTGGAGTCACATGTAGGCCAGACCAAGTAAGGGTGGCAGTTTTCTTCCCTAAAGGATATTAGTGAACCAGATGGATTTTTACAACAATCGATTCATGGTTATCACTCTTCATTCCAAATTTCTATTGAATTCAAATTTCACTGCCTGCCATGGTGGGATTTAGCACAGTCTTTGGATCAACAGTCCGGTATTAATACCACCAGGCTATCACCTCCCCAGTTTTTATTTTCCCCATTTGTAATACTCTTAGTCTATTTTCTCGCCTTACAGGAAAAAAAAGCTCAACATTTAGTGGGGTGGGAGGAGGGGGCATTGGATGGGGGAAGGGAGCCATCCAGTGATTACCCTTTGTCAGACACTGGTATTCACCTGCTTCATTGTGAAGGAGGTCTCGTTCCAAGAGGCTATAGATGTCAGTAATGTCCTTGGATGACAGTCTGAGCCTCCTTAGGCACTGACTCTCAAACACATCAAGAGAGCTAATCCCCTGCCTACAGTCTCTGTGTTGGGGCCTCTCCTCCTCATGTGTAAAACCAGGAAAAGGGTGTGGGAGGAATCTTCACCCAATGTCACTTTTAGAAAGTTTAACATCTTGGACAAATCTAGCTCCTCAAACCCTTGGCAAGTAAGATTCCAATCATTAATTCTGGCTTTCTTTCTGTAGATGCTGCCAGATGTGTTGAGTATTTCCAGATATTTTAGATTTATTTCAGAGTTTCAGCATCTAAAGCATCTTCTTTTTGTAACAATGCAATCAGAACCAAACAAACTCATCTGATGCCTAATAGCATGCAGGGCGGCACAGGGGCCCTAATGGTTAACACTGCTGCCTCACAACACAGAGACATGGGTTCAATTCCAGCCTCAGGTGACTACCTGCGTAGGGTTTGCACGTTCTCCCCCAGTTGTGCTTAGGTTACTTTTGGGTGCTCTGGTTTCTTCCTACTATCCAAAGATTAGATTCCCTACAGTGTGGAAGCAGGCCCTTTGGCCCAACAAGACCGCAGCGCCCCTTGAAGCATCCCATCCAGACCCATGCCCTTATAACCCACACACCCCTGAACACTATGGGCAACGTTTTTTAGCATGGCCGATCCACCTAGCCTGCACATCTTTGGACTGTGGGAGGAAAGCCACGCAGACATGGGGAGAATGTGCAAACTCTGCACAGACAGTTGCCCGAGGCTAGAATCGAACCCGGGTCCCTCGCACCGAGAGGCTGCAGTGCTAACCACTGAGCCACCATGATTAGATGGATTGGCCATGCTAAATTACCCAAAGTCCCCAGGGATATTCAGACCACGTTAATTATCCATGGGAAATGCAGGGTTATAGGGTGGGGTGGGGGTCTGGATGGAATGCTGTTTGGAGTTCTGTGTGACCTTGATGGGCCAAATGGCCTGCTTCCACAATGAGGGATTCTATGAGGTAGAAAAATGTAAAACCTGACTTGAGGTCTACTATAATAACTACAGCATTGTAGTGTATAAACACATGTAAAGAAAATACAGCCACAACATCAATACAAATGGATTATTACCTATCAACAGAATCATCCAACATTGGCCAACCAATAGCAACATAACACACAGCGATTAAGGAGAAAATATGCAGTTATTCAGTAGTAATCTGTCATCTTTTTGAAGGGCAAATCTCGAGTTGGAGTGAAAATAAGACCCAGTCAACGCTAAAGCCAAAAAACAAAATATCTGGTTTTCTTCTCTCAGCCAATTGGCAACTTAGACAGAGGGTCTGACAATCAAGATAAGTATCACCTTAATATCCTAACATATCTGGCACGTAAGCTAAATGTTATAATTCACTTTGCATATCTTATTTCAAATCATTCACTGCTAGCTGCACAATTCTTTTCCCTGCCATAAGTTGATCTAGTTGTTAAGCACTAGGGAACAACCCTCTAAACTTATGTAAGTACAATGATAATTGGAGCTGAGCCTGCATAATTCTGCTTTATCTGGCCTAATGACACATAACCCTTGCTCTAACAGAATCAAATGAACGGCTTAATATTCACCTATGACCAATTTCTACCTTGAATACTCTTCATCTTCACAAGGAGACAAATATATTTAGGCATGCTTTTCAAGTGGAGATTATCCAGACGTTTGAAATGCACACAGGGGCAGCAGCTATGAGAATTAAGACTCAGTCAGAAAAATCTGAATGTCAATCCTGATGCAGCACATTGGTTTCACTGCTGACTGGTTTGAGTTGGTTGCAACGGCAGCAATGGCCCTCCGGTAGCATTCCCCTTTGGCATTGCTGGTAAAGCAGCTGTCAAGCCATATTTTAAAAAATCAGAGCGTAGGCTCATGGCTCGAGGGCCAGTGGAGTTCAGGTTGTTTTCACAGAGGTGAAAGACAGCAATCATCCTTCCGTTTGCCGGTGAAAGCCATAATCTCCCACCTCATAGCTGACATGGAATCTCTTTTAACAGAGGTACGGATTTGAAAATCCTATCCACTTTGTGACTGTATTAGCTGTAAATCAGTTTGTAATACACTTACCTCTGAACCAGAAGGCCCTCAATTCAAATTTTAATCCAAACACCTGAGGACAAAGTCTGTGCTGACACTTTGAGAGAGCACCGTTCTGTCAGACACATAGCCTTTTAGATGAAATGTTAAACAGAGATCCCACGCACCAGTTTGTATAGTACTATCTTGAATAAGTGTGAGGGAGTTCTGGCCAGTATTTATCATTCAACCACCACATCGAAAAAAATGATTATCCATTCATTATCCCATTGCTTTTTGTGGAAACTTACTGTGCTGTTGGGAATTTATATTCATATTCCAGGACTACCTGAAAAACTGGAAGATATGGAACTGTTCAGATATTCTACAAGTTGAAAAAAGTTTACCATGTGGTTTTGTTAAGGAATGAGGTCAATAGTTCAAATGTGGCTTGAATGCCACCTTTTTAAGATCAAGTGACTTTGGAGAAAAGGCAAAGAAAGCTTTCAAGGAGATAAGAGATGGAGGTTATGGCCCTTAATGACGGGAAACACTGATTTTGAAATGGCTACGGTGATCTCTATGGTTGCCTAGCAACCCTTCCCAGACATACTTTTCCGTTTCTCAAACTTAAGTGGTCAGTAGAGAAGACACCCTAAAATCTGCAAGCCTTCCTCCTTCTCTCATTAGAAATTCTTAATAACCTGATAAAGTTTTCAAGCATTTGCCTTTCTGACTATCTTATAAATTCTGGAACTCTGAACTGTGACCATTCCATAAAGGCTTAGATCCATCTTGAACCTGAACTGAAGAACTTCCACCAATTTGTGACCGTCAACAATCAAGTTTTGTCAACAGGAAACCAAGTGGACCATGTGAAGTCATCGCATTCTATCCTTTGTTTCCAGAAAGAGGCCAACAGCCACTTTCTCCCCCTTTATCCTTTTCTTTTAAGTACCATACCTGCAGAGATGTTGTCTTTTTGTGTTGTGTGAGTGTATCTGTATTTGTGATTAAAGGGATACAGTTTTAACTCTGAATTATATCTTACAAGTTAACCAGAGTTTTTGATTTGTTTTCAAAAGAAATCTCATTCATAATAAATGGATCATTTTGAGCGCATTAAATTAAATTCTGGATTGCCGCACACAACGGAGGCTATTGGCCACTTTGGTGATGACTCAACATAGATTAATATAATGTAATAATTGTGCACTTGATGGATTAGTGGGATTGATTATCCATGTATTTTTTTCTGTCACAGTGCCAGTAAACCCTGCACCAGATGCCTTCCTTCAGACATATATTACTTAAAATGATGAATCCCAATCTTATTTCCTTTTTCTTATTTGTATGATTTTCTGAAGTATCTTGTGCTATCTCTAGATGCCTCTTAATGACCTTCTGTCAGATCATACTTTTCAGATTATATTTTAGCTACATCTAGTGGTCAGTGTTGAATACTACACAAACATTCTTCAGCAAAATTACCAACAAGCATTAGTCTCAGATCATATTGCACTCAAGTCCAACTGTGATTTATTTTTCAATGTTAAATTGAAACTGATGTTATAAGGAGCCTGCATAATGATACTGTGTATGTATTTTCTGTACAATACTTCTGTAAGCATTGTGAATCTGCAATGTTTACGATATTTAAACTAAACCATTTGCCTTGTTAAATTCTCTCAAGTGGAATAGGGTTACACCATCTGGCAGTAAGTTTTCCTTTTGTGTTGCAACAGTGATCTCAATTAAATAGGCCAGTAGTGATTTTAAAGATAAAAAACAGAGGCCAACTTTGGGAAAAGGAATGAAGTTATTACGCAGTAACAATACAGCAATCCCTATACTTCACCACAAGGAGAGAAAAGCCAAGAACCAAAATTCAATGTTATAATTATGTCCTTTGAGCTGAAGTTGCTGTTAGCCAGGAGGCAAAGGGTAGATGTTTAACTTAATAAGATTTAAAAGATCCCCAACTGCAGAAAAACTTTAACAAGTGTGGATCTGATTGTATTTTTCAGCCATCATTGCACAGTCTCATATTTTAATCCATTAGTACCACATGGGAAAAAGAGTTTTCAAGTCCTTCATTATGGGTCCTCCACATGCCCTAATAAGTCCAGTGTTTAACTAAATCACCCTGTTAAGCCCATTATAGTCATTTGGTAGATAAATACAAACACTAATGGGCACATTTCTTCATTTTGAGTTTTGTTATTGAGTTCCAGGCACCCTGATTAAGTTTTTTCAAAAGGGGAATCTGTTCAATTTGTGCTGTTGCAATAGCTTCTAATGCAGTGTAAAGCAATTAACATCTTAAGATCTATTAGGGAAGCTTTCTGAATTAAAGGTGTGGACAGGCTCACCAAATTGTTGCCTGTTTTGGAACGGTAAACAAAGCAAAATGTGTTCTTAAAGGAAACTGCTGAAAGCCAGCTCAAAAAGAAACACAAACTTATCTGTTAGTCCCAGAAAAAAATGCCTATATTGTTGTCCAGAAGAGACACTCATAAAGTCCCTAAAATGTGGAAGCAGGCCATTCAGCCTATCAAGTCCACATCAACCCTCCAAAGAACACCCCACTCAATCCCCGTAACCCTGCATTTCCCATGGCCAAATCCACCTAAGCTGCATGTCTTTGGACTGTGAGAGGAATCCAAAGCATCTAGAGGAAACCCTAGAGGTGAATAGCATGATGAGTAGGTCATTTTGCAGGCTGCTACAGAGAGGGGCAAGGCCACAGATAATTTTGAAAATAGAAGTACAAATGTTTAAGTCAGTGTTTTGCTGATCCAGGAGCCAAAGTAGATAGGAGATGTGGGAATTGGTGCAGGTTGGGAAACTGGAATAAGTAAATTAGATTATGGTCTGGGCAAGGTGGGAGGCCGATCTGAAGAGGATGGATTAGTCAGGTCAGAGGGCTTAAAGAAAATGCATGGATGAGGGTTTCAGCCTGAAATGAGCTGCAGCAGTTAATGGAGGGGTAAGTAAATGGTCTTGGAGACGGGGGGGATGTATGATTAGAAACTCATTTTAGCCTCAAATTAGATGATATGTTTATGAATGGCCCGAGTCAGCTGCAGACTGTTCCTGAGGAGAAGGATGAAGTTGGTGGCTATGGAAATGGAATTAGTGGTGAGGTTCCAATGTGTGGTTTCAGTCTTCCCATTATTAAGTTGGAGGGAATGTCTGTTTATCTAAAGCTGGTTGCTAGACAAGCAATGTGACATAGTTTTAGGTTGGGAGGTAGCAGACTTAAAGCATAAAGAAGAAGAAATCGCTCCTCTCAAAGGGTTGTGAATCTGTGGAATTCACTCCCACAGAGTGTGGTGGACACCAAGTAAATTTAAGATGGAGATAGATTTTTTTAATTAGTAACGGGCTGAAAAGTCATGAGGAATTGGCAGGACAGTGGAGTTAAGGCTTGAATGATATCTTCCATGTTTGCCTTGAGTGGCAGAGCAGTGGCAGGTTCAAGGGACTGGACTGCTTACTCCTGCTCCAAGTCCTTATATTCTGAATCGGTGAGATGAGATCCTGGAAACTGCTGCTTAAGTTAATCCTCAAGCAACCTAATGAGATTTTAGTGGATGCCACGCTAGTTGTCATCAATGTTCCTTGCTTCTTGATACTGTAGCACTCCCCCGGTTGCCAATTTCTTCGAGGTATTTTTCCTGAGAAGTTTTCTGCATTGTCTTCAATGCACAGTACATGGAATCCTCTACATTCATTTCAATGTTAGTGGGAAATTATAGCTACAACTTGCCCTGGAGGACAAAGCTCCTAAATTAGTTCTTCTTTTGAATGCTGGGTATGTGGAATCTGGGTTGCAACATTCTTGAGCTGAAGGCAGAGGTTCAATCCCTTTGGTGGAGAATTGACTCCCTTTCTCTCTCTCACTCTCTCCAAATCATAACCATGTGACCAGATTATTGTGCATTTTTATGAAGTCTTCAGTAATAACAGACAGGTACGCTCCAAATTGAGTACAATACAACTTAATGTCAACAGGCAGACATGCATCACATCAAACATTGCAAACTAAGCGAGATAAAGCAATGCAGTCATTTCCTTTGTGGCATTGCTAATGGGTGGGAACAGTCTCATTCAGTGTCTGGTTGTTGAAATGAGATTTGATCAATCTGTAAGGATTCATACTTTACATTTTAATGGTAGCATTTCCAGTTCGCTGCCAGTGCCAAAACTTAATATATTTTTGTGTTTTGAGTCGATTAAAATATCACTTGTAGACTGCAGACTTCCCACACCCCTTTATAAATGCTGGCTTCAATTCTAGACGAGCTGTTGTTTCCCAACCAGCTTTTTTCCTGGAACCCAACTCAGATCATCAGTTTCTCTTTCAATGTACATGTAAGAGCAAGTTCAGGGTCTTGCCTGAACATGCGTCAGCTTTGGCCCAGTGGTAGCCCTTTGCCTCTGAGTCACCAGTTTATGAAATCAAGCCACACTCCAGTAACTTGAACACAGGTTCTAGGCTGTTGCTCTACAATGAAGGAATGTTGCACTCTGAGACCTGTCAATCACGGTGGCAGGGAACTCTCAGTTGAGGAACCTAAACTCACTCATTTCCTGCAATTCTGCCTTCACCCCGTCTCTCCTCCTCCTACAATAACATCAGGATGCCCGGTCTTCATTTTCCAAACCACTAGCATCTGCGTTCAATAAGTCATAAGCTGCTATTTTTGCCACCTCCAGTGGGATCCCACCGCCAGTCACAAGCTCCCCTCCCCTACTTCGTCAGCATTTCACAGGAAAATTCCCCCAGGACTCCCTGGTCTTCTCCTTCACTCCCCAAACCTCACTGCACCCCAATGGCATCTTCCCATGCAATTGCAGAAGGTGCAACATTTGCCCATTTACCTTCTCCCTCCTCATTAGTATAATATAATACACACCTTATTGCAATTTACCTGCACTTTACTTGATCTCCTCTACCATATTCACTGCTCACAATATGATCGCTTCTGCACTGGGGCGATGAAACGCGGAGTTACTGCTTTGCTGAACACCTATATTCTGTCTGTAGAAATGACCTCAAGCTTCCAGTTGACTGTCACTCCCTGGCCAATATTTCTGTCACAGGCCTGCTGCAGTGCTCCAGTGAGACTCCGCATAAGCTGGAAGAACAGCATCTCATCTTCCCCTTGGGAACTCTGCAGCCTTCAGGGCTCAATATTGAGTTTGACAATTTTAGAACCTGACCCCCTCCTACCATGTCCTTTACCCACCCTTATACCACAGGCCCCGTCATGGTATGGGCTGCTTTCAGCACAGCCAACCCATTTCCTCCTATTTATGGTCCCCATTATCAGCTTTCCTTCTTCCCTGGTTTACAATCATCCATCCCTTTGTCCACCCAACTTTCTTTCTCTTCTATTTCCCAGCTCTAAAGAAGGATCATTGCACCCAAAATGTTGACTCTGCTTTCTCTCCACAGATAATGCCAGACCTGCTGCATTTCTCTAACATTTTCTGTTTTTGTTCATGTTTTATCAATTTATGGAAGTTATTTGAAGTTACATGCACTCTTGTTAAGGGAGAGCCATCAGTGAACTGTATTTGGGCTTCTGGAAGGCTGGTGGTTGCAAATAAATCTGGTGGACTATATCCTGGTGTTGTGTGACTTCTGACTTTGTCCACCCCAGTCCAAAACCAGCACGTCCACATCATGCTTAAGTGGAATTCCCAGTTGCAGAGGGATTCAGGTGTTCTAGGGCATGAGCCATGAAAAGTTACCATGCAGGTACAGAATATAATCAAGAAGGCAAATGGGGTGCTACCCATTACTATATGAGGAATTAAACATGTAAGTAAGGTTCCAAGCTTCAGTTATAGAGAGCTGTGAGACCACATTTCAAGTATTATAATCAGAGATAATGGGAACTGCAGATGCTGGAGAATCCAAGATAACAAAGTGTGAAGCTGGATGAACGCAGCAGGCCAAGCAGCATCTCAGGAGCACAATTGCTGCTTGGCCTTCTGTGTTCATCCAGCTTCACACTTTGTTATTTCAAGTATTTTGTGCTGTTTTGGTGTCCTTATTTAAGGAAGGACATAAATGCATTACAGGCTGTTCAGAAGAGGTTTACTAGATTGTTAACGAGAGTGAATGTGTTGTTTTACGAAGAAAGGTTAGACAAGTTGGGCTTTAGTTTACACTGGAGTTTAGAAGAGTGAGAGCTAATTGATTGAAGTGCATAAGATGCTGAATGGTTTTTTTCAAGAGCTGGATGTGGAAAGATTGCTTCTTCTGATGGATCTGTCCAGAACTAAGGCACTGTTTTAAAATTAGGGATCTCCACCTTAGTACAAAGAGAGCTTTTCTTTCTCAGTGTTGTGCAACTTTGGAACTTTCTGCCTCAGAAGGCAGTGAGCACAGGATCATTAAACTGTCTTAGCGCTGAGATAGATGGATACTTGTTAGGTAGAAGAATCACAGGATAGATGAGAATGTGGAATTACCAACAGAACAGATCAGCCATGATCTTATTGAATGGAGAGGAGACTTAAGAGGCCAGATTGTCCATTTCTGCTCCCAATCTGTTTTTTCTTTGTAAATTGAGATCCTTTGGCTACACTTCAAAGTAGAGAAGAGACATTCTACCTGGCATCCAAGCCAATATTTATCCATTGGCCATAATCTCATTTTTGTTTGTGGGTGCTTACTTGCATCATGTTCCTTACATCACAGCAGTGTCTTCAGTTCAGAAGGACCTTGGCTCTAAGGTGTTCGGGATGACCTGAGGTTGCAAAAGTACTATCAAAATGCAGGTCAACATACTTTCTTTCTTTACGCTACCTTGACCTAGTTCATGTTGGCTGGCACCATTCTCCTGCCTTCTGCCTGTAACACCACCCATTGTTTCTCCTCAAATAACCATTGAATTCCTTTTGTATACCTTAATTAACTCTGCCTCCATAAGACTCTCTGGCAGTGAATTCCAAAGCCCAGACTCTCTTTGTATGTAAAAGATTTCTCTCCCATCACCTTTGTTTCTTCCATTGATTACTTCAAATCTGTGCCTTCTTCATCTTGATTCATTCATGGGTGGGAATATATTCTGGTTATACACTTTGTCCCAGCCTCTCATGATTTTAAATCCTTCAATCAAATTTCGTCTCACCCTTCTCTTCTCCAACAATAACAGTCCCAGCTTCTCCAATCTATCTTCACAAATGAAATGCATCAACTGCAGAACTATTCCTGTAAAACTCCTCTGCACTCTCTGTCCAATGTCTGTATGCCCTTCCTGAAGCTCCTATTTGTTCACAATCCTTCAATGTCTTAATTGGGGTGGAATCAATGTATTATATATTACATTTATGGTTAAATTGTTGGCCCTAGGTAGTTATCACAAAGGAGCTCTTTCCACAACCATGAGTTATTTTGGTGCAGGCATTTACACATTTTTCCAGCTGAATTTCATCTCCATGCTAGCTTTGCTAAAGGCTCAATCCTTGGAAATCCATTGTCCTATACTGAGTTATGTGATCTTTCAATGTCTAATAAGCACAAAATGCTCATTATTATACCATTAATTTCAGGGATTAAAAGCCATTGATGACCTATATTGTTATTCTCAACAAATGTAGGAATGCTATGGAAGTTCCAGTGGTTATGTCAAATGGTCTTTTATTGATATCATAGGCTACAACGGATAGGATGTCTGAACTTTCTTTGCTGGACTACAAACAAATTACGGAGTGACTTTTGTGTCTCCATATTTCCTCTAAAGCATATTTGACCATTTTAGGCATCTAAAATTCCATCATTCTGATGTCTCTGTGGGTAAATGACTGCAGCCAAAATTTTCTGACACAAGAGTATAGCTATGCAGACTCTTAGTCAACCAGGAGCCTCTATTCTTTTGATGTCAACGTCAACAGTTTAATATTGTAATCCCTTTCAGATAATCTTTTCAATGGGAATAAAACAATCTTTCCCCATAGGTGAATTTGAATGCAGAATACAGGGTAAATGGCAGGATTCTTGGCAGTGTGGAGGAACAGAGGGATGTTGGGGTCCATGGATCCCTCAAAGATGCCACCCAAATTGATAGGGCTGTTACGAAGGTGTGTGGTGTGTTGGCTTTCATTAGCAGGGGGATTGAGTTTAAGAGCTGTGAGGTTATGCTGCAGCTCTATAAAACCCTGGTTAGACCTCACTAGGAATATTGTGTTCAGTTCTGGTCGCCTCATTATAGGAAGGATGAGAGATGACCTCATAGACGGGTACAAGATGATGAGAAGCACAGATAGAGTGGATCGCCAGAGACTTTTTCCCAGTGTGGAAATGTCTATCATGAGGGAGCAAAATTTTAAGGTGACTGGGGGAAGGTATAGGCGAGATGACAGAGGTAGATTCTTTACACGGAGAGTGGTGGGTGCATGGAATGCACTGCTAACGGTGGGAGTTGAGTCAGATACAACAGAGACATTTAAGCATCTCTTGAATAGACACATGGATGATAGTAAAATGAAAGTGTGCATGTCAGTTTTCATTTTAGAGTAGGATAATAGGTCGGCACAACATTGTGGTTTGAAGTGTCTGTACTGTGCTGCACTGTTCTATGTTCCATGTGACTACAATCTGTGTCCGATCTCTACCCAAAATTAAACTTTGCGCATTTAGAGAGTTACAACAATATTTTGCCAGTGTAATCATCCGCCATTAATTGAGCATTGTCCTTTGTCCTTTGCATTTCACTTGCAATGCCTGTCCCTGGAACTTGGCACAATATCACCTGTCTTCATCCCAAGGTTTGTTACTTTAATTAACTTTTTCTGATATGCTACGATATAATTTCAGGCACTGGAAATAAGACCAGCTGGGCCACAAGAAGAGACACTAGTACTACATCACAAGAACCCAAACACAATTCTTACGTAGTTGGAAAAATAGGTGGGAATTAATATATATGTTGGTATATCTAAAATACCATGGGAGATGTTTCAAATTTATAAGCAGACTTCTGAGTAAGAAGTCAATGGGCCATTGCCCTAATACAATTTGTACCATTGCAGCACGTTCCACGCTGTCAACTTGGATGCATTTATTCCAAGCGACCTTAGTTGTGCCACACGAGTGTGAGATAATGATAATGTCCAACAATTCGCCATCATTGCTGTTCCTGGAGCGGGACTACTTGTAGAACAGAAAACATTCCAGAGAAGGCCTGTATTGCAGAAGCCCTGGAGCAATGCTTGAGACCCAATTTGAACAGAAGATGAACTCTTATTTAGGTTTCATGGAATCCCTACAGTGTGGAAGGAAACCATCCAGCCCCTCAAATCCACACCAACCCTCTGAAGAGCTTTCCACCCAGAGCCGTCCCCCTACTCTGTTCCTGTAGCCCTGCATTTCCCGTGGCTAATCCACCTAACCTGCACAACTTTGGACTGTGGGAGGAAAACAGAGCACTCAGAGGGCACACACACAGACACGGGAAGAACATGCAAACTCCACACAGACTGTCGCCCAAGCGTGGTATCGAACCCAGGTCATTGGCAACATGAGGCAGCGATGCCAACCATCCCAAAGTAATTTCCTTTTATTGTTTTTGTAGCTCAAAAAGGTGCTGGATTGTGACAACTTTCCACTGTATCATCAAGATATACGTGACAATAAAATCATTCATTCATTCTCTAGATTTACCATTTGTGCACTGAGATATTGTTTCAGGCCATGGAATCTAGAATTACAGAGGTGCATATTTGAAATGTTTAAGTTGATTCATGGCATGTGGGTTTTGATGGCTATGTCAGCATTTATTGCTCAATCTTAGTTGTCCTTGCTGAGCTGCCATCTTGATCTCCTGTAGTCTATGCTGTATCCTGATAGAAAGGAGTTCCAGGATTTTAATTCAGCGACTGTGAAGGGACACTGATATAATTCCAAGTCAGGATGCTGTGTGACTTGCAGGAGAACTTGGAAGAGGTGGTGATCCCAAGAGTCTGATGCCTTTGTTCCTCCTCATGGTGGATTATGGGTCAGTGGATATTGAAGAAGCCTTGGAGAGTTGTTGTCATACATCTAATAAGTACATCCAGCCTTTGAGCACTGGTTGTGAGTAATTGAAAACTCAAGATAGTTGATGGGGTGGTAATCAAATGGATTGCTTTCTCCTGGATGGTGTCATACCTGTCCATGGAAGTGGAGGGTACTTCATCGGGTTCCTATTCTGTGCGGTGCAGATGGTAGACTGGCTTTGTGGAGTCAGGAGATAAGTCACTTACAATAGAATACCATGCCTCTGACCTGCAATATAGCCACAATATTTGTATGGCTGGTTCATTTAAGTTTCTAGTGGTGTGAACGTTAATATTGGAGCTTCCAGTGATGGTAATGGGATTGAACATCAGGCAAAGGTGGATAGATTGTCTCTTGTGGAAGATTATCATTATCTGACGCTCATGTGGCATAACTAAGGTCGCTTGGAATAAGTGCATCCAAGTTGACAGCGTGGAACGTGCTGCAATGGTACAAATTGTATTAGGGCAATGGCCCATTGACTTCTTACTCAGAAGTCTGCTTATAAATTTGAAACATCTCCCATGGTATTTAGATATACCAACATATATATTAATTCCCACCTATTTTTCCAACTACGTAAGAATGGTGTTTGGGTTCTTGTGATGTAGTACCAGTGTCTCTTCTTGTGGCCCAGCTGGTCTTGTTTCCAGTGCCTGAAATTATATCACAGCATATCAGAACACGTTGATTCAAGTAACTATGAAAATAGTATTTTATTTGGGGAAAATGTAACTGTGGATTTTTGCATCAATAGAAAGCAATATTAACAGAAAGAAAGCATAGAAGCAAACTTCGGAATGAAGACAGGTGATATTGTGTTATGTTCCAAAGACAGGCATTACACGTGAAACTCAAAGGACAATGCTCAAGTAATGTAGATTTCAAAGCAGGAAAAATTATCGTTGTTTAAAAACGGTGTTGTCAACTTAAGCATGCTTTTAGTGGATAATCTATAATGTTGATGCATTCAGACATCGGAGGAATTCCCTGCCCCTACCACCTGGCACCACCAATGAACCTAGAAAAGCTAATACTTTAATGTTTCATAAGGATTGTTTCTGTTTTATTGTGTATTCTTTTTAAATTTCAAAGAAATTTCAAAAAGCAAACAAGCATATTCCCACGCTGCATTCTGCCACTGAGCATGCTCTGTAGATTAAAGTGATGGTCTTGCTTCCTCATGTATATGGGAAAATGTTTGTGATAAATCAAAACTGAGTAGAGGTTTCCCATAATTGGTCAGGAACTCATAGAAGTGCCATTTACGCTTGAGAGCTATGACTCACCTTTTTCTGTTCAAGCCCCCAAATAGGCACAGAAAACCATTTAAGAACAGCCACCTCCCCCCCCCATGATTTTAGTAAGAGAACACGCAAACACTATGCTCTGAAGTCAAGCAGTTAGTTACATGACGTCCACTTGAGGATTGTGGATATGATCAGTGAAGAGTTCTAATGTTCATTTACAAATATATAACTAAATCGGTATGGCAGAAAGCATTATAAAGTTTTGGCAGCAGCTAATGAAAATGATAGATGTGTTTTACTCACCCTTTCCCCTTTCATTCAGCATCACTTCACTTAGTGATCTTTCCAAACTTGTTTGTGCGAAGTTAATTTGGATGCTGTCCAGTAACAGTAAAGCAATGGGTCACCTAATCACAAGGTCATCAGTTCAAATCCAGCATAGTTTTTTTTAAAACAGTTGCTTTACTCAAGGGGTAACTTTGTCAAGTTTCAGCAATGATACCAGATACCAGGGTAAATGTTTTCATAAGTACTGTCTTTAGATCTAGAATGCATAAAACCTGAATCCTTTGAACTTGAAGGCCAAAATAACTATATTTCACGATGAGGAATAGCCTCTTGCCTGCAAGATCAACAATCCCGTCAATACAGCCAGGGATTTCTTTGGATTTCTACAGAGGTAAAATAATGATCTCCTTTGCAGGGAGTCAAACAAGTTCAAACTGGGAAAGTGGCCAAATTCCACAAAGCTTCAACAATCCTCTCCCCATCCAAAATTTCAAGCTTTCTGAGATTGGCCCCCTTCCTCAGCAGATGTGAAAGGTCTCAAAGGTCATAAAATTTCTGAAGAGGGGTCTAGACCTGAAATGTCAGCCTTCCTGCCCCTCTGATGCTGCTTGGCCTGCTGTGTTCATCCAGCTCTATACCTTGTTATCTCAGATTCTCCAGCATCGGCAGTTCCCACTATCTCTGAGTCAAAGTTAGAAATTGTTGTCTGAACTGTACGGAGGAGGGACCCAGAGAAACTCAGCTGATGTTCTGGGACCCTGGTTTCAAATCCTGCCAAAATGTGGAATTAAGGATCCAATGATGACCATGAAACCATTGTTGATTGTTGGAAAAACCTATCTGGTTCACTAATTTCCATTAGGGAAGGAAATTGCCATCCTTAGCTCTTCTAGCTACATGTGAATCCAGGCTCATAGCAATTTGGTTGACTCTTAACTGCCCTCTGGGCAATTAGGGATGGACAATAAATGATGGTACAGCCTGCGACGCCCTCATCCTGTGAATGAATATACTACATGGATATGGAAGGAGTAGATGGGAGACATGTTTAATGAGGATATGCACTGCCTCTGTAGAAGAGATTTTATTCAGTTTTTTGCTTTTGATAGGCATTAAGAAATGATTTGCATTATTAGCTGACTGGCATACGTCTTGGGAAAACCTGCAGTGAATAGGAATCCTTACTGAAATAACTCCACGAGGGTCTGTTCGGTCACCCTTTATTTACACCTGCACGGTAAATGACACAATGACACCAACTTGCTGAGAGCGAGCTCCTAGAGTGAGCAGAACCCCTGACACTCCTGTTTATATCTGTCAGCCACGAGTCCCTGATTGGACCAGGTTAACAGCCCCAGTCAGGGAACTCATATTCTATAAGACCCACCTGGTTAATCACGTTTCAATCACAATATCCGTCCCCCTCTATGCCCTGTAAAGTAGCTCCATTTTTCATTCAGCGGCATCTCCTGGAAAGTTTTCACACCATGTCGATTTCCTGTCTCAGATTCTGGGGTGGTGTGTACTAGATCATAGCCCATCATTTGTGCCCAGAATGCCTCAGCCGCAACTCGTCTTCTTCAGGTGGTAATAGCATCAAGGCTGTGGCATCTGCCATGTTCATCTTGTCCCCAGAGGTTTCTTCAACAGTAGGCAAAGAGGAGGAACCCATGGGTTCCAACGGCCTTGCCAGATGGTCTGAGGAACAGGGTATGTTTTGCTCCATTTGCAGGGTTGCACCTTTCATGTGGTCCACATGCTTCTCCAGGACTGCTTCACCTACCCAAACTTGGTACATTATGGGACCTGACCTCATGCCGATGACACCTTTCACCCATGCAAGACCACTTCCATGGTTTTGACACCAAACTTCATCTCCTGAAGTAAACTGTCTGCTTTGTTTGGAGGAGTCTTCTCTCTGGTATTGGTGTCCCTGATGCCATTTCACCCTCCTTCCCTGGTCCAGAAAGGTCAGATTTAACCCGGTACAGAGTCTTCTCCCCATTCACAACTCTGCCAGAGCTGTCTCTGTAGTTGCATGAAGGGCGGCCCTATAAGCAAACAGGAACTGGGACACTTTGGTATTGAGTAAAGCTGTTGAGACTGTTTCTTTAAGCCTGCCTTCAAAGTTTTGGATTGCTCTTTCTGACAGATTGTTGACAATGGATGATATGGAGCTGTCCTTATATGCCAAATGTCATTCGGCTTTAGGAAATAATCAAACTCCCTGCTGATAAATAGCAACCTGTTGTCAGTTCCCAACACCTCTGGGAGTCTATGCATTGCAATAGATGCTTGCAACTTTTTATTCATAATCCCCATATTTGATGAATGAACTCTATGCACATCCAACCACTTTGAGGGAGCGTCCGTAATGAATAAAAACATAGAGACCATGAAGGGCCCAGCGCCGTCAATATGAAACTGAGTCCAGGGTTTACCCAGCCATTTCCATGAATGTGGGGGAGTGGCTGGCAGTAATTATTATCATTGTTGGCACTCTGGGCAGAACCCCACCATCGTAGCTACATTTGCTCCAATTCCGGCCACCAGGCATAACTTCTTGCCAGCATCTTCATTTTGGAAATACCTGGATGATCCTCATGGACTTCAGCCTGCATCAGCCTCTGCCTATAATCTAGAGGGGTTCACCAGTATAAATTCTCAGCCTGGTCAAAGTCTTACATAAACTTAAGGGTTGAAGTCCAGACTAAGATGCTGCTTGGCCTGCTGTGTTCATCCAGCTCCACACTTTGTTATCTTGGATTCTCCAGCATCTGCAGTTCCCATTATCTCTGAATTTTGGTAAAGACAGGTTCACAATCATTGATACACCATGCTGGTATTGACCTTCATTAGAACTGGGCAACCATTTAACCAGACGTTTATTTTGATTGGTTCCAATTTTGATGCTGCTTAGCAACTTAACTGTTCTAAATCAGTCATAAGTGGACTTTCCAGTGTGTGCCCTCTCCTGGACACTAGCCTATGAGTTGTCCAATTCAATTCAGGCCTGGTGGGACTGTTTTGCTGTATCGAGTCCCAGTACCAACAGCAACTACAATGGCCTGCTGGCCTGGATCCTGAAGGAAATCTCAACCATTTGGCCCAGGTTTGGCTTTGTTTTGGGGTTTTGCTATGGGCTGGTGTAGGGTGCCTCTATTCAGGATATGTCCTGAGTGAAACTAAGCAATTATCTTCACTCAAGTGGTATACTTCGAGTTCATTCAAACTGGCAAGGGTAACAAAGTGTGGAGCTGGATGAACACAGCAAGCCAAGCAGCATCTCAGGAGCACAAAAGCTGACATTTCAGGCCTAGACCCTTCCCAAAACATCAGCTTTTGTGCTCCTGAGATGCTGCTTGGCCTGCTGTGTTCGTCCAGCTCCACACTTTGTTTTCTTGGATTCTCCAGCATCTGCAGTTCCCGTTATCACTGAACTGGCAAGGGTGTCCACTTCCATTGGCATACCCTGTAACTCATAAACTCTAACAACGAAGCCAGTTGTAGCGCCTGTTTGAAATCCTGTCGTGTTTTGGATACTGGGAACTTTTGCATGGTCACAGCAATAAACCCACGTACCAAATGATCTCTCAGCATCTCACTTAGAGTTAAAACAAAAGCTCATGCTTATGCCAGTCATCTTAACCTCGTCAAAAATCCTGGAACGGATTCCCCTGGTTCTCAAAACGTCGAGTAAAACCAACAGCATCTCAGAATTCCAGGAAGCTTTAGGTTGTAATATTCCTTTGCTAAGTCCATCAGCCATTGAAATGTTTTAGTATCTGGTACATCAAGGAAAGGTAGGCTCCCAATAATTCAAAAAGCTGCGGGTCCACAAGTGGTCAGGAGAATTATCATTGCTTTTTGTCCACCTCAATGTCATTTGCCTGGAAAATGTAATGCATTCTTTCTGTATATTGGGCCCAGTCTTCGATGGCAGGATCAACTAAGACATGCTTCCCAAAAAGCGGTATGTTGCCAGAAATGCTTACCCCAAAGATGACTGTTGCGAGCAAATCTCTTCATGGGCATGTTTTTCTCCCGTCACCACTGAAATAACTCCAGAGGCCTGCATCCTGTCACCAAATCACCCTTTACTTACACATATATAGTACATGACACTGACCCAGCTGGCACACTCCTAGAGTGAACAAAACTGCTGGCATTCCAGTTTATGTCTGTCAGCCAGGGCTCCCTAATTGGACCAGATTAACAGCACCAATCAGGGAACTCATATTCTGTGGATCTACCTGCTGACATTATTCTAAACACTACATCTACAACCTTTTTTTTCTGTGCCTTCCAGCTTTGCAGTACCACTCAATGTCACCTAGAGTCTCCATTGATTGAGTAAAAGTAGTCATTTTGTTTGGCCTCATTCCAAATAAAATCTAAATTCTAATGAATAAAGTGCTCAACTTTTTTTATTTCCATTGTCACTTAACTTTGGTGGGGAGGGCAATTTGTATCCCTCTTTGCTGTAAAGTTAAAAAAATCACTAAAAGAATGAAAGCTTATTTGCCAAGTACAGCCAAAACAAAGAAATACAGAGAAAGGGAGGGCTATATGCAAAACAAAGCCACTGGTCTCAATATTGTTCAATGGTTTCACTCAATGAGAATGCCATTGCGTATGTCATCTAACTATGTCTGTTGTACCGAAATGAATGTACACAGCAGTCCCATGTGAGTTCTTAAAGACAACTTCAAAAAGGAGAGGGGAAGACAGCTGAGGACTCTGTTCGAGTAGAGCACATGGTCTGTTATGTACGCCTCTATACTAATATCTCTTTCTTCTGTGAGGCCTTCTCTCATCTGCTTGCCAGATGTCCATTAAGCTATTCTAGTTAGCATCTCCTAAAGAAGGATATTATTACTATGACTAACCAATTCCAATGGATTTTATTTTATTGTAGTTTGCTATTTTGCACTGAGTGTGAATCTGATGATGCCTATTGCCTTTTGACATCTTTTGGTCTGACCTTGAAATTATAGCTGGAATAGCAAATTAGCCTGCCTCTAGCATCCACAATTGACTTTGCACTGAGTTCATTTGATAAAAGCTATGCAATCAAGGCAGCAGTGTTAAATTTCCAAGCTATAACTATTAGTTTATTAAGTTAATGCTGGAACTTGTGAAAGAAACACTTCTACATGCAAAGTTTGACTGAAATTTGGAAAACTTATCTATTAAGCAATTGATGTTATATCAATTACTAACATTGGCTAACAAAAATCCATCTATTTGTTTCAAAGATACAACAACATATGGAGCAAAGGTGGACATCATAAAATCATAGAATCCCTATAGTGTGGAAACAGGCCCTTTGGCCCAACAAGTCCACACCAACCCTCAGAGCATCCAATCCAGACCCATCCCCCCCATAACCCACCTAATCTACACATCCCTGAACACTATGAGCAATTTAGCATGGCCAATCCACCTAGCCTGCACACCTTTAGGCTGTGGGAAGCAACCTGAACATCCAAAGGAAACTCACTCAGACATTGGGAGAATGTTTGATCTCAGACCAGCCGTGACCTGATTAACTGGTAGAACATGCAAGAGTCTAAATGGACATCTCCTGTTCCTATGTCATTGCAAATGACAATGAGCAATATTTCAATTTATGTGTCCTAAAATAAGTTAGGTTTTACATAACATTTTAGGTTGCTTACATTTTCTAATAGAGTTTTTCCGTTTCAGAGCTGATCATGAAGTGATATTGTTGGGAATTCATATTTATATTTAAATACTATATTAAAATCTACAAGAAAATAGAAACAGTTGGCCTTTTTTTGGAAGGGTTTACCATGTCATATCTTGGAAATGAAGTCAGCTGTTCGGTATGTGTCAGAGTTTACCTGGTGTTTACTGCAAGGCAAATGTTTTTGAAAAAAAACTCAAGCGAACCTTTCAAGGAAATAAAAGAATTGAAATACAAGGTCCTTCATTGTTGAAAAAAAAAGCTTTAAAAAGACTATGAAGTCTTTGTAGTAAAGGTGGCTTCAAAGCCCTCTCTGGGATTAGTTTTCTGTTTTACAGACCTAAGTGGCCAGTAAGGAAGAAAACCTCACAAGAAACTACAATTCTCCTTCCTTTTTTTATTGAAAGTTCCTGGGAACCTGATAACATTTCCAAATATTAGCGTTTCAGTATAGCTTCTAAACCCTGAAAAGCTGGGCTGTGGCCACCTTCAGGACTTAGAACCATCGTGGTTTTAATCTGAACTGAAGATCCTCAAGCAGTCTTTGGCTGTCAGCAATTCAATTCCATCAACAGGAAATCCAGTGGACTGCGAGAAGTCATAAACATTCTGCCTTTTCCTTTTAGACCCTTGGCTAGCAAGGATGTTGGTTCGTATCGCAAAACATTATTGAACCATTGCCTCTGCGGAGACTATGGCATTTTATGTTGTGTAAGTGTAACTGTACCTGGGATTAAAGGGACATAGTTATATTTCTGGATCAAAACTTAGATCTTTATCAGTGTTTTCCATATTTTAATAATATATAGTTTGTATAAGAGACTGTTTGTTTATTTTTTAATTCATTAAAGAAGCCTGGTTAGCAGTACAAAAGAGAAGAAATTGACCCTTTTGGTGTTTGAATCAACAAATTCATGCTAAATTAGCAAATAAATCTGCACTAAAGTAATAAGACAATGTTTTCCTCCCAGCACATTTGTAGCAATTATTCATGCTGCATTAGTCATACTCCACTTGGCAACTGCCCTACCCTCTGTTGGTTAATTAATCAATCAATTGTCCACTTAACATCTTGAATTGACATTAGAAATTTCATCAAAAATCTTCAACTTATCATGAACATTTACTGGAATTGGGTAGTGACGACCCAATGTATTGATTTGATCAGAATAGGTGTTTCAACATTGTTGTACTCACATACCAGGCTATATCCCTCCTCTACAATAATTGTATTCTCAGCGGAATTGAAGGGCAAGATGGCATAAAGACAGAAGTGAGAGACATCAATATTTAAATATCAAAACACTGCATTTAAGTGAAGAAGATTTGCAAAAACTTAATGACACAGTCATAAAGGTAACTGACAGATGTGACCATACACTCAACCACAGGAAAATGTACACAGGTAATGACAAAGTACAGGTAATGATGAAGTAAAAGGATATTCTGGGATGCAAGTATGATGGGAAGTGGAAGCAAATTTAAAACGTATTAAACAATTCAACTATCTAGCCAGGTAAATAGAATCTGTTGTTAAAGCAGTACCGAAATCCAAAAAAGCATCGGGCAAACCAAAAATGTTTTTACAAAATGAAGTAACATTTGGGGCAGTATGGTGGCAAAGTGGTTAGCACTGCTGCCTTAGAGTGCTCGGAACCCAGATTTGATTCCAGCTTGAGTGCCTGTCTATGTGGAGTTTGCATGCTCTCCATACGTCTGTGTGGCTTTCCACTGAGTGCATAGGTTTCCTCCAGCAGCACAGAGATGTGCAGGTTAGTTGGTTTGGCCATGATAACATGAGGTGATGGGAATAGATTGGGTGGGGTGCTCATCAGAGGGCTGGCACAGACCCAATAGGCTGAATAGCCCCTTTCTGCACAGAATGTACAGCATGTTAGAACTGGATGGCCAATGAATCATAAACTTGTGAAACACTGTTATGTAGAGCAGGAGTGAGAGTATTATCAATATATGCTACAAACTTCATCTACTTCTGTAAAACTGTCAGGTGATTGAGAACTACTCCCTTGCATATGCAGACATAAAATCTTTGCTTCCTTGAATCCTGCAGACTTGATAGTGATCATTTCTTCACAATAACTGACATAGTCAGAAGGATCACCAGGCCTAAATCATTGATACCGCGTCAAACATTGGCATCAATTAACCTGCGAGAATGTTTCCTTCTGAGAATGTTTCCTTTTGAGCGGCTCCGGTAGAACCTTGAAAGAAACAAGTCATTTGATGAATTACAAGTTGAAGAAAACTATGTTTAATGGTGGGCGGTGGGGGGGGGAGGTGTGGCGGGGCGTTTCACATATTTATTCTCATACTTCAGTTCTACTAGTGGCAGCCAAATTCATCACCTGGGACTGGTCAAGCTTAGTTAGCTGGATGGCTGATTGGAAGGTGGAAGTAATGATTACCAATGAAGAACATTGGGCTTTCAGGTAGTATCCAATCAGAGCAGATAGAAAGGCAACAGTTGAGGACATAGTTGAAGAGCGAGTGGAAAGAGGGGCACTGTAAGGGGCAACTTCCATGAGTAATGACCCATGTGACCAGTTTTGAAATCAGATGAAACATATACGTTTCACATTGATTACACTGCTCTGAAAGAAATAAACCCATGACTACATCCTATTGTGACAAGTCTTGCCACAATATTTAACGGGCTAGGCCCAGACAGGAGAATATTCAGATTTGGAGCTATCACAAACTGCTTCTGGACGACTCCTTTAGCTCCAGAGTCAAAGAGTAAATGTCCTTTCATTGAAGGAGAGAAGCAATACACATGGACCTGTGTTCCGTAGGGATTCCACAACAGTCTGTGTACATTCCACCAAGTGACCAATGGGGGCTAAGCAACAGTGAATCTGTCGCCTTATGGAAGTACTGCCCTGCAGTATGCAGATGATGTCTTGGCAGTATCTGAGGCCGAGGATGAGCATTATGGAGTCCTGGTCTCTGTCATGGAGACACTGCAAGGAACCAGATTCAAAGTTAATCTTAAACAGCACAGATTCGATAATTCCAGTGATCTAGAGCCTGGGACACAGCATTCAGCATTGGGCTACATCAGTCAATCAATTGCCCAACCCATGAAGTTGAGGGAAGCCAGGCAAGTTTAAAGACTGTTGAATTTAATTCCTAATTTCATGTCAATGATAGAGTTCATGCAGCATCTGGTGAAGGGAAGGCATGCCCCCTCAAGTTTGATAAAAATAGGGGGAAAATCGGGGAAAGCCATTCACAGAGTCACACTGATTATTAGTACCAGCCTTGACTACCAGATATGAACAGGCCATTCCATCTGTACTGTAATAACAATGGAGATGATTAGAATTGAGTCTTGCTGCACAGGCACATGAGGCAACTGATGGCCTATGCTACACCAGTAGGTCTGCCATAGCTGTGTGACAGCATGGGGTTACACTGTCCCTGGGCAGTACGGATTAGTGGACCAGTAGTGATGATCAGGCAAGTCATCCTACATATCCTTCATATTTTGGTAGAACTATTGAACAACAAGAAAACTGTCACATTGCAGAAGATCTGCAATGGAGGCTTGTTCTGATTGCAAAAGGCAGGTGTGTGCAGATAGTACAGGATGTTGGGGAGGGGTCAACCTCACACATTGTCAGAAGGAGAAACTAATCACTGTGAAGTATTGGTCGAAGATGAAGAAGGTAGCGGAATTCAGGACACCTCCTTTGAAGGGACGAACTGTTTATGGATGTGTCTGGAGGACATGTTAATGGGAAGCCTAAAACTGGCTGGGCTGGATTAGAATTAAGTAGCGAACTGGTGAAACAGAAGAACTCTAGATGGTTGGGGGGGGTGGTGTAGCCCAACTGATTTGGTGGCATTTGCTGAGGCATTAAAGTGGTGTCATGGCAAGTGAGCTAACATTTGCTTGGGAGCCAGGATGAAAGGGGAAATATAACCAAGAGCAATATACGCTCATTGTGAATTGGCATGGATTTAGTGAACGTGATGCATTAACTTATCCACTTGCTGGCATCAGATTACACTAAGTGCTCAGCCTCTGTGTCACCCCCTGAAAAGAGGATAGTTGAAATTGAGAGACAACTCCTGGGTGGTTTGTAGAAGGACTATGATTTTCTTCTGAAGAAGGGCCACTGGACCAAAATGTTAACTCTGCTTTCTGTCCACAGTTACTGCCAGACCTGCTGAGTTTCTCCAATAATTTCTGATTTTTTTTTTTGTAGTGTATACATATTAGCTGTTTCAGGAGCCTCTGCAAGATTAACATTGAAGTGTTCAGTTCTGCTGTCACCAATCAGACCAGAGTCATTGACTACTGGCATACATGAAAATCCAGGTTCTTTTTTCACTCAGTCATGGAATGTGGGCATCACTAGTTGGGCAGCTGCCTTTTTGAACTGCTGTTGTCCATTTGTCTGGATATTTGCTAGTTCACCCAACTATTTTGAATAATAGTTGCAGCTTGCTGCTTGATGTTGTTTGATGCAATAATCTAATTTCACTGTTGCAGGTGGAAGTATTGCGAATGGATCAGATCCTCAGAATCTTCAAGAGACACCTCCTGCAGCTTCAGCTGCAGACTGGGAAACTTTATATAAAGATCTGCCAGCTCCTGTGGTCAAAATTTTCCCTTGTGCATTTTTAATGGCTCCTAGATGACAAGGTCATATTGTGAAGTAGCCCACTGTCAGATAATGGATAAACAGAACCTCCTCCCTCTTTTTAATTAAATAATGGCACTTCAGTGTGGGCTGATTCCCATCTGACAGCATCATAAAAACCATCTGAGTCATCTTCCTCCTTTGCAGATAAGACAAAGAAGTTTTATTTTAATGATGCAATAGCTAGTTTGGACATAGATGAATCATATGTGAAAGTATGAAATATGTCTAGCTGATTCACATCAAGTATACAATGTGCCAAGTGGCTAGAGTATTTCAAGGCCACTGAAAAAAACTCAAACTCTATTTGCTTTCAAACTTTGTATGATTCTATACAGGAAGACAATTACAATTATATATATACATGCCATGTACAGTTGCACACACATTCAATGTTTAATCACATGGTAAAACTTTGACAGGGTATTGAGATTAATTTGCAAGAGAAAGTTGAAAGCCTCAGAAAGGAGCATTCAAATCTGATTTGTTGCAAACACCATGATCACTTTTCATTGACCTTATAGATATTACCATTTCCAGTAACAGCCCTGTAAAGTACATGAAGCTGTCCCTATAATTCAAAAATTGCTTGTCACTGAAATGACTCATGGGTCTTTGTACAACTTTTGTGCATCGAATGTTTGGTGTGCTTAGTTGTTGTACTAAAAGGCTTGAAACTCTGGGCGGTATCTTATGGGGTCTAAGCAATGTGATCAGTGATCACCATTTTCACTAGTTTGGAGGTGTGTGCCCACACTACTGGCAGCTGCAATGACTCATATCCTGGAGAACTCTCACATGCCTTGTGTAACAAAGCTGGTCACTGGGGGAGAAGGGATACCAACTACAGTCATGGCTCTGATACCATTGTGCCACTGGCTGACTGATGATGTCAAGTCAACCTGAAGAATGAAAGTCCTGCTCATGGAGCCATGCTAAAGCCTACCTTTGTATGTAATGTAAATAACCAATAATTGTTGATTAACTTGCACTAGCATGGTTCCTTGTCAGTTTTTGCCAAAGGCACCCACAACCTGGTCAGATTACGTATAGGCATTGGTATTCTTGCAATCATGATCAAAATTACCACAATATTTCTGGTCAATCCAAAGCAGTATTCTAGATGAAATGATTCAAAGTAATGGGTTCATTGCCAATAAATAGCTCCTCAGAGGCTACGTTTCCAATATAAGAAACCATTTTTTCATCAATCACTCCTGACAATTCTGTTCTTTTACACCAGGAACCATCTTCATTGCTATTCTTTGCACTACCTCTAGCCTTTGAAATGTGTCCTTTATAACTGGACACAGTATTCTAGGTACAGTACAAATGAACCATTTGGTCAAGCTTTCTTCTGTCTAGTCTCTACGCTTTTGGCAAAGTCGTAAAACATTCTATTAATATTGTGGTCTGTTTGGCTGCAATAATTAGACACCTTAAGGGCTGATCCTGTTAAATAACCAAAGATCTTTAAATTTATTTATTTTAACTCCATCTGTGAAGTACAGTTAGCACCCATTTTTCCTTCTTTTCGACACCCAATACTTTACATTTGTTAAATTTCACCTGTTATTTGTTTGATTTACATTGAGTTAGATCAAAGAAGAAATGCGAGTATATACAGGCAGCAGCCAGAAGAGTGATCTGGTCAACCATGGGAATATTCGCAGGACCGTTCATTGGGGGGTGATTGCCCCCTTGGCATGTTTGCCTTCATTTCTCAGCCCCTTAAGTATAGGATTGGGGATGTTATGTTGAGGTTGTACAGGACATTGGTGAGGGCTCTTCTAGAATACTGTGTCCAGTTCTGGTTGTCCAGTCACAGGAAGGATATTATCTAGCTGTAGAAAGTTCAGAAGAGACTTACCAAGATGTTGCGAGGTATGGCAAGTTTGAGTAATAAGGAAAGGTTGGATAGGATGGGACTTTTTTCACTGGAGGTTAGGTGGTTAAGAGGTGACCTTATAGAAGTTTATGAAATAATGAGTGGTATAGATAGAGATAATAGGAACTACAGGTGCTGGAGAATCCGAGATAACAAAGTGTAGAGCTGGATGAACACAACAGTCCAAGCAGCATCTTAGGAGCAGGAAAGCTGACGTTTCGGGCCTAGACCCTTCATCAGAAATGGGGAAGGGGGAGAGAGTTCTGAAATAAATAGGGAGAGAGGGGGAAGTCTCTCTATTTATTTCCAGAACCCACACCCCATCCCCATCTCTGATGAAGGGTTGAGGCCAGAAACGTCAGCTTTCCTGCTCCTAAGATGCTGCTTGGCCTGCTGTGTTCATCCAGCTCCACACTTTGTTATCTGGGGCATAGATAGAGTTGATGATAGTCATCCTTTCCCTAGGATAGGGAATTTCAAAACTAGGAGGCACAGTTTTAAGGTGAGAGGAGGGAGATTTAAAAACAACGTAAGAGGCAAACTTTTTATGCAGAGCATAGTTTGAGTGTGGAATGAACTTCCTGAGGAAGTGATGGATGAGAGTAGAATTACAATGTTTAAAAGATATTTGGGTGGATACATGAATAGGAAAGGTTTAAAGGGATATGGGCCAGGACCAGGCAGGTGGGATTAGTTTAGCTTGGGACTATGTTCGGCAGGGACTGGTTGGGCCGAAGGGTCTGTTTCTATTCTCCATGACTCTATGACCTTATGACTCTGATATGCAATCATGAGTGATATTTCCACTTCTGCATTGTTCAGTTGTATCCACTGTTCCTCATGTAGTAAATCAGCCCATGACAGCCTACAACAGAATATGAACAGCAGTCATATTTGGGCTGACAACCAGCAGGTAACATTAGCAACACATAAATATGAAACAATGACCATTGTCAACAAGGAAAATTCCAACTGCTTTCCCCTAACCACATTCGTCCTCGCCCTCAACGACTTCTCTTTCGATTCCTCCCACTTCCTACAGACAAAGGGGGTGGCCATGGGCACCTGCATGGGCCCCAGCTATGCCTGCCTCTTTGTAGGTTACGTGGAACAGTCCCTCTTCCGCACCTGCACAGGCCCCAAACCCCACCTCTTCCTCCGTTACATTGATGACTGTATCGGCGCCACCTCTTGCTCCCCAGAGGAGCTTGAACAGTTCATCCACTTCACCAACACCTTCCACCCCAACCTCTAGTTCACCTGGGCCATCTCCAACACATCCCTCACCTTCCTGGACCTCTCAGTCTCCATCTCAGGCAACCAGCTTGTAACTGATGTCCATTTCAAGCCCACTGACTCCCACAGCTACCCAGAATACACCTCCTCCCACCCACCCTCCTGCAAAAATTCCAACCCCTATTCCCAATTCCTCCGCCTCCGCCGCATCTGCTCCCACGATGAGGCATTCCACTCCTGCACATCCCAGATGTCCAAGTTCTTCAAGGACCGCAACTTTCCCCCCACAGTGATCGAGAACGCCCTTGACCGTGTCTCCCGCATTTCCCGCAACACATCTCTCACACCCCACCCCCAGCACAACCGCCCAAAGAGGATCCCCCTCGTTCTCACACACCACCCCACCAACCTCCGGATACAACACATCATCCTCCGACACCTCCGCCATCTACAATCCGACCCCACCACCCAAGACATTTTTCCATCCCCACCCCTGTCTGCCTTCCGGAGAGACCACTCTCTCTGTGACTCCCTTGTTCGCTCCACACTGCCCTCCAAACCCACCACACCCGGCACCTTCCCCTGCAACCTCAGGAAGTGCTGCACTTGCCCCCACACCTCCTCCCTCACCCCCATCCCAGGCCCCAAGATGACTTTTCATATTAAGCAGAGGTTCACCTGCACATCTGCCAATGTGGCATACTGTAT
Source organism: Stegostoma tigrinum (assembly GCF_030684315.1). Lineage (NCBI taxonomy): Eukaryota > Metazoa > Chordata > Chondrichthyes > Orectolobiformes > Stegostomatidae > Stegostoma > Stegostoma tigrinum. The sequence goes on along the minus strand of NC_081355.1, from coordinate 14,395,450 downwards.
CCATTGTACCCGGTGTGGCTTCCTCTACATTGGGGAAACCAACCGGAGGCTTGGGGACCGCTTTGCAGAACACCTCCGCTCGGTTTGCAATAAACAACTGCACCTCCCAGTCGCAAACCGTTTCCACTCCCCCTCCCATTCTTTAGATGACATGTCCATCATGGGCCTCCTGTAGTGCCACAATGATGCCACCCAAAGGTTGCAGGAACAGCAACTCATATTCCGCTTGGGAACCCTGCAGCCCAATGGTATCAATGTGGACTTCACAAGCTTCAAAATCTCCCCTTCCCCCACCGCATCCCAAAACCAGCTCAGTTCGTCCCCTCCACCCACTGCATCCCAAACCAGTCCAGCCTGTCTCTGTCTCCCTAACCTGTTCTTCCTCTCATCCATCCCTTCCTCCCACCTCAAGCTGCACCTCCATTTCCTACCTACTAACCTCATCCCACCTCCTTGACCTGTCCGTCTTCCCTGCACTGACCTATCCGCTCCCTACGTCCCCACCTATACTCTCCTCTCCAACTATCTTCTTTTCTCTCCATCTTCAGTCCGCCTCCCCCTCTCTCCCTATTTATTTCAGAACCCTGTCCCCATCCCCCTCTCTGATGAAGGGTCTGGGCCCGAAGCATCAGCTTTTGTGCTCCTGAGATGCTGCTTGGCCTGCTGTGTTCATCCAGCCTCACACTTTATTATCTTCACATGGTATGCCTGCCTGCTGAATCCCTTACCATCACTATCCTGGCTGTTGCCATTGACCAAATGTATCGCCCACCAACCACGTAAATAACATGATGACAAATGAAGAGCTAAGACTGGAATTTCTTTGACAGAAAAGTTGACCTCTTGACCCCCTGACCCCGTCAAGATTTACTGTGCTTGACTGAGATTTTTAGTGTAATATTTTCTATTCAGCTTGTCGGGGTGTCAATATCACAATAATCAAAAGGCTTGCCATCATTCAGAACGGAATATTTTACTTAATAAAGACGAAAGTTCTGAGGATGCTGGAGAACTGAAATATAAACAGAAGTGCTGGAAAATCTCAACAGGAGAGGTCAGCACCTGGCAACAACTGCAGCGAGAAAATGTTCTGAAGAAAATCACCTTGGATTTGAAACATTAACTCAGTTTCTGTCTCCATAGTTGCTGCCAGATCTGCTGAGTTTCCTCAGTAGTTTTAGTTTTTATTTTGGAACATTTTACTTCACCAGTTTCCTGTCAAACTGCTATTAATAACCCATTGTGCTATCAGGGACAAAAGCAGCAAGATCAAGACAACATCATCCCCTGCGTAATTTCCTCCAAACTGCATTTGGGCCCATTGTACCTTTAGCCATTGTTTCTTAGTTAAGGCTCTGAAATGTTCTTCTTGCCACCATATGATTCAAGCAGCTTTAGTACATGGGCTGGAGCAGTTCAGGGAAAATTTTGATTAATTAGGGCTTCAAAGAAAAAGCTGGGACCACACAAGGATAAAGGAGGGAATTTGTGCTTGGTGGCAGAAGGTGTAGGTGAGATCCTAAGTGAGTACTTTGCATTGGTATTCACCCAGGAGAAGGATATGGAGGATAGTGAGGAGCATGCTAATATACTAGGGCATTTTGAGATCAAGAAAGAAGTGGTGTTGGGTCTCTTGAAGAGCCTGATGGTATCTACCCCACGTATTGAGAGAGGCAAGAGAGGAGATTGTTGGGGCCTCATACAAGACCTTTGTATTCTTGCTAGCCACTGGAGAGATCCTGTATGACTGGCAAATACCTAATGTTGTTCTTCTGTTAAAGGGGGGACTAGGGATAATCCACGAAACTATAGACCAGTGAGTCTCACATCGGTGATTGGGAAGTTATTGGAGAGAATTCTCAGTGATAGGATATATGCACATTTGGAAGAGCATAGCCTAATTCAGGACAGTCCTGCTTTGCGCAGGGCAGGTTATGTCCTACTAACTTGATGGAATTTTTCAAGGAGGTGACAAAGGTGACGAAGATGAGAGTAGACCAGTGGATGCTATTTACATGGATTTTAGTAAGGTTTTTGACATGGTCCCTCGTGGTAAACTCATTCAGAAGGTTAAGATGCATAGGATCCATTGTGACTTGGCTGTATGGATTCAGAATTGGCTTGTCCATTGAAAGCAGAGGGTCATGGTAGAAGGGTATCTTTCGGGCTGGAGGTCTGGGACTAGTGGTGTTTTGCATGGATCTGCTATACTGTGACCTTTGCTGTTTGTGACGTATATAAATCACTTGGATGAAAATGTAGATGGGTGAATGGGTAAGTTTGCAGACGATATAAAAGTTTGTGGAGTGTGGATAGTGTAGAAGGTTGGTAAAAGTTACAGTGGAATATGGATCAGTTGCCGATATGGGTGGAAAACTGGCAGATAAAGTTTAATCCAGGTTAAGTATGAGGTGCAGCACTTTCAGAGATCAAATGTTAAGGAAAGGTATAGAGTTAATGGCAGGGCCATGAACAGCATTAATGTGCAGAGCGATCTTGGGGTTCAAGCCCATAGCTCCGTGAAAGTGGTCACCCAAGTAGATTCGGTGGTTAAAAAGGCAAATGGCACATTTACTTTTATTGGTCGGGCAATTGAGCATTAGACAGGATGTCATGTTGCACCTTTATAAGACTTTGGTTAGGCCACACTTAGAGTATTGCAGGAAAGATTTGAAGGCTTTGGAGAGGGTACAGAAGAGGTTTTTCTGGATGCTGCCTGGATTAGAAGGTAGAGCTGTAAGGAGAGGCTAGAAAAACTCGATTTGTTTTCTCTTGAGTGGCAGAGGCCAAGTGGATATTTGATAGAAGTCTATAAAATTACGCGATGCATAGATAGGGTTGACGGTCAGTATCTTTTTCCCAGGGTTGAAATGCCGAATACTAGGAGGCATGCATTTAAGGTGAGAGGTGGAAAGTTCAAAGGAGATGTAAGGGGCAAGTGTTTTACATGGACAGTAGTAGGAATCTAGAAAGTGCTGTCAGGTGGTGGTGAAGGCAGATACGATCGGGGTGTTTGAAAGACTTTTAGATAAACACATGAATATACAAGTAATAGAGGGATATAGACCTAAGGCAGCCAGAAGGGGTTAGTTAAATTTAGTATCTTGTTCAACATAATATCGTGAGTCAAAGAGCCCATTCCCATGTTTTACAGTTCTGTGTTCTACGTTCACGACCAACTACAATGGATTGTAAATATGTCTTCGCCAGTTTTGATTATTTGTTGAGCCCATTCACAAGCTCAGAATTTGACCATTTTTAACAGGAATGATGCCAAAGCACTTAACAACAAAATCATTTTGAAATTATTTATGGCAATAAATATAAAGCCAACTTGTCTTCTGCAAGGTTTCACGAGCTGCAGTCTGATAATAACCAAGTAATCTATTTCAGTGATATTAGTTGAGCAATATTTAGTAAAGAATTCCCCTGCTCCTCTTCAAACAGTGTCATGGGATGTTTTCTATTAACTTGATTATACAACATTGGAAGTGTCGGAGGATGATGCGTTGTATCCGGAGGTATCCGCATCATCCACCGACACTTCCGCCATCTACAATCCGACACCACCACCCAAGCCATTTTTCCATCCCCACCCTTGTCTGCTTTCCGGAGAGACAACTGTCTCCATGACTCCCTTGTCCGCTCCACACTCCCCTCCAACCTCACCACACCCGGCACCTTACCCTGTAACCGCAGGAAGTGCTACACCTGACCCCACACCTCCTCCCTCACCCCCATCCCAGGCCCCAAGATGACTTTCCACATCAAGCAGATGTTGACCTGCACATCTGTCAATGTGGTATACTGTATCCATTGTACCCGGTGTGGCTTCTTCTACGTTGGGGAAACCAAGCGGAGGCTTGGGGGCTGCTTTGCAGAACACCTCCGCTCGGTTCACAATAAATAACTGCACCTCCCAGTCGCGAACCATTTCCACTCCCCCTCCCATTCCTCAGACAACATGTCCATCATGGGCCTCCTGCAGTGCCACAATGATGCCACCCGAAGGTTTCAGGAACAGCAACTCATATTCCGCTTGGGAACCCTGCAGCCCATTGGTATCAATGTGGACTTCACAAGCTTCAAAATCTCCTCTTCCCCCACCGCATCCCAAAACCAGCCCAGTTCTTCCCCTCCCCCCACTGCATCCCAAAACCAGACCAGCCTGTCTCCACTTCCCTAACCTGTTCTTCCTCTCATCCATCCCTTCCTCCCACCTCAAGCCGCACCTCCATTTCCTACCTACTAACTTCATCCCGTCTCCTTGACCTGTCCGTCTTCCCTGCACTGACCTATCCCCTCCCTACCTCCCCACCTATACTTTCCTCTCCACCTATCTTCTTTTCTCTCCATCTTCGGTCCACCTCCCCCTCTCTCCCTATTTATTCCAGAACCCTCTCCCCATCCCCCTCTCTGATGAAGGGTCTAGGCCCGAAACGTCAGCGTTTGTGCTCCTGAGATGCTGCTGGGCCTGCTGTGTTCATCCAGCTTCACACTTTGTTATCTTGGATTCTCCAGCATCTGCCGTTCCCATTATCTCTAGATTAATAGTTTAGCAACAATGCCACAAGGTCATCACTGGCATGTATGAGTTAGTTCAATGATAATGCTTCCAGGTTTTTGTTAGCTGCTTGGTCCAAGGTGCAACAAAATGGATATTCGTGAACGCTAATGATTCAACATCAGTATTACCATGTTCATTGTGAAAAGAGTCTATCAGAATTATAAAATATGTGTATTGGAAATCTCACACTCATAAGCGGTCAGGAATTCATGGCAATTTTATCTGAAAGGCTAAGGGAAATTAATCTCATTTGTATTATATTTGAAGTATACAACAGGTTGGTCAGAATTAAGTTGGCTAACATCACACATAAGCTGGAGGGCTCCTGTGGTGCACTGGTAGTGTGTCTAACTCTGAGGCTGGGAGGGGGAGGCGTGGCTTGGATTTAAGTCTTATTCACTCTAGAGGTGTGCAATACATCTGGCAAGATGGCGATAAGGTAAGCCTCTCCATTCGGAGCGCCACGCTGCTCGCCAGTTCCGTTCCTTCCTCTTGCTTTTTCTCTCATTCTTCTCTCCTTTCTCCTTGACTGGGAGCCACATGACAGGAGCAGAATGCACGGGCCGTGTCCTGCAGAAGCAGCAAATCGAGCATCTGGAGTGGACTGGTTCAACAGTGCGAGTGGGGCCAGTCAGGCAGCAGCAGTGAGAGCGGGGCCAGTGAGGGGGCAGTGGGCAGTGAGAGCAGGTCCAATGAGGGGGCAGTGGACGGTGAGAGTGGGGCCAGTGAGGGGGCAGTGGGTGGTGAGAGCAGGTCCAATGAGGGGGCAGTGGACGGTGAGAGTGGGCCAAAGGGCGGTGAGAACGGGGCCGGTGAAGGGGTAGCGGGCGGTGAGAGTGGGGCCGGTGAGGGGGCAGCGGGCGGTGAGAGTAGGGCCGGTGTGGGGGCAGCGGGCGGTGAGAGTGGGGCCGGTGAAGGGGCAGTGGGCGGTGAGAGTGGGGCCGGTGAAGGGGCAGTGGGCGGTGAGAGTGGGGCCGGTGTGGGGGCAGCGGGCGGTGAGAGTGGGGCCGGTGTGGGGGCAGCGGGCGGTGAGAGTGGGGCCGGTGAAGGGGCAGTGGGTGGTGAGAGTGGGGCCGGTGTGGGGGCAGTGGGCGGTGAGAGTGGGGCCGGTGAGGGGGCAGTGGCCAGTGAGAGCAGGGCTGATGAGGGGGCAGTGGGCAGTGAGAGTGGGGTCAGTGAGGGGACAGTCGGCGGTGAGAGTGGGGTCGGTGAGGGGACAGTGGGCGGTGAGAGCGGGGCTGGTGAGGGGGCAGTGGGCAGTGAGAGTAGGGTCGGTGAGGGGGCAGTGGCAGCCTCCTGGGAGCCCTAGTGACTGGAGCAATGCCTGCACCTCTGTGGAGATGGGACTTGTGACTCCAAGATCTGGACTTCTCCTATTTTCTTGCTCACCTTTTGACTCTGTTAAAATCTTTTAATTCTAGTTTTCATAACCAAGTGTGCCCCAGTGAATGGCGACTTTGTGCACTTTTAGCTGCTCTTATGTATATGTACACTTAGTACATGTGACAAATAATTAAGTAAATCTACTAATGACATCCCTGAATAGATTGTTTAGAGGAAACGTGAGAAGAACAGTTCAGGTCCAGCTCTTCATTGAATATTGTTCTTATATTGTTTACCTGGTGGATGATTTTCCTCACTCAGCCTCAGTGGGCGGTGAGAGCGGGGCCAGTGATGGAGCAGTGGGCGGTGAGAGCGAGGCCAGTGAAGGAGCAGTGGGCGGTGAGAGCGGGGCCGGTGAGGGGGCAGTGGGTGGGGGCGGCATGGTGGCTCAGTGGTTAGCACTGCAGCCTTACAGCACTAGGGACCCGGGTTCGATTCCAGCCTCGGGTAACTGTCTGTGCGGAGTTTGCACATTCTCCCCGTGTCTGCGTGGGTTTTCTCCGGGTGCTCCGGTTTCCTCCCATAGTCCAAAGATGTGCAGGCTAGGTGGATTGGCCAGGCTAAATTGCCTGTAGTGTTCAGGGGTGTGTGAGTTATAGGGGAATGGGCCTGGGTGGGATGCAGCAAGGGACGGTGTGGACTTGTTGGGCCGAAGGGCCTGTTTCCACACTGTAGGGAATCTAATCAACCCTCACCTCCATTTTGCCAATTGAAGACTGTGATGGGAACAATCCAATAGAATACCACTCACCTTTTTTCTCCTGTCTCCAAGACTCTTAAGCCACTGAAACTTGTTTCGCTTTGACAGTTTCTCATGCGTTCATTCCTACCAGATTTACCTGTCTTTTCCTCATTTGCCTTTGCTGCTTGTTGGCTCCTGCATCTTGAAAATATCTTTGCCTTCTCTCACTGTATCTCCTTTGGTTTCATGGATCCCTTTAACCAACATTCGTTTCCCACTTCTCCTTTTAATTTGACCCATTCCTCATTTATTATTGCATTTTGGTAAACAAACAAGGGCAGGCCTTATACAATTAAAAGTAAGGCCTTCGGTAGTGTTGTAGAACAGAGAGACCTAGGCGTTCAGGTACACAATTCTTCGAAGCTTGCTTCATACATGGATAGGATGGTTAAGGAAGTATTTAGCACACTTGTGTTCATTGCTCAGACATTTGAGTGTTGGAGTTGGGATATTATGTTGAGGTTGTACAGGACGTTGATGAGGCCTGGTGTGGAGTACTGCATCCAAATCCCACTGCCCTGTTATAGGAAGGATGTTATTAAGCTGGAGGGGGTTCAGAAGAGATTTACCAAGTTGGCTGAATAGGCTGGGGCTTTTTTCACTGGAGTACAGGAGATCGAGGGGTGACCTTATAAAGGTTCATAGAATCAAGATGGGTATTGATAAGGTGAATGACATGTGTGTTTTCCTTTGGGTGGAGTTTCAAGATTCGAAGGCTTATTTTTAAGGTGAGAGGAGAACAATTTAAAAAAGACATGAGGGGCAACTTTTTTACACAGAGTGTGCTTTGTGTGTGGAATGAACTTCCAGAGGAAATGGTGGATGCGGGTATAGTTCCAACATTTTAAAGGCGTTAAGATAAGAACATGAATAAGAAATGCTTGAAGGGATATGGTCCAAGCTCAGCAGGTGGTACTAGTTTAGTTTGGGATTACAGTCAGCATGGGCTTTTTGTTGGTTCCGTGCTGTGTAGCTATGAGCCTATAATTCTGGATCTCTTGTAAGTTCTTCCATGTGACGCAAGTTCACACTAAGAGCATTACCAGGTCTGCTTTCTCCACAAATACAGACAGAACATTTCCTGCGTTTATCTCACTTAACCTTTATTTGAAACTGGGCTGTGCAGTTACTTCATATCACAGAATTGCATTCATTATCACAAAATATATCACACACATTGAAAGATGAATACAATTTGTTTAGTTTTAATACTTTTTAATTCATTTGTCTCATTTGCAAAATAATGTTCGGTTCAGCAACTATCTCCTCTAAAAACATTTTGTTCAAATAGATTTCAGAGAAAGCCCAGGATAAATCTAAACAGTCAGATTTTGGGGATTAGCACAAAAGCTTGAATATTTCCTTCTTAAATTCAGAGGTAACGGACTCCAGCTCCTAGAAATACTAATGTGTCCTAGATAACCTAAGTAGTGGGATACTTGATTGAAACTGTGAATAAAAAGATTAATAAGTGTAACCTAGAAGTGGGTTTATGCTGCACTTGAGCTTCAGGTATGTTCAGATGCCTTTGAAGCCAAATGGTAAAAGGAATGCGACAACTCATTGCTCATTCAGGCACAATGCGACAAGATTACATCCCAAATTAGTTGCAATACAATTTCCAGGTCCATAAATACAATATTAGCAAGCCTAAAGTAATAGCAGAGATAAAATGATGAAGATGCTTGTGATGGGCAACAGCCAAAGCAACTTTAGCTACCAGAAATGTTCTTGTGACAAAAATCACAACACTTACTGCCTGCCAGAGGCACATTCAAAAGAGTTACAGGTTGCTAATCAACCTGTTTTGGCCATTTAATCACACCAACACCTCATTTAGCCTTCAATTCCAAGCACAGGACTTGAAATCAGAGCTTCCAGCTCAAAGCTAAGGAGCCTAACCACTAGGTCAGAAGACCTCCACAATAGCATAGAATGTAGTTCTGTTGAAACAGTTTATACAATTTCAAATAATTTGTTTTAAAAAAAGTCTTGTTTTATTCTTTTCATTCCCTAGTTTTAAAAATCTGCCTTAAAAAGCACTTGGGGTCAAGGCCTGGTTCCAGAATATTGTCAACATAACCATTCAGCAGGAGGCAGTAGAGATCATTGAAGCCCCCATGATGACAAGCAATGTGACTACAATTTGTGCTTGCTGTCACTCAGATTGATGGATTAAGAACTGAGTGGATGGGACAGGACTATGGCTCATCTTCCTTGCAGCTCGACAACAACTGCTCATGTGCAAGATTTTAAAACTAACTTTATGACAGTCTGTCAAAATGTTACTGGTATATATTTTTGTCATAATATCATAACAATGTTTGGATCTGTAAATTGCACTACTCATTTGGAAAACATTGGTATAATGAAATTTTCATGTTCCATTTGTAGATTAAGGTTAATTGAAAATTTTCTTGATACAGTGTAAAGATGAGTGCAGCTTTATTAATAAAGATTAAAAACTGGTTTATCACAAATATAAGCACTTTTTGTCACCATTTATGAGGAATCTGATTTGGGTAACTGAAAAAGACTTTTAAAAACATTCACAGCTATTTACATGTTCCATCGGTATATAATAATCCGTTTCTTCTGACTAGTTAATTGTGACCTCTATAATCCTGAACACTAGCATCTTGTACGGGATTCTTGATTCTCCAACCCCTCTTGACAATGACACCCACATCACGTGCACCCACCCCCACTCCCACCCCCACCCCACGTGGCCTCCTTAACAAACGATGGACAGACCATCCAAGACTGTATTCATCCCCAGACTTCTGACTGACTTCAAGGAGCAGCCCCTAAACATGACTGACCAGACCCCTGACAGCTGTCTATGTAGCTACCTGATTGATGATATGTGATTCTCCTGAATGCTGCTGGTGTCCCTATAAAATGGACCATTATTTGCTCCTCAGACTGTAGTTGGGCAGTCCCCCTGTTTGTCAGAACCTTGAGCTGATGGCAGACCCTGGGCTGTGTGCACACTGTGCCTGTGACAGGCAGTACTGAGAATCCTGACTTGACAGTCGTCCCCTTGGCTAGACTGACAACAGACTGGTTTAACACACAATAATACCCCTTAGCTGGCAACTCACCCACTAGAATCTTGCCCCGCTGCTTGGGCAAATGCATAAAAGATGTGGCAAGATGTTCCCACCATGGAGTCAGATCTCATTACGTTCTATGTTGGACTTCTGGCCTAATTCTACCACACATGTAGACACAGCCCATGTTGCTCAAACCTCTATAAGATTCTGGCCTTAGTAAAGCTTCTTTGACTCTGCTCTAACAAAATGCCACAGCCCTATCCTTAGACTAGCACTCCCAATTACAACAGGGTGATTTATTTTCTATTTCCCACAGCAGCCCTTACATGGCCCCCAAGTGATTCTCATTTGGTTGCAAACCAAAGATAGCTTTAGATGTGTTTTGGAACACTCACAACACATTTGACACAGGATCTTCGCAGACAGCAGATATTCATCTGGCTAAAGTAGGCTGGATTTAAACCCACTTCCTAAAGGTGAAAGGTCAATGTCTCACCCACTTCCTCCTTCTAATTTTGTGTTGTTAACTGTTTGCTTGCTGTTACTGGACAGCACATTCTCTGCTGGAGTATTGCAAATTGTCATGTGTTGCCATGACTAGACAGAAACCTATTGTGTCATTTTCTGATATTTTCTCCAAGTGTGGAGGTGAAAGCGTTGGTGAAGATTAGCACACATCACCATCACCAAAAGTGTTTGCCTGCCAGCCATAGTAACACAGAAATGTAGAAAGACAAATAGGCCATTCAGACCATCAAGCCGCATCCACCATTTAATGCAATCATGGCTGATCTGTGGCCTAACTCCATATAAATGCCTTTGGCCCTATCCCGTCAAACTTTTGCTAAACAAAAACACACTGACTTCAGATTTAAAATGAACACTGATCCAGTACTGAGTGCTCATTAAGAACTGACCAATAAGCATAGGTTAGTATCTTGCACCATCATAGGCCACAACATTGGTGAATTAAGTCACCAAAATCTAAGCCTGGTATTACCTGGGTCCTAAAGCCCACCAGTCAAGACAAACTCCTCAGGTGATCCACTTTTTATTTTTGTCTTGTGCTTGGGGTCATGGTGGGGGCTTTGGTGACAAGGCAAGGAATATGGCATTCAGAGGCCATACTCTTGTAACCTCGCCACCGTCAATGCCCCATGATTAGGGCAATTGGTGCCCCTCCCCCCCAACTATCCAGGATAGTGATCCTGGCTTTTTCGTAACTAGCTATCTTTCTCACCTACTAGAGAGGTAGGCAACTGGGGAGGTGTTGATTTGAGGACCTTGGGTAGCCAGTAAATGACCACTTTAAAGCCTCAGCCACAAATATGTCAAGAAACTCCCGAATGGATCTTCTCACCCAGAACCTAATTAGGTAGCGAAAAATAAGTAAGCTCTGGCAGTTGTTAAATCAAGTAATAGAAGCCTTCAGGTTTATGTCAACAAATCGAGTGAAATGGCAAGCGATGATTTTTTTTGAACATTCCAGATTTAAAGGGCAGGGTATGTAAGTGCCATGACAGCTTGACAACTTGTAGTGAGAGAAATGGACTTGATGCCTTGGATCAATGATTCAGTTCGAACATGGGAGTCATTTTGACTGTGCGATTGTGTAAAATGATGATGGTGAGTCAGTGGGGAGAGTCTCTTCACAGAATGTTCCACTTCACAAAGATGGGAATGAGCAAGTTTCACTTGTCATGGGTGTATGGTTCAGGAAAGCTGCTGGTCATGTAGAGCGCAAAATACCACCATTCAACTCAGATTTTGGTAGCCCTAAAATTTTAAAATCTGAAGTATGCAGAGTAGATCTGGTAAGAGAAAGTCAGTACATTGTATATTTCTTTTGATAGCCACATTTTGGTGAAATAGATATGGTTCTGGGACATGTTTGAGGGAGCATGGACAGGGGTCGCTTCACTGAGATAAAAGTTCCTTTTACATGAGTGTGTGTAACACAAATGAATCCGTTCACGGTCAAGGTCATTGGAAAAGCAACAAATCTGTCACAAATGACTGTCAAAACTGTCAAAAACATCTGTAAAACACCCAACAAGTGCTTAAATGGTAAATGTCTAAACAAAATGGTTAAGGGGAGGTGTCAAGCTGTTAAGGCATTTTCACATCCTGCCCTTTAAATCCAGAATGTTTAAAAAATTGTTGCTTGCTATTTCACTCTATTTGTTGAGGCTTCCATTATTTGATTTCAGTTGTGATTTAACAATGATTCATTATGTCAGCAGGGTGCATGCCAGTTTACAATTTGATTGACAGTTACAAATGAAATGAAATAATGAAGTCCAAGCTAGTTATAAGAATTTGTACACTTGAATGAAATGTTTGTTTGATAAGGTTTTACGTAAATGAAGAAATGTAAATGTAGAAACTGCTTTTTCACGGATAAAAGAGCTTTCAAAATAGCGGAGTCTGCAATAGATATTTAGTGTTTCATTTTATCTCATTATACTGACTGAGTTGCTGTAGTGGGTTGGGGTATAGGTTGTCATGAGTTGGCACTAAGTTGGCTTAGGAGCTATGAAATGTCATGGGGTGGACACAAGGACATAGATTGCCCTGCAGGGTATGTGTGTTTATGGTGGTTGAGTACAGGGGTGTATGCTGGGATGGAGGATATAATAAGTTACAGGGACATACACAATTATGGGTTATGGAGTTGGTTAATAAAGTGGGATAAGTTGGCATAGGTAATGTGTGAGACTGGGAGGATTGAAGGCACTTCCTTCGGATGTCACTGGCTGGTGTCAGGAATGTTTCATGCTTTATCATTTCTAAAATAATTTGGACACAGTGCTGGAACCCTGAGGCCCCTGTCTGCCTCTGGCATCCCCTTCGCTACCCTCTGGTCTTTAGTCCACTGGACTGAAAATATGATAACTGGTAGCCATTTCTAAAAGTTGCATTCACGAAACTGGAAATTATCTAAACTCTGTACATTTGATTCACAGACAAAGTGTTACCAAGTGTGTACTTCTTTCCAGTCTCAATAGCTGGTGATCAACTTCAGGAATCTTACCCATCTTTTCTATCCTGGGAATATACTGAGCAGGTGAGTTGAGTTGTTCACTGGACAGACTTGCAGCTATTAGGGAGTCATTAGAAATGGCCTTTTTAAACAGTACGAGTATATGAACACTATATGGAGGATCGCAACAAGAATGTTAACCCCTCGCATCTACATAGAAGTAGAATTTTCAGGGCTAACATCATAAAACGGAAATGGTCAGGGATTTAAATGTTCCCTACATTTACTAACGCATCAAGGGTTAACTATTTATAGAGAAAGTATTAAACGAAATGTTGCTTAAAACAAATCCATGAACACATTTGATAATGAGGTAAAGTACAATTTGAACATAACGTGTGACTCTGTGTAAAACTTTGCAGTATTGAATTGCTGAATTTCCATGATCACCCTGACAGGCCACTGCTCCAGCCCCACTGCTGCAGTACAATAGTTGTTGAGCTATATATAGACTTCGCTATCTTATGTAGGTGCTTTTTGGGAGTGAGTGGAGGTGAAAGCCTGGTTGTCTGCGTCAATACGTCTGAGCCTGACATTCCAGATCTTTGGACTAAACTACATAGCAACATTTTTTTTCTCTCTGCAAACTCACGTATCTGTTGCCCACTGTCTCCCACACTGTTGTTCTAGGGGTTGTGTCAACGAACAAGAATGCTACACATCTCAGATATTCCAGGCTGCAGCACTGATGTCTGGACTTCATGGGAACGTTTAAACACCACAATTATTGTGAGCCATTTACATTTTTTTTGTTCTTCAATTATTTGTCCTGGCAGCATTGTTTATTTTTCTTCGGGTGGGGGTGGGGGTGTGGGGTGGGGGGTGGTTTGGAGGGTGGGGGTTTCCACCACCACTACCATTGATAGGAGAAGCGCAAATCATTTATCATGCCGCCTGAACAACTAACATTAACTGAAGCTTCACACAGTGCGAAACAGTATGGCATATTCTGAACAATGAGGGGCTTTAAAGAAAATCAAGCGTTACGCCACACAGGAGCTAAGTACTTCTGCAGGATCAAAGAACCATAGATCTGAAGAAAAAGGTTAGGTGCTACAAACTTCCCTGCAAAATATGTTTTTCTTAAGTTGTGAAGACTATTATTACCCTCATGCCAGTTTTTGGTGTGACCTCAAAAGACTTTCGTGTCCCACTATACTGTTCACAGAGGCAACCAGCATATTTTTCTCTTTTCCCCTTCATTGGACTCCATCTAGAAAACACATAATGAAATCGCTGTATTATTCTTGTGTTCAGTTATGTCTGCAGGGATTAGAATGCAAACAGAGGATTAATTCTATGTGAGGAAGGGGCATAGATGCACCAAATCCTAATGTGCTGTCTCACAAACAGCGACGATTTTCTTGGCGATGTCTTTGTGAGTTAGACAGACAATCAACTCTGGGAGTTGCATGTACAAAGATGTCAGATTAGAGAATAACAGACTTATGAAACCAAAGACCGACAAAGTGACAAAAATATGATGAGAGGCAAAGATATAGAAGGAAGTCTTTCCTGATCCGCTTAATTTTAGCTGAGTAATAAAACAAAGAACTGCAGATGCTGGAAATCTGACATAGAAGGTATGTAGTTTAGGTTGATTGGCCATGCTAAATTGCCCCATAACATTCAGAGATACGCAGGCTAGGTGGGTTAGCCATGGTAAGTGTGGGTTATGGAGATAGGGGAGGGGATTGGATCTGGTTGGAATGCTCTTTGGAGGGCCAATGCAGGCTTGATGGTCCTAATGACCTCTATCTACACTATAGGGATTCTATGATTCTACGAAAATAGTAAGTGCTGGAGAACTCAACAGCTCTAGCAGCATTTTTGGACAGAAACTAGAGTTAGCATTTTGAGCCCAGGGATCCTTCTTCAGAACTGATTTCAGATGAGTTTTGGTGAACCTTTTCTTCTCCCCACGACCATAGTTGAGAGGGTCACCGGACCCGAAACGTTAACTCTGTTTTCTCCTCCACAGATGCTGTCAGACCTGCTGAGCTTTTCCAGCAACTTTATTTTTGTTCCATAGTTGAGAGGGTTGGATTATGAGGAGAGACTGAGTAGGCTGGGATTGTACTCATTGTAACTCGGAAGAATGAGGGGAGATCTTATAGAAACATGTAAGATTATGAAGGGAATAAATAAAGTGGGGGCAGGGAGATTGTTTCTGCTAGCAGGTGAAACTTGGACTAGAGGGCATCGTCTCAAAATAAAGGGAAGCAGATGTAGGACTGAGGTCAGGAGGAACTTCTTCACCCAAAGGGTTGTGAATCTGTGGAATTGCCTGCCCGGTGAAGTGGTTGCAGCTACCTCGCTGAATGTTTTTAAGGCAAGGCTAGTTAAATTTTTGAACAACAAAGGAATTAAGGGTTATGGTGAGTGGGCGGGTAAGTGGAGCTGAGTCTCAAAAAGACCAACCATGATCTTATTAAATGGCAGGGCAGACTCGAGAGGCCAGATGGCCCACTCCTGCTCCTAGTTCTTATGTTCTTATGTTTATATTGCTTTCATGAAAACATTGAATTGCAGTACATTGCAATCTTGTTGGTATAACCATCTCTTGGAACTGCAGGGTCAGCAAACTTTTTCATCTCAGAAATGCAACAGAAATCGCCCCATCAATTCCTCACCTCAATGTCCGCACACATAGTTATGTATTGGGCCAGTGGGGAGTGTTCAGCAATGGGATCCTTGGCTGAAATTTTCCAAAGTTCCATTTGGAAACTGAGGTCAATTTCTGCTTAACACCCCTAAACCATGAAAGTTTCCACTGTGAAGTCAAGCTTGTTGCCCCTTCAAAATTTATACCCCTTTTGTTGAACAAGTGTACAGTTTGTAAAATCTACACCAATGCCCGCAAAAATGTAATTTATGAGATTGTTAAACTCAATAAATACAGAGTGAGGAGAAAGGTTTAGAGCTGAGCAAATGCCTACTACTCTCTACAGCAGTACGAATGTGTTTTAAAACCCATGGTTTCTATTGTTAATTACAAAGAAAAATATACTTTGACTAAGAATTTGACCTTGAATGTTTCTTCATTAATTCGAAAGGGAATTTAAGAATTTGGGCTGGTTTTATCTTCTGAAGCCCCAGTCATTTTAATTTCACTAGACGTTATGTAATAATACAAAACCATGTCACAAAGTATTCACACTGCTGCAGAGAAAGGTTCGGCATAGATCGCACTGAACAGGAACACAGCAGAATATCTAATATGTCAACATGTCTCCCACCCAGTCACTGATAACCATGACCTCTGTCTGATCCATGACAGCGTATGTTATTTATGGGTCTGCCGTTAAGAAAGAAATTATATAAACACAGGCAGCTTATAGCTTGTTTCTCAATTCTAGTACAGTTGTCACCATAATAGGGGTAAGGAACATTAACTCAATGGAGTATGGTGTAACCCCCTAAGTAGTTTCTACTTTAAAAAGACAATCAAGTCTTAACATGTAACCTGCCTGACTATTTCAAGTATCTTTCACACACTTGGGAGATAGGAGTTCTGCTAAATAGGAACTTTTGCAGGTTTACAGGAAAGCATGTTTTCTGAAGCAAATTCATTCAATATCACAAAAAGATTAAGAAACTATGCATTTATAGATGAGATGATTTCTGAATTTTTCTGAATGTGGAAAACCAGGCCTTCTCTTATACACATCTTGCAATAAGCTGCATGCGCAACATCAGGCTAACAATCAGCCACTTCTTTTTGTCACAGAATTGTATTTCAGGAAAGCTTAAAAAGAGAGAAAATATTAAACTTCAGACACTCTCATCTTACATATTCAAAATTATTGTGAGAAAAAGCATTGTATGGGACAATTTGTTCACAGAAACTTGGTAAGAATTATTTACTATACAAAGGGTTCAGTGCCTCCCTTTTCATATCGAACTGCATGGGAAAATGTAACATACGTATTTCACAAGTTTCTGAGAGCAGGTCATAGTTTGTCCTGTTTCCAATTAGGATGGGGTGGGGAGCGGGGAGCAAAAGTTAACAGCTCTATTAATGTGTATCTCAGGGGACCAGTGCATAGACTGGGTATAGGGTCATTCAGTAAATAGAATTCTGATGGACAGGATTATTTGCTTTCACGCATTCTCCACATCTTTGCTAAGAGATCAAAAGTTTTGTTTACTTTGCAAATCTCATGTCAAGCTGATGTCCTTACCTTGGATTTGAACCCTGTCTTTTGAACTAAAATGTGATTTTTTTTGAGAACTACATATTTTTTTTAAAAATGCATGGAATATAAAACACAGAAACAAGCCATTTGTTCCAACTAGTTCATTCTGTTGTTAATGCTCCATTTGCGTCTCCTACCCTTTCTCTTAAATAAAGTCTTTTGATAACTGCATGGCAGAAGAGATGAACACCTTTAATTTCTCTATCAGCTCCTACCATCTTTCAAAGATCATTAGTAACAATATGGCAAAAGTAGACGTTTCTAAATTACAGCATTGTATTTACGAGAAAAGAAGTATTTGGTGATGCTTGTGTTGGAGAAAGGGAAGCCAGGTATGATTTTCCATGGTAATTCTTCGTAAAGTGGTTATGTTACTGGGCCCATAACCCAGAGACCTGGAGAAAGGGAGCATAAAGCTGTCAAATTGTCAAAAAACCCAACGGGTCCTCAAATCTTTAAGAATGGAAATCTTCTGCCCCTACCCAATTTCAACTAGTTATTAGAGATAATGGGAACTGCAGATGCTGGAGAATCCGGGACAACAAAGTGTGGGGCTGGATGAACACAGCAGGCCAAGCAGCATCTTAGGAGCAGGAAAGCTGACATTTCGGGTCCACTCCAGTTCCACACTAATACGTATGGCTCTGTGATCATTCAGTAAGTCATGCAGTTGCATCAAGATACCAGAAGGAAGAAATGCATCAAAATAAGTGGATCATTCAGTTGCTATTTGAGTATAGAATTAGTACACACCTAGTTCAATTCACCCAGCAAAATCCTCCCCTCATTTTGGGACTGGATTCTTGATGTTGAGCAGTCAAACAAGATCCTGAAATATTCATACTCGCTGAATAAAACCTTCCAGACAATATCTCAGACACCTCCATTACCATCTCTGTAGAGAGAGTGTAGTGGTATTTAGTGGACTTCTTTGTAACTTTCTATATGTTAATCTATTTAACATATACCGTAGATTGTTGGGTTCTTATTGAGTCAGATGTGTTGAGATTTATTGACAATACCAATTGTATATATTGGTAGAATATTAGACGTATAGTCAGAGTTTAGGTTTTGGCTCTGATGGTCTATTCAGGGATATCTTGTCTGTGATGAAGTGGTCGGGCTATGGAGAATGTTTCAGTTGTGCTGGCAACAGATGAGAACAATGCTTTAGGGGGAGGAGTAAGTGGTTAATAAGGTGAGTTTGCAATAATGTAATGAGAAGTCTTGCTGAGGCTCTAATTTTCTTACTGGCTGCATGGGCCTCTGAGACCCATGCATGGCAAAGACTTCCAGAAGCACGCTGATGCCAATCACTGTGCACAGAACATTGATGCAGCCATGCAGCTTAGAGACAACGTGGTTATTGCCCGATCAACATGCTCCCAATCATTAACAATGTCATGGAAAATAGAGACATTAAATGGCATTGACTTATAAAACCAAATTGTCACTGTTCAGTTTGGATTGTACCAGAACCACCCTTTGTTTCAAACATGTAGGTTTTGAAAATTGACAATGAGCTGAATTGCAGAGGTGAGCTAACATTGACTACTCATGACATCAATCGTCTTTCAATCAGTGTGGCATCTTTGAATCTCAGCACACCTGAAGGTAGTGGAAACCAGTAGGAAATCTTTTCATATGCATGAGTTATGCCTAGTACAAAGGAAGATGGTTGTGTGTTTTGGAGGCCAATCATAGACCAGGATATGACTGCAGGAATTCCTCAGGCACCATCCTAAGTCCAACCTACCTTCAATTGTTACTTATAAGATCAGAAATGGGAATGGTCACTGATGTGATGCAATTCCTTTGATAATAGCTACTTATGATTTAACAAGTTGTGAGGTGTGCCACACAAAGCATCAGGAAATGACCATCTCCAACAATAGGATTACCACTGACATCATACCACTCCATCATGAGTTTTTTCAAGTTCCATGATACTGCAGAAACTCATCCATGACTCTTTCTAACTTCAGATTCAATTATTCCAACACTCTCCAGGATAGTCAGCTTCTCAGTTGAATCTTCCATAAACTTAAGCTCATCCAAAAGCTGCCAGATGCTAATTTGCATCCAACCTTGACCATCCCTCTGCTGACTGACCTATGTTGGATTGTAATGGACTAAGACATTGGTGCAGATCAGCATATTTTTAGTATTCTGAAAAGCCATCCGTTGCTGTACGTCTTAATATCAGGCTAGTGATTTCTTTAAGCTGTGGGTTAGCACTGCTGCCTCACAGCACCAGGGACCTGGGTTTGATTCCTCCCTCAGGCGACTGTCTGTGTGGAGTTTGCATATTCTCCTCGTGTTTGCAGTGGGTTTCCTCCAGGTGCTCCAGTTTCCTCCACAGTCTAAAGATGTGTAGGTTGGGTGGATTAGCCATGCTAAATTGCCCATAGTTTCACGGATTTGCAGAATAGGTGGATTAGCTATGGGAAATGCAGTGATCGAGTCGGTCTGGGTGGGGTGCTCTTTGGAGGGTGGGTGTGGACTTGATGGGCCAATGGCATGCTTCCATACTGCAGAGGTTCTAAGATTCAATTTCTCAAGGGTACCATGACAAAGGCGACATGTGGGAAAGACCTAGTTAATTGTTTCACCAGACCCAGAAACATTGCAGATCAGTGATAATGGGAACTGCAGATGCTGGAGAATCCAAGATAACAAAGTGTGAAGCTGGACGAACACAGCAGGCCAAGCAGCATCTTAGGACCACAAAAGCTGACGTTTTGGGCCTAGACTGATGAAGAGTCTAGGCCCGAAACGTCAGCTTTTGTGCTCCTGAGATGCTGCTTGGCCTGCTGTGTTCATCCAGCTTTACACTTCGTTAACATTGCAGATCATTTACCCACTTTGGAGTCATTAAATCTTTCACCATCTTGGTTTTCTGGGGATCAGCTTGTATCCCATTCTTGCTGAAAATGTAACTTAGGAAATGAACTGAATTCTCGTAAAGTTCATGTTTGTCATTCAGTATAAAGACTGCTACTTGTAAATGTTTCATGACACTACGTAATCTGTTATCATGCTGGATAGTTTCTGTATGTATCAGGAAAGTATCCAAGTGACATATGATGTCAGCTAGTTCCTGTAAAATATTGGACATTGTGTTAGAAAATCTCCAAGGCAAAAGCAATACAAAAGGAAAGTTTGTCGAAATGATATCAATTAAAAGGAATAATTAAGTGGTGAAGAGTTAAGATGTCTCATCTAGAGGGACCTGCCAAAAACTACTACTTATGTCAAGCTTTGCAAATATTCTACCGGTGAAAAGCTCAGCCAAACAGTCTTCAGCTGCAGACATAGAATGAATTTCTCTCATTATTTTGCTTTACGGAGCATGTGAGATAAAGCAAATCTGTATGGTGCCAATGGGGTTGGAAACTGTGAACATACCTGAGCACCATTCTGTAGGTTCAGTCAGCAGGGAGATCACCCCATTATTGACCACTCCTCCAATTGTTTCTCTACTTTATCTCTTAGTGAGTGAGGGATTTTGCTAGGTGTGGAGAGATATATTACTTCAGTTGAAGACAAAGTTTGCCTTCTTCTCAATGAGGGAGTTTGCTGGTTACTAATGATAAAAGCTTTTTACACATATTTGTGATATTTGAATGTCAGTACAATGTGCAATATTTGTTTAACTGTAGTTACTGTACCTTCGCCTTTAAATCAGGTAGTAAAATGTTCATCTATGCTAACTATGGGGAAAAGTTGGAGATAGCTATGCCACTGACACTAGCATCTAGCTTAAATTTAATAAAATGTGAGGCTGGATGAACACAGCAGGCCAAGCAGCATCTCAGGAGCACAAAAGCTGACGTTTCGGGCCTAGACCCTTCATCAGAGAGGGGGATGGGGAGAGGGAACTGGAATAAATAGGGAGAGAGGGGGAGGCGGACCGAAGATGGAGAGCAAAGAAGATAGGTGGAGAGAGTATAGGTGGGGAGGTAGGGAGGGGATAGGTCAGTCCGGGGAAGACGGACAGGTCAAGGAGGTGGGATGAGGTTAGTAGGTAGATGGGGGTGCGGCTTGGGGTGGGAGGAAGGGATGGGTGAGAGGAAGAACCGGTTAGGGAGGCAGAGACAGGTTGGACTGGTTTTGGGATGCAGTGGGTGGGGGGGAAGAGCTGGGCTGGTTGTGTGGTGCAGTAGGGGGAGGGGACGAACTGGGCTGGTTTAGGGATGCAGTAGGGGAAGGGGAGATTTTGAAACTGGTGAAGCCCACATTGATACCATTAGGCTGCAGGGTTCCCAGGCAGAATATGAGTTGCTTCCACCCCAACCTTCAGTTCACCTGGGCCATCTCCAGCACATCCCACACCTTCCTGGACCTCTCAGTCTCCATCTCAGGCAGCCAGCTTGTAACTGCTGTCCATTTCAAGCCCACCGACTCCCACAGCTACCTAGAATACACCTCCTCCCACCCACCCTCCTGCAAAAATTCCATCCCCTATTCCCAATTCCTCCGCCTCCGCCGCATCTGCTCCCACGATAAGACATTCCACTCCCGCACATCCCAGATGTCCAAGTTCTTTATGGACCGCAACTTTCCCCCCACAGTGATCGAGAACGCCCTTGACCGCGTCTCCCGTATTTCCCGCAACACATCCCTCACACCCCGCTCCCACCACAACCGCCCTAAGAGGATCCCCCTCGTTCTCACACACCACCCTACCAACCTCCGGATACAACGCATCATTCTCCGACACTTTCGCCATTTACAATCCGACCCCACCACCCAAGACATTTTTCCATCCCCACCCCTGTCTGCTTTCCGGAGAGACCACTCTCTCCGTGACTCCCTTGTTCGCTCCACACTGCCCTCCAAACCCACCACACCCAGCACCTTCCCCTGCAACCGCAGGAAATGCTACACTTGCCCCCACACCTCCTCCCTCACCCCTATCCCAGGCCCCAAGATGACTTTCCACATTAAGCAGAGGTTCACCTGCACATCTGCCAATGTGGTATACTGCATCCATTGTACCCGGTGCGGCTTCCTCTACATTGGGGAAACCAACCGGAGGCTTGGAGACCGCTTTGCAGAACACCTCCGCTCAGTTCGCAACAAACAACTGCACCTCCCAGTCGCAAACCATTTCCACTCCCCCTCCCATTCTTTAGATGACATGTCCATCATGGGCCTCCTGCACTGCCACAATGATGCCACCCGAAGGTTGCAGGAACAGCAACTCATATTCCGCCTGGGAACCCTGCAGCCTAATGGTATCAATGTGGACTTCACCAGTTTCAAAATCTCCCCTTCCCCTACTGCATCCCTAAACCAGCCCAGTTCGTCCCCTCCCCCTACTGCACCACACAACCAGCCCAGCTCTTCCCCCCCACCCACTGCATCCCAAAACCAGTCCAACCTGTCTCTGCCTCCCTAACCGGTTCTTCCTCTCACCCATCCCTTCCTCCCACCCCAAGCCGCACCCCCATCTACCTACTAACCTCATCCCACCTCCTTGACCTGTCCGTCTTCCCCGGACTGACCTATCCCCTCCCTACCTCCCCACCTATACTCTCTCCACCTATTTTCTTTGCTCTCCATCTTCGGTCCGCCTCCCCCTCTCTCCCTATTTATTCCAGTTCCCTCTCCCCATCCCCCTCTCTGATGAAGGGTCTAGGCCCGAAACGTCAGCTTTTGTGCTCCTGAGATGCTGCTTGGCCTGCTGTGTTCATCCAGCCTCACATTTTATTATCTTGGAATTCTCCAGCATCTGCAATTCCCATTATCTCTAGCTTAAATTTGTTTGGATAATGATCTATGTCGATGACTTCTGCCAAATTTCCATCAGATGACTATGTAATTTCTTCCATGGAAGAAAATTATATGTTTTTCCCTTTTTGTAAAGAAATTTGCTCCCTTTTGAAGTTGAGATGTGTTCTCCAGTGTTCTGTTCTAAGGCTAAATTGGAAACAATTTGGTTTGTTGCTTTGTATGTTCTTCAGACTGTGGCACATCTTTAGGAAACCACCCCTTTTGCTGCAATGAATACTTTGTTGGTAGAAGCTGGATGATTTGCCTTCACTGATGGGGTGTTTTGGAACCATACTATTTGCAATGTATATTGTATTAGGTTACTTAGGATTTCACATTTAAGTGGCCTCATTGAGAAGAAGACAAACTTTGACTTCAACTGAAGTAATATATCTCTCTACACCTAGCAAAATCCCTCACTCACTGAGAGATAAAGTAGAGAAACAATTGGAGGAGTGGTCAATATGGGGTGATCTCCCTGCTGACTGAACCTACAGAATGGTGCTCAGGTATGTTCACAGTTTCTAAACCCATTGGCACCATACAGATTTGCTTTATCTCACATGCTCAGTAAAGCAAAATAATGAGAGAAATTCATTCTATGTCTGCAGCTGAAGACTGTTTGGCTGAACTTTTCACCTATATAATAGTACATTGTTCAAATGAGAAATCTGTCACCCCTGGTCAGATGGTTTATTACGCTTAAAGTAGTCAACATGCTCTGCAGAACATTTAGCTTTAAATGGAACTTCTCCTGCACAATACTTCTTCAACAATTTTCTGGATTCTGTATCCACTGCTATTTGTACTGCTCGTCCTAGAGCTAGATTCTCTTCTGAGTGAAGAAGTTCATTGACTGGCTGATTTATCTAAAAGTTAATTCTGTGGCAAATGCATTCTTAGCATAACTTTCCATGGTTCAGATACTTATAGGTCATTATCTAAGCTTTCCACATGTGTCTTCCACATTTACCAAATTACTGATGTATCAAATGGATGTGAAAGACAATTTTGGACCAATTTTGTTCATGTTTATTTTTCTGATATGGAAGGGCATTTGTCAGGACTTTGATCTCCTTGTACTAAACTTATTTTATTGTCCTGTGATATTCTTAGTTGATTAACATTGAATCCTCATTGTTGTTAATGTTATTGATTAAATATTTAAAATCAAAGCTGCCAAAGTTTATGTTACTTTAAATGTGGCTTACAATGTAAAATTTGGTTTCCAATTACCAATACAGTATTTTCAGAGAAATGAATGAAGATATTCCTTTTCCAAGATGACTAAAGGACTTCCCAAAAATCTGAGGTAAGATTTTCTCAAAATAACTACAATCAATAAGATCGAATGATTTCTTTGACTGAGCCAACGATGATTGTGGTGATAGCTTTTCTGTTGATTTTTTGTGAGTCAGGGGTAGCTTTGTGCCTAAGTTGATACCATGCAATTCATGCTTTTTTTTCGTCGTTCAATTTTTCACCTTTTAATGAGTAAAATTGATAAAACGTCTTCATTACCAAACAAATCTTCACATTTGTCGTTAAAATGACCAAGATTTAAAAATTCACTAACGTCACATTTAGGGCTCTTTTACTTTGAAATGCAATACAATTGTTAATGTTAAATTAAAATTTGGATTTAATAAGAATCTGGGTTCTGTAGACATTACCTGTGAGTCTTTGTTACAATTTAAAGACGGCCTGTTTCTATAAAGAAACCATGCAGATGGTGAATAATGCAGAGCTTCTGAAGCAAAGCAGATCAAACCTAAAAGGAAAAGATAAAACTTGGATCAGAATATTTACAAAATCTTTTCACTTTGTAAGGTACAAAACCACAGAACACACACCAGATAAGCTAATATGGTAGATAGATCCTAAAAGCCAGTGCCAATGCTGTGAAGAAAATAAACCTCACAGGGGCAGCAAGTACACAGCTTTTAAAATGGAATGCTTTCATTGTAAGAATGTAGGCCACTTTCAGAAAAATAATGCCAAAACACAACATAGCCACAGAACAGCAAAATACTGAAAAACTATCCACATAAAGAAATAAGTGAAGTAAAACAATCTCCACTACAGATGATTGCACATTTTTCTGAGGGAGATAAGTGACCAATATCAAAGATTTTCATGCAGACATTTACATTTATGGACATGTCATGGATTTCATGTCAAACACAGAAGCCAGTGTCACAGTATTGTCAAATAGAGACCCTTAGTAGATAAAACACCATGTATACATGACAGAAGTTCAGCTCCATAATCCCAGGGGCATCACACTTAGGTTTGTAGTATGCCTTTAACATTTTCTCCAACAAAGAGGACAGCAAATAGAATAAAATCCACATATACTTCACAAATAAGATTCTCACTCAAAATGTGGAAAACAACAAAATATCAGAGAAAAGCTGATGGAAATGTTACTGGGCTTCATAAGCTTATGGCGTATCCTAAACAAAAAGCAGAATCTCCTGAGGTTTGATGTGTTAAAATGAAACGCTTGTTTCAAAACATCAAGGAGGTGGTTTGCTGAAATGTTCTTCAGCGCTACTGAAACTGAAGAGAGTCCTAATTCTAAGCTGTAACAAAGTTCAAAATGAAGTAGAAGCAAATCTAAACCACATGAAATATTAGAAGCATCTGCGATCAAATTGAGCCAGATTGCCAAACAGCACAGTGAACAACTATTTATGATTAACTAAAGCCTGATATTGAATGTGGGAGTGATTAAGGAGAAAGAAATTCAACCAAAATATCTGACCTCTCTCTCTTCCAAAGGACAATTTCCAACAGAAATAAAGGTATAAGATCAAGAATGAATGAATCTCAGGTAACACATTACAGGAAGTGAGCTAATAATGGAATCACTGAGAGGTCAAATGTAGCACTCAGAGTATTCAAGGAGTTGAAGTATTGTCCACCCACTTCATTACAGATCTACAAGCTGAATGAGAATTAAATTCCACAAACAGAAGCTGAAGATGTTGTGCATACAGTTCCTTAGAAGGTACCATTATGATGAAGACACTGCTACAATGAGGCAAACAAAGTCCTTGTAAAATTAACATATTCTATGACAGGGACCACACTATAGGGAATAGGCATATGTCAGGAAAGTCCTCTGGAAAAGTAATACGGTTGTAAAAGCCTTGCTGGTTCAGTAGGGGACTAGAGACCTCAGACCACCAACAGGACAATCATCTTCTTTCTACCCAACAATTGCCAACCTTCCACATCCAAAGGAAACACATTTGGAGAATAGTGAAAGCTCTAAATCATCTAAATTTGTAACATCAAAGATTTTGGTAGAGTTGGGCTGCTGGTTAATGCAAATATACAAACAAATCTATAATGCTTTAATAAATGATTGGGGAATTAATGTTGTACATGGGTTTGAAATGGTTAGTACTTGATTGAGTACAGTAAGCATCACTCTCTGTGATGATGTCACAGGGACTTGGTCAGGGTAGAGAAGGAGCTTGTGGGAGACAGACCTGGGGGCTACTGTACTCTGAATGGCCTCCGTAGCAATGTAGGATATGTTCATAGAGTGTGAAAATAGTCGCAGTAATGCATATTTCTTTTTGTTGACTACTCAACAAGACTCTTCCAGTTAGACCAGAAAAGTCTCTATTCTATTTCACACTAAATCATTTCAAGATTGAAGGAACGCATACGCAACAGCAGAGCTCATTGGCCATCTCAGCATTTGTTGCTCTTTCCAGATTCTTAGTAAAGTGATGAAGAAACAAGGAGTGCTGAGAATGATGCAGGAACAGCAAGAAGGAATTAGAAAAGAAGAATTGCACAAAGTGGGTAAAAAGGGGCATCTGCTGACTTCTCCTCATGGAGTCAGGTCAGATATTTTTAATCAAGCTGTTCAGGGATGTTATTACACACATTCGGAAGCAGATGGGATTTGAACCCAGGCCTCCTGAGGAACACTACCACTTCACCATAAGAGCCCCGAAAATTGACAATGGATTCATTGTCACTGTTAAGCTCTAGATTTACATTTCAACATCAGCCATTTGAACCTATTTACAGCAGAGTGTTAACATGGACCCTGGATTACTCAAGCCCACGACACCACAAGCTCCTCCCACCTCCGAATATTTTCAATGCATAAGATTTGCGTAAGATTCCCATTGCCTGCTTCTCCCGGCAGCTCTATTCTTTCTGGCAACTGCTGCTTTCTTATCATGGATAATACAACTCTTCCTCTCACATCATCAAGGAAGGAACCAAGGATGATGGGCACCTCTCCTTCCCTCTGAATCCATTTTACACATTTTGTTCCCAGATTAGTTTCTTCAAATCATTCCAGAGCCAGGCTTTGCTCCTAGAGCTGGTACAGTTCTTTAAGTATAGCTGTCAGGAAATAAAGGTTTGAAGGTGAGCATCTTGCCTGTAGGCAGGTGACACCAACGCAACTTACATCACACCATGGGATGCAGAGGGCTATAATATCCCCCTGATGCACTGGCTTTTTTGAACCATTGCTCTATTCCCCATTCCTAGTTTCTGGAGGAAGGCATCCCGTCAGCAGCAACCTCTGCAGCACATCTGGATTGATAGGAGTATATGGGATTGATTTTGTTGTATCAATATTTTTACTGGCCTCGAAAATGTACCAGAACATAGCCCTGCATCATTTTTGAATTAAATTTTCCTGCCTCTGGTACTTTGGAGTGTGACATATGGCTCATGCTTTAGTGATAGGAAGCTGCCTGCAGAAATTTGTTTTTGGGAATGTTGAAGGAAAGAAATGTGGCAAGAAGTAGCTGTTGAAATAGTTTTGAGTCCTCAGAGGTTATGAATTATATCCCGTGTGTTTAATATGATAGAATGCTGGCCATTTTAAATATATACTGAGTTATTTCTGCTGTAGTACTAGGCTCAGGCGATTTCCTCTAGCTTGTCCAAAGTAAATATATTCTATAAACCTCACACTAATAGCAGAGGGCAACAAAAGCCTACCATATTGCTGTAATTCTATATCGTCAGCTTTCTGCCAAAAAAAGTACCAAACACCATCTGCAGCTGCTTTGAGCATTTTTTTAAATTCAGAACACAGCACAATTTTACAAAACAAGGTTAGAAATGCAGACGTGTTGTCGAAGGACCGCAACATTTTGCATGCCACATGCAGTGAATCTTTTGTCCCAAATAAATTGCACTGTGAATGTAAAAAACTGTTTTTCTCTGAGGGAGCTGGGGATGTATGACCTGACTATCAACTCATCTCTTTATATGGGAAATAAGAGAGTAAAAAAAATTCTTCACGTCTGGAGATTAAAAATGGTGGAAATGCACGGAGATCAGGTTAGAAAGAGAAGGAGGTAAAGTTGTGTCAGCACAAGTGTCTCAGAAGCAAATATCAGGAAAGGTCACACCCATAATGTTAACACCTTTTTTTAATCACACATGCTCATTCATAGAATGTTTGCAGCACAGATGGAAACCGTTCAGTCCATTTTTCATATTACTTCTTAGATGAAACATAGGCATTACTTACAAGATCAGAATTTAT
The DNA here is from genome assembly GCF_030684315.1 of Stegostoma tigrinum. Classification (NCBI taxonomy): domain Eukaryota; kingdom Metazoa; phylum Chordata; class Chondrichthyes; order Orectolobiformes; family Stegostomatidae; genus Stegostoma; species Stegostoma tigrinum. Next base: position 14,367,143 of record NC_081355.1, on the reverse strand, counting down.
TGCCTATCCCTATTTGCCCTTGAACTGACTGCCTTATTGGGCCATTTTCAAAGAGTAATTCAGAATTAATTGCATTTCTATAGCTCTGAAGCTGCTTGTAGGCCAGACCTGTGAGAGTGTGGAGCTGGATGAACACAGCAGGCCATGTAGCATCTGAGGAGTACAAAAGCTGATGTTTCGGTCAAGTCAGCTTTTGTGCTCCTAAGATGCTGCTTGGCCTGCTGTGTTCATCCAGCTCCACACTTTGTTATCTCAGATTCTCCAGCATCTGCAGTTCCCATTATCTCAGACCTTGAGAGTTACAGGTTTGTTTGCTCATGCTTGCTCTTGATTCTAGTTATTCAGCTCATGCCACTTCCCTGCCTTTCCCTCGTTATCTTCATCAGACTTCACTGCATTTTCATTTTATTTTCCACTCATTTGTGGGATGTGGGTATCACTGATTGCCCAGTATTTATTGCCCTTTCCTAGTTGCCCTTGAGAAGGTGGTGGTGAGCTGCCAAATTGAACCGCTGCAGTACATTTGCTGTGGGTTGACTCACAATGCCTTTCAGTGGGGACAATGATACATGAGATGCTTCTTTCCAAGCTTCTCAACTATATTTGATGGCTAATCTCACTTTACAAATATAAGGTAAATCATCAAAAATGTGATCTTCGCATGCCTGTATCTTATAATAAATATACCTTTGCTTCTATGCCTTTAACCAGTTACTTTGATCAGTTTTAGTGAGTGTCCCTTGTCTCACTATCTGTCATATGATTTAAGCAATCATTTCCAAGGTACATTAACATGTAACAGTTAATGATGTTGTCACTTTTCATATGTGTGGATCCCCTCGTCTGCAGCCACTATCTTACTAGAGTTATCATAAATGATAGTAATCTAGTTTGTCATTGCTCCGATGAACTTCTGTTTATGTTTCTTCTTCTATCAAGTTTACCAACCTGCTGTAAATTTGGGATCGTGTAAATAGATAGGCCCAGATGTTCTTGTACTCCAGCACCATTGAAAGCAACATTAAATCTATATTGTAGGGATATGTGAATGCCACAAAAGAAAGAATACATTTTTGAGTGTTTTACATTTCATACCTTGGCCCAGGAAGACATGATACAAGTTTCTATGTGTGTAACAGTGCTTTAAATGTCTGCCCCATGCATTGGCCCCAGGTCTTTCTACAGCTCTGTCTACTTTTTTCTGATTCCAACCAATCAAGTAGAGTGAGCATCAGTTATAGACAGACTCGCACACAGTAAAACACAGAACAACCTAACCATTGAGTGCTACGCCAAGTAAGAGATTTCTGCTATTATCTGTGCTGCTCCATTACAAACAGAATTTGCGTTGGTCTGCTTTAAGCCTCACTGAAAAGCGGGATTGGTAGAATATTGCAGTCTCACACTTCACTACCAAAATTAAGGCTGAATTTTGTGTCACTGTTATTTAACCTGATAAATACTGGTGCCAGTGACCTAGCAAAGATGTGACTAATAACTGAGAATACTTCTTACTATTCCTTATAAATTCATAAAGAATGTGAACTCAGACTGTCTCTGAAAGAGATGCAGATTAGTCATCTGTAAGACTTACTGTTAGAACAAGATAATTTTAATGTATATGAATATCGTTACTGTGTCTGAACACTGCATGTATTAAACTGGAGAAAATCATCTGGATTATAATGTGCAAATTTTGATGATCAAGTTTTGCAGTTTAAGCAACATCTTTCAATATATCTCATTGAACCTTTACAACCTATAGCCACTTTCCTGCAAAATCTGTAGGGCTAGTTCTAAAGCAGTTAAGTAAAACAGGGTATAACTTATCCCAACTAAACTGTAATGGAAAAGAAACACCTACTTTACTTAATTTATTTTTGTTGCTTAATATTTTATTTAGATTATCTAGACACTTAGCAACACCAAAATAGGTATAATTAGTAGCTTGCCTTGTTGATCTTCAGGAGAGGAGAAGAGGGTGACAATCCAGTGCAATAATTAGTTTATGAAAATGAACAAAGATATCGTAATATGGACGGAAATTTTCAATTGCTGTATCAAGACTGGAAAGTCAGGAGGGCAGCTAACATCAATCATGTCAAAAGGTTCTTTCACAAACATACAATGACAGGTTAACATTGAAAATAACAAACAATTCCAAGTCTGTGAATGGCTATTGACTTCACTGCTTTTGATTTCTCATGAAGCTTGATACGGAGTGTTCTAAATAAATATCATAACATTCTGAGTTAGCAACAGGGAGTTCAGTCTAAAAGGTGGCAAAATTATGAATTTCATTTCGATCTTGTTGCTGCAGGAATTTCAAAGCCAGAGTTCGAAAATGCTTGCAGGAATTTAAGGCTCAAGATACCTCATGGCACTACTTACATCAAGCATGTTTCTCAATTAAAACCTGGTGCAAATTGGACTTTTTCATTTTGTTACCTTAAACTCTGCAGTTGTGACAAAACTTTATGAATACTCCTTTTCCCCAAATTTCCATTCTTCCACAAGCATTGGCAGCTCTGCAGGTATCCTATCATCTTTCCTGAGTAATTATCATGAGCTCTTCAATTGTAAGATGAGGGGTGTCATAGTCAAACATGGCACTATGCACAAAACACAACCAGGAAGCATATTTTTTCAGCAGGGGTTACTGTTGGAGCCAAAGTCAGAAAACCAGTGTGCTTGCTTCTTTTCTAGCAGAGAAAAATGGTTAATAGTCGGGGAGGCTGGGCTACATCTGTTGCCTATCAGAATCCACTGATATTTTCTGCATCTTCGGAGACCTATTACAACAATTCCATCTGTTTTTATTGTTGAAGCCCAATTGGGTTTGGATTTTAGATCTTGCTGCGTTACTGATGTTCCTGGCGCTAGAGGCTAGGAGCCTAGAAATATTCGGCCCCTTCAATCTATTCCATCATTCAAAGTGATCATGTCTGACCTGTGTAATTCATGAGCACAGGAGTTGGGAGGTCATGTTGCGGCTGTACAGGATATTGGTTAGGCCACTTTTGGAATACTGCGTTCAAGTCTGTTCTCCCAGCTGTAGAAAAGATGTTGTGAAACTTGAAAATGTTCTGAAAAAACTCACAAAGATATTGCCAGGGTCGGAGGGTTTGAGCTATAGGGAGAGGTTGAATAGGCTGGGGCTATTTTCCCTGGAGCATTGGAGGTTGAGGGGTACCTTATAGAGGTTTAGAAAATCATGAGGGTCATGGATAGGGTGAATAGCCAAGGTCTTTTCCCCAGGTTAGGGGAATCTGAAACTAAAGGACATAGGTTTAAGGTGAGAGGGGAAAGATTTAAAAGAAACCTAAAGGGCAAATTTTTCATGTAGTGGGTGGTGCATGTAATGGAATGAGCTGCCAGAGGAGGTGATGGAGGCTGGTAAAATTGCAACATTAAAAGGCATCTGGATGGATATAAGAATGGGAAGGGTTTAGAGGGATACAGGCCAAATGCCAGCAAATGGGACTGGATTAATTTAGGATATCTGATTGGCATGGATGAGTGGACTGAAGACATGCTGTACATCGCTATATAACTCTATTACATGTAAGACCTTGCTGCACATGACAAGAATAAATCAAATCAAAATCAAATCAAATTGATCTGTTTTCTTTTCCATCCTTCTTAATGCGGTGACCATGTAGATATTGAGCACAATTAGTTCATGCACCATTAAAAATGAAAGAGAGTTTCAGTTAATTAGCAAATAAGTTTTGAAACCGAAGTTGTCTGCACAGACCACATAAATAATCAGCACTGTTTAATGACAGATATTCGTCTCGCAGTTTTCTCTGTTAGTGTAGTAGCTAGATTTGGTTTGTCGGTTAGTTTAAATGGGCAAAGGTTTAAAGATTATTTCAGTGAGGTGACTGAAGTTTTCATTTCTTTCCCCAGATGAGAATGTTTCAATTTCCTGACGCCAGCAATAAATCCAGGTCTAAATGAGGCATGACAGTCCATCTGGGGTCCGATCATTGCAGACTTTTGGCAAGTGGTGAAGATACATTTCAGGTGTCTGGGTCAGTCAGCAGGCTACAATGTACCTTAAAAAGGTTTGCCAGATCTCTGCAGCTCAACAGACAATTCTGTTCTCGCCTGCCAAAGTACAGATTCAATGTTAATAGAAATGTAGTGGAGATGTATTTGCAGTATGTAAACATGTAGTAAGCTGATCTACTGAGAGGCCTGGATATAAAAGCAATGAGCTAATGATCATTACACACATGTTTTCTCTAGCTTAGCCTCAATTCAGGATAGGCAGCCAACATTAACTACCAGTGGCCTATTTGTTGTCTACTTTAGGTCTATTTCACTGTCCTATTGTGGTGACCCCTGTTGGTGTGCCATGCCACAGGCCTTTTCATTTAACAATCCAAATGATTGTTCTTCGTATACGAGTCTGAGCGGCAACAGCCAGCCAGAACCAAGAGTGCTACCCTATTCTTCCCAAGCCAGGAATCCCCAAAGTCCATCCATCATACTGCCCATCCTCCCAACTCAATTGAAATCCACAAACTCAGTGTAAACCGTATATCTTTTAGGGGTCATCATGGGCTGGGATTGCACCCACCTATCCATTGGAAGAGCACTCATAAGGATTCTTAAAAGACAACGTTTGATATTATTTTGGCAAGAAGACTTAGAATCCATACAGTGTGGAAGCAGGCCACTTGTACACTGACACTCCAAAGAGCATCCCACCCAGACCCATCCCCTGCACTATCCGTGTAGACCTGCATTTCCCAAGGCTAACCCATGTGGTCTACACATCCATGGACACTATGGGCAATTTAGCATGGCCAATCCACCTAACCTGCATATCTTTAGACTGTGGGAGGAAACTTATTAGATCTGGGTTTTAAACAATTTAACCTAGCAAGGACCTTAATTCATTTGGTCCAATAGTCGTCAGATTGCTTGTGGGAAAAAAATTGCTTAATATTTTTGCAGTCTTGATCATTGAGACTGCTTAGGTAACCAACCCCTCAGCTGATGAATCAGTAGTCCTCCAAATCAACTCTCTCTCTATTGTCCGGGACTATCCCAGCCTCATGCTCTGGAATGTGGTGCCTTGAAAAGGATGGTGGAAGTAGATTCAGTGGTTAATTTTAAAATAAATTTAACATGAAGAGGGAACCATTGAAAAGCCATGAGAAAAAGTAGGAATTGGGAGTAAGTCAGGTCTAATTGGATAACACTTCCAAAGAGCCAGTACAGGCACAAAGGGTTGAATGGCCTTCTTCAGTACTGTGCTATTCTATGAAGCTAAATTGATTGAATGAGAGCTATTAGATATCAGGGAAAATTCCCCCCTTCTTGAAAAAAGGAACCCTATTCACATACAAGTGCAGGTAGAACATTAGTTTCGCACCTCGTCCAAATGACAGAACCATACACCCTCGGTGCTCCAGTACAGGGTATGTCTATGTGTCTTTACACTTAGATTTCTGCAATGGGAATTGAACCTACAAACTTCTCACGCAAAGGCAAGACTACTACCACAGAGCCATGGCTGACACATTTTCTATCATGAAGACAAATAGAATGTCTGACAGACTTATGAGTGAGGTGTGTGTACTTTATTTTTATTGAACTTGTTTCAGTATTTGCAGACAACATAAAAGAAGTGAAAATAACTCTGACTCAGTCACTTGAGATATTTAAGTCTGTACTATTTTTTACAGCTATTTAAACCCACTAACACACATGCTCTCTCTCTCTCCAACAGCTTCAGTGACTGCACTTTGAAAAGTAATTCATTGTTTATGAAATGCTCTGGAACATCCATACATCACGTAGTGGGCTGTATAAAGACAAATTCTTTCTTCCCTTCTTTAGCTACAGCTCTCAATCCTTCCACGGACACTGCGCTATCAGTTTGCTTATTCAATATCCAATCTTTAAAATGCTGCAATTTCCTTCACCTAAACATTCTGATGGAACAAAGCCATACATCTTAGGGGTCCATCAAAAGAATCTATCCTCTTCTCCCTAACTTCAACCTTCTTTGACACTATCTCAGGCTATCAGGCTATCTTCTACATATTTGGCTCTGAGTGGGCCTCCTGACCAAACATTCACTATCACAAAAACTGCTTATTTCCATAGTAAAAACCAAAGGGTCACCGGACCCTGACTTTTTCCTTTGCAGATGCTGCCAGACCTGCTGTTTTGTTCCTGCTTATTTCCATCGTCAACCTTACTCCTGAAACTCTTTGTCACCTTCCGAATTCAATATTCCGAAGCTTTTCTTAGATTCACAGATTCAGACAGAGCAGACCTTTGGCCCATCAAGTTTGCACTGATATAGCTCACACTAAGGCTGTGCTAGTTCCAATTTCCTGCACCTGTCCCACATCCTCGAATGTTATGATATCTAAAGTACTCATCCAAATATTTTTTGAAGGTTGTAAGGTTTCAGGCCTCCACTACCTTCCCAAGCAGTGCACTCCAGATTCACACCACTTTCTGAGTGAAAAGGTATTTTCACAAATCCCTTCCAAATCTCCTGCCTTTATCCTGAAACTATGCCCTCCTTGCAAATGACCCCTCAACACAGGGGAGCAGCTGGTTTCTTTTCACCCTGTCTGTGTACCTCACATCTTATACATTTCAATCATGTACCCCCTCTGTTTTCTCTGCTCTAAAGAAACTAATCCAAGCCTATCTGGTCTCTCCTTATAGTTCAATTTCTCCATCCCAGGCAACATCCTGGTGAACATCCTCTGTACCCCCCTCTAGCTGTAACACATCCTTCCTAAAGTGCGGTACCCAGAAATAGACAGAGTGCTCCAGCTGTGGCTTGACCAACGCTCTGCACAACTCCAACATTGCCTCCTTGCTCTTATACTCTCTGTCACAACTGATGAAAGCAAGTATCCCATATGCCTTTTTAACTCCCCTATTCACTTGCTCTGTTGACATCAGGGATCTGAGAATAAATCCACCTCCGTTCCCCTAAGCAACCCAGTGTCCTGCCATTTGTTCTGGCCAGTCTCCTGACCTTTGTAAATTCTACCTCATACAAAATGCTTACAGTACCCTATCGCTGAGCTATGCCAATTAATTCGTTTGACCCTCTCTTGGCTGATATACATTGGAATTCAGTCCTCCAACACTTAAAATTCAAAATTCAATATTTATGTCGAGATCATTTATATCCTGGTTCTTCCTTATCCCTGTAATCTCTTTCAATGTTGAGGTTCCTTTATGAGCTCTCTCTGTTATTCTGATTCAAATTTCTTGTGCATTGCCCATTTTATTCTGCCCAGCACTGATGGTTACACCTTCAGCAATCCAGGTCGCCCACTCCAGAATTCACTCTGTAATTCCTTCTATCTTCTCCTCTAACATGCTCCTTAAGTTCTTCCTTTTCGACTGAATTTTCGGGAATCCTTGCTAATGGTTCCTTTTTTGGCTTCGCATCCACATTTTTTACTTATCCATTTACAAAAGTATATTCTTTCTTGTTCTTTAACATTAAATTGATGTTTTCAAAAACCTGAAAGCTGTGCTTCAACAAGAATCACTTTGTTCCTTTAATAAAGCAGCAGGGAATAATTAGCGGTTGTCAAGTCTGACAACTAAACTGTCACATTTTAAAGAGCCTGACCTTGGAAATAATGCAAACTCACAAGCATTAATTTAAAACTTTTCTAACTAAACCTTCTGAATTTTCCTTTTTTTTAACCGCCAGGATAAGAATACTGTTGGGCTTTATTCATTTGTGCTCCTGATAAATAACATTCTTTCTTTCCAATCACACCTCCAATTTCAATTTCAAAACATATGTCATTCAAAATTAAGAGAATTTATTTTGGTTCTATGCCACACAAAGATTTGTCCATTTTTAAGTATGTGACAGCCATTTAGGTTATATGGAGACAATGTGGAAGAGTTGAGTGATATAATGAAAAGAGAAAGAAGAATTTAAGCTACATGCAATATTAACAATAAATTGAAGGCAATAGTTTAGTACACACCATCTCTATCAGAAACTGTACCTTCCATGACAGAAAATTTGAAAAAGTATAGATTTCAAACTTAAATGTAATCCTGACATATTTAACTATCATATTTGTTTCCTTTTCTGATAAATGATGAAACCCAGGTGTAAAGACCAAGGGGCTTAGTTAGTTCAGTTGCCTGGATGTCTGGTTTGCAATGCACGTTGGTGCCAACATAATGGGTTCCATTTCATCACCAGCAGATGTTACCATGAAGCACTCTCCTTTGCAACCTCTCCCCTTACCTGAAGTGCAGTGTACCCTCAGGTTAAACCACCACTAGCTGTTTCTCTCTAACAAGAGAGCAGCAGCCCTGTGGTGTGGTAGGGCAATGGTGAATTTACCTTTACATTAGACAATGGGGGAAATTGACAAAGTTTAAAAGGGTCGAAGAAAGAACAAAACAAATCAACAATGCTAGACAGTGCTAACTTGGGCTAAAATAGTCTAAGTTGTTGGACAATCTGTGGCAATTGTAGCCTTGCAATTTTAAGGTGTTGAGTTCAAGATGGAAATGTTGCTTTCTTACATTTCAAAAGAGTTAGGATGCAAAGATCAGAAAAACTATCTGCAGTTTAGGAAGTAGAAAGAACTATTGTGTTTTACCCTATCATGACACAAAAACCTTAACTTCACAATGCAGAGGTTTTCTGTAATATTCAGTGCTGAATAATTATTTGAGGAACAATTAAACTTAGGAAATTTCTGAGAACACAACATTCAGGAATAAGCAGTAATAAACATTTTCAACAGTGGCTGTGACTTTGAGGCAGAAATGTGCACGAGGCAAAGCGTGTCAGTCTTAGAAAGCAAGTAAACTCTTGTCAAAACTTCAGTCTGAAGATGTTTTGTTTGAATCTCTTGTCAGAAATTTGGGTATATGGTCTAGGGTAGCACTTCAGTGCAATATTGAGGGAAGTGCTACACTGTCAGGGATGCTACTTTTCCAATGAAGCAATAAACTGAGGTCTTGATGATTCCCCTGGAGAAATGAAAAATATCTCACAGTACTCTTTAAATAAGTCAGGGTATTTTACTGGGTATCAGGCAAACATTGAAACAGTTTATCTGACCATTGATCTAATTGCTGTTCGTGGAATCTTACAGTGCATAAATTGTTGCATTTTTTACAACAGTGACTTTTTTTAAAAAAAATTCCCTTTTGGCTATAGTGAGTTTAGCAATGTTTTGAAGTTGTGAAAGACTCCAAATAAATTTAAGCTCTTTCTTTAAATAAATGTTATGTGCTTGTGTTTTTGTTTAAGTTTAAAACTGTCACGATCAGGCCTTGAATGGTGAAACATATTTTTGTGATCTTTTCATTATAACTAGTCTCACAGGGGCACTTGTGCTGTAGCTTTAACTATGATTTCTCTGGCGTATAGTACAGTACTGCATGTTGTGCCAGCAGGACTACCGCTGCTAATCTCCTTCCCTCTTTTTCATGCCTAATAACCCAAGAGACAACCCATTCCTTCCCCAACTTTTTTACTTCCAGCAGATCAGGCTTTGAACTTTTTCATATCGAAGACCTTCTTTTGTGGCTCTCTGTGCGTATAGCCTATTAGTCTGGAGCCTGGTTTGATGCTCTGAAAAAATTATCACTCCATTTCTATTGGACACAAGTGCCTGAAAGGCTGCCAACACAGTGGTTAAATGCTAAGCTGGAATTTCACTGGACTGTATGTAGATGGGGTTGGAGGATAGAGGATGGGACTGGAGGTGGTTAGAGGGAGTCACTTCAAAATGGCTTTTCAATTCATTTCAGCTGCCAGGACTGTTTCCCGGGGGAGTGGAGATGTCGTCTGACAACTTGTTCCTTGGAGGTAGGCAACAAATTTAAGTAGCAGGGAGGTCCCAATTAGTGGTCAATTAAACAGGCTTGGTGGCACCTTACCAGTGGTGAAACATGGTTGTAGCTCAAAAGAGACCAACTCTGTGCAGTAGGCAAGATTCAGCATGGGAACCCCAAAAACACCATGTTCCTTCTATGGGACTATAGGAAAGAGAGGCAGCTCCCTATGGTTCAAAGATCTCCTCCACCGCTTCCTCTCCATTCCGTGGAGCTGTCCCCACTCGTCATTTACACCTCCATCACAACTTCAAGGAGCTCTAGCTGCTCAGCAGCGCCCAATGTCCTGGTGAGACTTCCAAGGCGGTCCAGCTTTCAGCCTTGCGATTAGGCCAGGAACTTTGGGAGCTGGTCTGCCAATCTTAATCAGACAGTGAGCATGAAGGCAGTCAGATATGAGACCACTCCTCAAAATGTTTCCTCCACTCTGATCTGGTACCCATCTTTTGGGCCTAAGATTGCAGGAAAATCCTTCCCAAAACTTATTACCTTTAATCTCTTAGCTACCTTGAAGGAGAGGTGAACCTTCAAGTGCAGAGATAGGAAAGCTAACACAGAGACCCAGCTCATACCCATTCCTGAAGTTTTTAACTCCTCTCTTAATATTAATATCAGAAACATATTTATACCTCAATCAACATCTCTGATGGTGTTGAACTGATCATTACCCCGTTAAGGCTGGCGGTAGCTCGCTGTGCCCAAATTGGCTATGGTATTTTCTATATTAAAGTGGTGACTGAAATAACTCCATGATGGTATCCCATCACCAAATCACCCTTTATTTACATGTGTATAGTGCATGGCACTGATCCAACTAGCTGAGAGCTGGTTCCTAGAGTGAGCAGAACTCCTGACACTCTTGTTTATATCTGTCAGCCAGGACTCCCTGATTGGAACAGGTTGCAGCCCCAATCAGGGAACCCATCGTCTATGAGGTCTACTCGGCTGACCTCTTTCCAATCACTACAGTGACCCCACTTCAGAAATACTTTGTTGACTGTGATATGTTTTGTGACATCCTAAGCTCATGAAGGGTTTTAAATAAATGAGGCATTCTTTTATCATTGTTCTGCCTCCAACTGATGAATCCTTTGAAAGGCATTCAGCAATTAATCATTTCCCCAGGCACAATTCCAGTTACCTCTCAGTGAGAGTCAGATCTTAAGCTTTATTCACTTATCAAGGAACTATTGCAGGAGCAGAAAGGGCAGAATTAGTCTCGCACCCAGCTTCTACCACTGATAGTAAATTGCAGAAAGCAACAAATTGGTTTGCTGCACTGTAATTTCCCCTGGTTTCCACCAGGGTCACTTGGCTGCGAACCTCAGCTGGGTTGGAGCCAGCTGACTGCCAAGTGAGGTGAGAGTGACTGGTCTTGACATCAAGGCAAAATTTGACTCAGTGTTACATTGAGAAGCACTAGTCTGATTGAAATCAGTGGAAATCAAGGGAAAACTCTTCGCTGGTTGGAGAACTCTTTGCTGGTTGGAGTCATACTCAACACAAAGAACAATAGTTTCAGTTGTTGGATGTCTATCATCTCAGTCCTATGAACTCCTAAAGGGAGTGCTCTGGCCACAACTGTCTTTAGCTCCTTAATTACTGGCTTTCCTGATAATGGCTTCAGCAGTGCAATACTTACTGATGATTGCTAAGTGTTCTATGCCAAAGGTATTGAAGATACCTCAGTCTGTACCTGCATGTAGCATGACCTGGATAACAATTAGGTATAGGCTAATTAAAGGCAAATGACGACATTTGAGACACAAAGGTGAGAAGCAATGATCTCCAGCCAAAGAGAATCTAACTATCTCCCTCTGTCAATTGAAGCAGATATCATCATTGTACTGTCCAACATCAACTTATCAGGGTTCTTACCATTGTCAAGAAACTTAACTGGACCAGCCGTATCTATACAGTGTCTACAGGGGCAGGTGAAGAGACTGCAAAATCCCTGACAGCGAAAGCCCCTTCTCAGATCCCAGGCCTGACTCCATACTTGGCTGGATGAGTGCATCTCCAACAACATTCAAGAAACTCAACATCAAAAGGAACAAACTAACCTGCTTGATCTATGCCCCTTCACCTCTTTAAACATTCATTCCCTTCAGCACAACAGTATTAATAGAATAAATAACATAAGATGCTCTGAAGGAACGCGCCCAGGTACTTTGACAGCCTGAGACTTCTACCATCTAGAATGATAAAAGCAGCAGCAAATGGGAGTACCGCCGCGGGCAATTCACATCCAATTCACACCTGAGTCTGAAGTGAAATTCTTTCTTCATTAGTGCTGGAACAAAAGTCTGCAATTTCCCTCTATGGTTGCGGTGAATAAAGTGGAACCCCTTTGGAACAAGACAGAGACTATGCACCCACTAAAAGAAAAATATTAAATGGTTGAAATTGGGCAAGATGGGGAAAGAGCTGGAGTGTTAGGATTAGCAAACAGTGAGTATAAATTCAATAAGCTGAATGCTCAATATTACAGACATATATGATAGCTGTTGTAAGTGTTTACATGGGCCTTAGTTGGTAGGAACCTGGACTAGCATTTTACATTGGAGGAAATTAAAAGAACCAAACATGTAATAGTTGAGAATTCTTCACCATTCTTACTTCTACGTTTCCATAAGAAAGAGGATTAGAGATGGCTCTTGGTAGCTAAAAGAAGCTCGAAATTCTTTTATCAATTCTTAAATTAATCCGGGCTTGTTGTTGTGAATACACTATTTTGAAGACCATCCATATTTTGCTTTTTCTTTTTGTGAAGAACCTCCTGACATGAGCACAATTTTCACTGATTTCAACTCTATCCCTCTTGCTCCTCACATTTCAGTTTAAATCATCTTCCAAATTTATATTTCCTGTCAAGGATAATATTTGTCATCCCCTTCTGAATTTGAAAAGCTGAAGGTTTCCACTGGGGAGGAATTACTGCTTTTTATTGCAGTGATCTAAAAGGCACCAAATGAATAATAGAATTTTACAGCTTAATTGGAGGCCATTTGGCCTATGTGGCCCATGTAAGCTCTTTGAAAATGGTGCTATTAGTTTTCTTTGCTGTTTAAATGGTCTGAGTTTACCCTCAGTGCGATCCATTACTGTGCCGATGCTGAATGTCCAGAAATAGCTCTTGTTTCTCTTGGGAGCTAATGCAACCATTTTCCTTTTGCATAGGGTCTGATCACAAATAACAAATATCAGCAAATTTATTTTTAAAGAAATCAGCGTAACAAAACATTTCCTAAGCAGCTAACCTGTGAATATTTTTAAACATAAGACAAAGTGCTGCGGATGCTGGAAAGCTGAAAATTAAAACAGAAAAGCTGGAAATATTCCACAGGACAGGAAGAGCCTGTGGAGAGAGAATCAGGGTCAACAGCATTAGCTGCTGACTTAAATGCAGTAACATATATTCTTAAGTATTCTTAAACTAGCAGCCAGGCATGAGGAACATGTGTCAGAGACATGAGTTCAAATCGTGCTGCATCTGAGGAATTCAAATTAAATCAATTAAAGCTGGAATTAAATGTAATGGCAACTGAGAAGTCATCATGCTATACAAAAGAAAACATCAATTCACTATTTCTCTTCAGAAAAAAAACTAATCTGCTCTCTCTACCTGACCTAGTCTCAATGTGCAATATGCTTGAATCTGGACTGGCAAAACTCTCAGTTGTATTTAAGACATAAGCTTACCACAGCCATCTCAAGGCAATTGGAAATGGGCAATGAATCTCAGCCTTAAAAGTGGCAACCACATTTCTTGAATGAATACAACAATGACTCTGATCAAAGGTGACATGAAATGTTAAGTCTGTTTCTGTGCACAAACGTAGTCTCAGTATATTGTTTATGTCTGATATTTACTTCTGCTATGTAGGTTTCTGAGGTCCACATGTGGCAGGAACATCCACACGCAAAAGTCAATGCATTGGTACGCTGAGCAGTATGCATGGAATCTCCATGGTGCTGGAAAAACAGTAAATATGGCACAGAATCCAGACCACATGGAGACTGTACCTTTTTGACAGATGCATGACATCACAAAATCACAGCTCTCCACGTAATGGTGTCAGTGTCTCAGGCAGTTATATGTGTGCAAATTATATAGTAACTTTAGAACCCAGATTACGTTTGTAAGTCTGTGATATCACAGCCTTGTGAATAGTTATTGTCACAAATTAACCACAAAGTATTTGGTTCAAGAATATCTTGAATATATGTGATAAATGTTAAGTGGTCTAACAGATATAGAAAACAACAAACAATATCTGAGTGAATAAAAGCGAAATTGTTTTAGCAGGTTCACAAAGCTTGGCTCGGTGACTGAATTGATTTTAACTTGAGCCATGCCCTCAGGTGCTTGGCAGAGGGAATGCATATTTTTGCCCTAATGTGAGCTGAGAGCTGGGGCTTATTTACAAGTAACTGGTGAGTTTAGGTATCAAACTGATTGCTCTAAGGCCACTTGGAAGGAAAACATTCACGTTCTTCCCACTTGTACCTTGAATTTGCAATCAGGTTCCTATCCCAATCTGGCTGAAACAGACAAGCCTTCTGGCCATCCATTATTGGTTCCTGCCCATGTGGCTGTCTTGAGGGCAGAGTGACCAATCATCTTTTTCAAGTCACTACAACCATGCTGGAACCCTTATAATCAACCCCAAAAAAAATTAATTGTAACTTAGACACTTTCTACTAGTGTATATCAATAATGATGATGCTGACTTCCTCATCATATAATGATGGAATCAGCAGTCACTTTTCCCAGGAGGGACAAAGAGCTCCTGAAGTTTTACGTAAAATAATGATAAATGAGTCAGATGTGCAACTTCATTTATAATATGTTAATGGTTGGGGTTGAACGTACTGGTCAAAAGCCAACTGTGAATGAAACATCATTGAAATTCCTGTAACAATACGAAATGTTTCCTGAGCCTTAAATGGTACTTTTTGAGCAAATTTGAAAGAAAGACAGTAAATGAGGTTTTCATATTACTAAGCATTTAAATTTTCAAAGAATGTTTAAAGGGCATTGAGAATTTTTTTTTGTAATGCCTTGCAATAAAAAGTTAATTAAACTTATTATTTTTGTTCAATTGCCATCAGGGAGTGGATCTTGCCTGGTTCAATTTTCAAAGGTGGTTTTACTTTTGCTTTTAAGTCCAAAAGACCTTCAGTACTTCAATGCATCAGCGTGCCTCTGAACTTACCCTGGTCTCTATGCATGTGGGTGGTACAGATGACCTGATGGGGAAGCAGGGGTAGGCAAGGGCAGAGGAGAGAAGAAGTGAACACGTGAAGTAGCCCACCCAAGTCCTGGGGTCAATCCTGACAATCCCATTCTCAGATCAGGGGAGACACCTGCTCTCCTTGCCAAAACAAATCCTCCTCTGCCATGAGCACACTTTAAAGGGCTCACTTTTACAGCAACATGGCTCCAATTTCACTTTAACCTTCTCATATGACCAATACACTTCACCAAGGCACTTCACAGAAAAGGGCATCTCAGGATGAATTTGGAAAGTACCGATATGTATGCATCTATCGATGCTAGAATTTCATAGAAAAAAGTCATTTCTAACTCTTCCATGGTGGTCCTCCAAGAGGAACCAACATGCTATTTGTTATCTTTAAAGCTGCGAAGTACATCTGGTTTTGATTCTTCTCATATACTTTGTCTTCAGGATCAGCTTGAAGTTTCAAAGGGTTTATTCTTTATAAATTGAATTCCCCAGAATTTCAGACTGAGGGATGGGAACCAAAAGAAGTTTGCGCTTGTCACACAAGACTGTCATTCACATCCTGGCCTTTGGGTTCACAGCCTTGATATAAATCAGTATCACCTGCTTGGCAGTACTAGTGCATATTAAAAGAAATAAAAATCCATTAGTAGGATCAGATTTTTGCCTGCATGTTTTCTGATGGAAAATTAAGTGAACCCCTTTTGACCCCAGCTGCCAAATTTCATTTTATTGCCCTTGTAAGCTGATTGTAACAATCATCCAAGTCTTATGTAATTACTTTTAAAGGGCATTACAGTCCATTTCTTTCAGATGTCTATTACCCAGTTTGCAATAATTTTGAATAGCTTCACAGCTGTCAGGCACATGCTTATATCATCAGAGAGAATTGAATTGAGATATAATGACACGTCTTCATCAAACAGAAAATCAATGATTCAACATTATAGGCTAGAATTTTTCAAAATAAGTTTAAGAAATAATTTCCCACTTGCTGCATTTGGCTATGTTACTCTGCCCATCTCCAACGTTTATGTCATTTACCTGCTCTCAGTGAATTTTTAAAAGGTGCTCCTCTGCCAACTTTTCACCCCTCTTTCATCCCTCTCCCAGATGAATTTCTCCCTCACCTTCCATAGACCAGAAACCACAAAGTTCACCTCAGTGACTTTCCGATCAGGATCAGGAACTAAACTCATGATTCCCTCAATGACTTTCTTTAATTCATTCATGAAATGAGGTCATCGCTGGCTAGGCCAGTATTTATTGTCTGTCCCTAATTGCCCAGAGGAAAGTTAAAAGGCAGCCACATTGCCAAGGGTCTGGAGTAACATGTAGACCAGACCCAGTATAGATGGCAGTTTCCTTCCCTTGGAGAATCTCAGGGAATTTTAGGTTTTTCCAACCATTGACAATGATTTCATGGTCATCATTAGACCCCTAATTCCAGATTGTCATTGCATTTAAATTCCACCATCTACCTGGAAGGATTCAAATCCAGGACCATAGAACATTACCTGGGTCTCTGGATTAACAGTCCAGCGGTAACACCACTAGGCCATCACCTCTCTCTGTCCAAAATGAAGAGTTCAAGGAGAAACTGGTAAGTATTTTGCCAGTGAACCAAATTGGAAAAAGTCCAAGACTGGTATTGTACCAGACCACACAGTTCAGTGTGAGCCTACATTACTGTCTCTGGTATGTGTTGACTGGTAATCTCAGCAGGGATGATTTTACAGTCTGTGCAAAAGGGAAAGAGAAGGAAAGACAGCAACCAATGTTCCTGACCCTTGTCACTGGCAATTCCTTTTTCTCTCTTGATTCTTTGCAACTCTGTTCCTGAAGGGTGGTGTAAAGAGAATCCTTGAATATTTCTAAGTGATGAGGTAGATTGCTTCAGATGAAGCAAGAAGCTGAAAGATTATCAGGGTAGACAAAAATGCAGATTTAACTTGCAATCAGATCATCCATGATCTTACTGAATGGCAGAGCAGCCTCCAGGGATTGAATAGCCTACTCCTGCTTTTGTTTGTATGTTTGTTCATATGTTCATAAGTAAGAGTTGTTGAATTGATCATGTGGAAGTTAGGTAAGGATGAGACTGAGTTCTGTTGTAATCTCATTATTCCACACCACAGCTGTGAAGCTTGTGATCAATGGTCACACAAAAAGAATAACCATATGGATAAATTATTTGAAAGTAGTCATAGAGTCATACAGCATGGAAACAGGCCCCTTGGTCCAACTCAAACATGACAACCAGGTTTCCTAAACTGAACTAGTCCCATTTGCCTGTGATTGGCCCATATCTTTCTGAACCTTTCTTATCCATGTACCTGTCCAAAAGTCTTTCAAATATCGTAACCGTACCCACCTCTACCACTTCCTCTGGCAGATAATCCCATGTATGCACTATCCTCTACTTGAAAATCTTGACCCTCAGGTCCCTTTTAAATCTTTCCCCTCTCACTTTAAACCTATTGCCTCTAGTTTAGATTTCCCTTACCCTGGGGGAAAGACGTTGGCTCTTCACCATGTCTATTGCCCTCATGAATTTATACAGTCACTTCTATAAGGTCTACATTCAGTCTCCTTCGCACCTGGGGAAAAAAGTCTCCACATCTCCAGCCTCTCCCTCTAACTCAAATCCTTTAGAATCAGTAACATCCTTGTAAATCTTTTTTGCACCCTCTTCAATTTAGTAACATTTTTCCTACAGCAGGTCACTAACCAGCCAATAATTTTGCAGCAAGACTTAACCCTTTTAGTGAAAAGGAGGGAAAAATGAGAAAACCAGAAGTAAGGAAATTTTAAAATGCCATGATTCTGCTTAGGTGAGATTCAAACTCCATGGGTCAGTTGGGATTGTTGCAAACTTGAAATGAAAATGGTAAGAAGATAAACTAGAGACCTCTGGAGAAAAAGGCATGGGATCATGAACGATCAGTAACCTGCGGCTGCCACCTTTGAGTTCAACCAGTGCTTCCAGGGGTCTTACTGGTGTCAGTGTGGTGACAGGCAACAATGTGAATGAGCAGTGACATTTAAAGCTAATGTGAAAGTCTTCATGGTGCTGGAGGAGCACCAGAATTCCAAACTGAAGAGAATTTGACCTGGGAGAGAGTGAGGAATGTAATACCAGCGGAAGATAGGATTCAGAAGCAGGCAATAGCCTTTTGGTGCTTCAAGTCTGATCCACCATTCAGTAAGGTCATAATCTGATTATGGTCTCAGCTCCACTTTCCTGTCTGTATCCATAGTACTTGACTCCCTGTCTCTCAATCCCTATCTAATTCAGCCTCAAGTAACTTTGAAGATACAGCATCCACTACATTCCTGAGAAAAGAATTCACACCAGGAAGGCAATCTGTTATTCTTCAACTATGGGTGTCTCCCACAAAAGGAAACATTATCTGGGTTTTCAGACAATAAAGTGGAGATTTTGGTGAAGGATGTGGAAGGGAAAGCATTGCTCAGTACCTGCATTGTGGTGGGGAAGAGATGCTCTAGACAATTGGGTAGGCACCAGTATTTGTAGTAATCACTTCCAGGATTCAACCTATGAGGACCTAGGTACAGTACAACATGATGTTCAATAATCTAACATGCACTTCCAAGATCCATGAATATATATCCTTAGATATCATGCCCCACTAACTGTGTCAGTAGTCTCAATCATTACTAGAATCAATGTACCTAATCACTCACCCACCTATAATTATTCTTGATTAGGGCTTATATCAAACATTCACAGCCTTGTCTCATCCTCAAACTGTTAATGCTGTTCAAACTTCGTACCCAAATCTCACAGCTTTCACATGGTGCTAGCCATTCAACCATGAAAATGGCATCAACCAACCATGGTGTGTAACATTGACTAACACACCTCACTCACTCTTCAGTACAAGGTGGCACATAATTTCAGGCAGAAGGAACTAACCAGAAGGGGACAGGCAGTTTGTGTATTCTAACTTCCGTGGAAGGCATATTATTGTTTTCACATATCTTTAACTATTAATGGGGTTTGGACATAACTGGCTAGGTGAGCATTTATTGACAATCCCTAATTTCCTTGACAAGATGGTGGTGTGCTGTCTCCTTGCCCTGCTGCAATCTATGTTGGAGAACGTGTGCACAGTGTTGTGAGAAAGGGGCTTCTAGGATTTTGACCCAGCAACAGTAAAAGGACAGTAAAAGTTTGTAGTCTGGATGAGAGCTGCAGCTGGTGGAGTTCACATAAATCTGCTGCTCTTCTCCTTCAAGGTAGCAGAAGTCATGTGTTTGGAAGGAGCTGAAATGAATTGTTATCTTACAGAGGGTACACACTGCTGCCACTGTGCGTTGGTGGTGCTGGGAATGAATGTTGAAATTGTAAGATGGATTGCCAATAAAGTGCCCTACTTTGTCCTGGACAGTGTCAAGTTTCTTGACTGTTGGAGATGCACTCATCCAGACATGTGGGGCGTATTCCATTCATATTCCTGACTTGTGCCTTAGAGGTGATGTACTGCCTTTGGGAAGTCAGGAAGTGTCTTATTTTCTGCAGAACTCTGAGCATCTGACCTGCTCTTGTAACCATAGCATTTATATGGTTAGTCCAGTTCAGTTTCTGGTCAATGCTAACTTTCAAGATATCAGTGGTGGTGGGGTCAGTCATTTTAATGACATTGAATGTCGTGAAAATGGTTAAATTTTCACTTGTTGGAGATAGTCATTCTGTAACATGTAATTGGAGTAAATGTTACTTGTCACTTTTCAGTCCAAGTCTGGATATTGACCAGGTCTTGTTTCATTGGATTCGGTATGCTTCCGTATTGGAGCAGTCATGTTTGGTGCTGAACATTGTGCAACAATCAGCAAATATCCCTCGTCCTGACCTTATAATACAGGGAAGGTCTTTGATGAAGCAGCTGAAGTTGGTTGGGCCGAGGACACCACCCTGAGGAATTAAGTTTGACGTGCATTGCCGTGTCTCAGCTAGTGGAAGGGCTAATGACAGTGAAGATCAAAGATTCCAGCTTTCTCATATGTAATCTTCCTTCTCACATCCCACAGTCACCTTCGCAGCCACTGGTAATGCAATGTGTTCTGAAGTTGTACCTTTGGCTGTGGCAGTTGTTGAGTTTCATTCACAAGGTACTTACTGCAACTGAAGTGTATGATACACTGATCCCCATTGATCTACAGGTAGGAAAATTTCTCCCTGAATACCCCGGGCAGATATGGCATCCTGATGAAAATTGTTCTCCTCCTACTCCTCCAGCTTCTGGCAGCTTGTCCTGTTCATTGTGCTAAATCATAAATTACTAGCAGAGAAGCTCAGTAGTGTCATGGGTAAATTACCACATGTTACATTTATTTGGCTACTTATTAAAAAAATCTCACAGGCAATCAAATACTGAAACAATGATTTAAACTTTATTGCATGTAGCAACCAAAATAAGGCCCCTCAAGTAAACAAGTATAAGCCTTACAACATAACTTAGCTACTACCCAGTTAATGGTGAAATCTGGCCAGGATTTTAACCAACTGTGGTTGGTTTTTAGAAGTGTATAGAGTTCAATCCTTGTGCAGTGTTGTTCTTTGAAGATCTCCTGCTGAATTGTTCTATTATTGTATTCTTATACAATTTTCTCTCTTTCAAGTTTGTAGTGTGACATGATCAATGATGTGATAGACTCTTTCATACCCAATGTTGATTATACAGTTAGAGACCTCATGTCGGTATCTTTCCTTTTTATCAGAAGTAGCTCCATTGTTCCTCGTTGCATTCAGAATTGGTTGTCTGTTTTAAACATATCTTATCCTGCAATTAACTCTTTACTTTGCAACATTCATTCTGCAGGCAGGTCTTAGTTGTTTATTTGTCATGAGGCAGCAGATCGGCAAGCAGTTGTTATCGCCTCTCTCCCAGGAAACAGCTTGTTTATGTTGTTTCTTCCCAAGAGATGGTTAATTCACATGCTATTTCTGATTCCTTTATTATAGTTTCTCATTGTCACTTTCATCTCAAGAAACAGTCTATTCCAGAGTTATTGTTGCATCTTTCCATGCTTAATAGTGGATTCTTTACTAATTCTTTTAGTCCATGAAGTTATTAAAACTGTAAAGTTTGCAATGCCATAGTGGGCAATAGGAAGGGCGGATGGAATGTTGGCCTTTATTTCAATGGGAAAAGAGGATACAAATAAGGAAGTCTTGTTAAAACAGTACTAGACGCTAGGTAGACAACAACTGGAAGGAAAACAGTGAACAGTTGTCCCCATGTCTAAGGAAAGATGTACTAGCATTAGAGCAGTCCAGAGAAGGTTCACTAGACTGATCCCAGCTATGGAGGGATTTTCTTATGAGAGGAAATTGAGTAGGTTTAGTCTGTGCTTATTAGAGTTTGGAACAATAAGAAGCATCCTTATCAAAACATATTAGATTCTTAAAGAACTTGGCAGGGTAGATGCGGACATATTGTGGGGGACCAGAGGCAATAATATCAGAATGTCTTATATTCAAAATGGGGATCAGGAGGAATTTCTTCTCTCAGAATCTGTAGAATTTAGTACTGTAGAAGACTGCTGAGGTATTTTATTATATTCAAAGCCGAAATAGACAGATTTATAATCAGTGAGGGTATCAGGGGTATTGAGGAAATTGGAGTTAACAATTATCAGATCAACCATGATTTCATTGAATAGCAGAGCAGACTCGATAGGCTGAATAGCCTAATTTTATTCCTACTTCTTGAAGTCTGATGGGCATGGTTCATTCTCCAGATCTGTGTTTCATAGTAAATGCCTATCTGTGCACACATGCATGGGAGAAACTCGACTGCTCAGAAGGCTTGAAGTCAGCAAAGTTTCCTTCAGCATCTCATAAGTATCTGACGGGTCTTTACGCAGTGCCACGAGTGCGGAGATCCTTCCTGAACATGTGTTCAGCTCTGCGAGACTAAGAGATGGTGTTGTCTAGAGAAAAAACAGAAGTTGCTGGAAAAACTCAGAAGGTCTAGCAGCATCTGTGAAGGAAAAACATCAGAGTTAACTTTTTGGGTCCAATGACCCTTCTTCAGAACAGTTTGTGTTGTTTGGAGTGTTGCTGTCCAAAATGGCACTACTAGTGTAAAAGCTTTGGCCTGCCCTGCACACATATGACACATGTTACTGCGTGCTTCAGGATGACACATCCTCCCCACATGTGTGGCACATGTACCATTCTGGGGCACAAAGAGCAAACACAACACCCAGGATGTGAAATGTGTGCTTGAATGAGACAGAACCACTGTCCGAAGCAACATTGGGTAACCAACAGTCCAATTCGACAGCTGATAGGAAAGAGGTGACAGATCTGAACTAATATCTTCCACAGTGACTCTATCAGATTGCTGGGACAGTTCCACATTAATTACTTTGCTATTCAGAGAACTGTCATGCGATCTTTCAGTAGAGATCACAGCACCACTGCAATTACAATGAAAACATGATCATAGATGCATGTCAGAGCCAAACTCCATTCGTCTAAGTGTTTGTCTTCCTCCAGTGATCCTAGATAAATAATCACAGATCTGTCTTCTGGACCTAATAGTGACATTTAAAACTTCATTTGTAAGGGTACTGGGTGGCTACTTAATTAACATAAAAATTAACTTCCTTGAGCTTTTGGAAGACTTTAGTCCACTTCTGACTGATGTTGTACGAAGAAATTAATAATTCAATAGTTTAAAACTAACAATATTAATGAATTGGCTAAGTAGAAATCTTGTTCGCAAAAATTGGATGGTCATTTAATTTGAATTAAGTGCTCTTGAATAAAGATATGATGCAGACAATATATCAAAAAAAAATTAGAATTAGAGTTAGAGTTATCATCACGTGAGCTCAGGTACAGGAATATGGTGAGAAGTGTGAAAAGTCACCATTCTCCAGCACTATCTTAGGTACAACACCAGAATATTTAAAAAAAAACAACAAAAATATAAATAATAGAAACAGAGCCAAGGAAATGAAAATGTCCAATGCAAGAAGTGTAAGAAATGGGAAAACATTCCTTTATTGCTACTAACCTCTCATTTCTCAGATTCTTTACTTTAATTCTGGTCAGTGAGCAAAAAAGTGTCAGTTTTGAGGCACAAAGTTTGAATTCAATGCCCCAAGGTTAAGAATGCTAGGATTCTTCATCCTTACTAGTATCTTAGAATCCCTACAGTGTGGAAGCAGGCCATTTGGCCCATCAAGTCTGCACTGACCCTCCAAACAGCATTCCACCCAGACCCACGTCCCTACCCTATCCCTATCACCCTACATTTCTCATGGATAATCCACTTAACCAACAAGTTCCTGGACACTGTGGGAAATTTTGCATGACCAATGCACCTAACCTGCACACCTTTGGACCCTGGGACAAAACCGGAGCACCTGGAGAAACCCCACACAGACACGGGAAAACCTGCAAACTCCACACAGACAGGCAGCTGAGGGTTGAATCAAACCCAGATCCCTGGTGTCGTGAGGCAGCAGTGCTAACCATTGCAACAGTAACTTAGAGAAATTAGTTCTGCGGCTGTTGAGTGAGGAAAAGATCAGGCTCAGCTGAACAAAGGGAATGTATTTTTTTAAGCTTACCTCTTGGAGCACCATCATCTCTTTAAAGGAAGAATGCTGACATTAGTCACAGCCTGAAGTAATTAAACTGTTAACCTCTGATCATAGCCACTGATGCGTTGGCTCCTTTTCTCACGAGCTTTCTAGCTTAGGTTACTCCATGGTCAGGTTATAGACAGGAACCTGAATAGCACAATGCTCCTTATTATCATCCTCAAGTACTGATGCCCCATCATTCTGTGAATGTATCTTTTAAGTGTCTTGAGAGCTACTGCCCTATCTGTTGAAACTGGAACAAAATCTTTGGCCACTTGTTACATTGTCATCCATGAAGTCATGCCAACCCAGCACACAATTAAGGGAAATTTTGGAGGGACACCACAGCCCAGAAATCTTTATTGATCATGTTATCTGGTGTTTAATATATTCATTCAGCATTCCTTGAGGAGCCACTTTCTTTTGTGTGGGTTTCACCGTTTCTAAAATATTAGTCATAACCCTGGTTAGTACTTTATTTGTAATAGATGGTGTCAGATTTGATCAAAAGCATTGGAAATTGAAACTGCAACTGCATCTTCGTGGAACTATACGCTAATGTTCCAAAACACCATAATATTTGAAACAATTAACTCTTTTATGCCATATCATTACATAATTGTTTACAGTACTGGTATTATGGACCAGACCAAACCCCCTCTAAATATTTAAAAAGGTAGCCCATACCCTCACTTTTCGTATTTTGAAGGCAAATCTAAAGTACCATGTCACAGATGCAATTCAACTCATCAAACTACTGAGCATTAAACAAAACACAATTCATTCAAACACTATACTTTTAATACAACTAAAGAAGGAACACTTTGGAATAACAACTCTATTGAAAAAATTAACAGAATAATATTGACAGTAACTATTACTAATTAACTATCCTAATAGAGTAACATCCCATAAACACACGCTGTGGCAAAAGGCAGCGTCAGAAACAGATTTTGTCCCAAATGCAATCCAAAAGCCTAAGAAGAGAAACCCAGCTTTTGGCTGTAATCAAGAGAGGAAAGAATAGCTTTCACCTCTTTAAGACCACAAATACAACTGCTGAAAGCTAACTAAAAATCATTGATATGTGAAGGCTTGACCACACCCAGCCAGGCTGCTTCTATTTTTCCAACTTATAAAAACCCAAGGCCTCACAAGTTGTTTATCTTCTCAAAGACTGCTCATCACCTGTCTCCCAATCAGTCTCTAAATGAAACCAGGAAAAAACATGAATCTTGAAGCCACAGTATCATCACATTTGTCACGGTGCTGAAAAAAGGATGTTTACATGTTGAAAGGAGTTCAAGGCAGGTTTACTGGACTAATACCTGGGATGAGCAAGTTGCCTTATGAGGAAAGACTAGAGAGGCTCGGCCAGTATCGCCTGGAGATTAGTGGAGTGAGAAGTGGCGAAATAAAAACACAAAAGATCATGAGGGGACTTGACGGGGTGAATATCAGAAGGATGTTTCTTTTTGTGAGTGAATCTAGACATGGAGGTCATTGTTCAAAGATTTTAAAAAAGCGCTGGTTTAAAATAGAGGTGAGGAGAGAAAATGTCTCTCGGAGGGTTGTGAGCCTTTTGAATTCCATTCCTTAAAAGTCGGGGATGCAGAATCTTTAAATATTTTTAAGGCAGAGGTAGATAGATTCTTGATTAGCAAGGGGTTGATGCATGATCAGAAATGTGCAGGAATGTACAGCTGAGGGTAAATTTGCATCAGCCATGATTTTACTGAATGGCAGAACAGGCTTAAAGGGCCAAGTCTTGTTTCTTGTTTGTATGTTAAGATGATAAGCACACGTTGCCGACCCTCACATTTGTTAAGTCGTAGCTTGTAAATCCTCGATGAATTGATGTGTTTCACCTTCTCCTTCCTCTCTTGCTGAGCTGACTGATTATCTTTTTTAAACTGAGAATGTCAGGTGCAAGGTAACACAGTGAAAGGACTAAAGACTAGGAATTTTGTCACTTTGAGTTTCTGACAGAGAACAGGTAAAATAAATTGTCATTTTAGCAGATAATAGCTTAAGAAATAGGGGCTGGTGATCGTAAATCCATCTGGAGAAGGGGGTGTTGCTGTTGGTTGGTTTTGGTTGAAAACCTGGTTTTCTTGCTGCTTCGTACATGATTGGTGTGCTGTAAATTGGTCTGAGCTGGCTCCTCTTCTTCGACAATATAACAACATGATCAGTAATGACTGTACAATCCCGGCTGGTTGTATATTCGGGAAACCCTTGTAGGTTTCCGAGTGTTTATATTTGTATCTCTGACTATTTAGGGCTCGGCATGGCGGCTCAATGGTTAGCAGTACTGCCTCACAGCACCAATGACCAGGATTCAATTCCATCCTTGGGCTATTGTGTGTGTGGGGTTCTCACATATTCCCTGTGTCTGTGGGGGTTTCCTCTGGGTACTCCAATTTAGTCCCACAGTCCGAAGATGTGCACATTAGGTAGATTGACCATGCTAAATTGCACATGGTGCCCAGGTTAGGTGGGTGAGTCATGGGAAAAAAAATGAAGGCTTACAAGGATAGGGTAGAGAGGGGGGCCTGGGTGGGTGCTCTTCAGAAGGTTGACATGAATTCGATGGGCCAAATGACCTGCTTCCACAGTGCAGAGATTCTATGATTCTATGTCTTGCACTCTATGTCCAGTGCACAGTGCAGTAGCTATCTGCCTGTTCACTGGTCATGTACCTTTTTCACTCTCTTCTGACTTTGAAGAGGAATGTCCTGTGTCTTGGAATGCTTAGACATTTGGATGCTGGTTTTCACACTTGCCCTCCAAGTATGAGTTATTCTGGGGATGGTAATCTCTTCTCCACTGGAGTTGCATGAAAATGCCGCAATAAAATGTGATAATCTTGTTCAGTTTTTTGATGCTTGACGACCATTGATTTGATAATATGTTCTATATTGCTTGTCGGTCTACTTGAGCATGGTTAGTGTGGTGACAATATGATATGGGTCACGCCCCACTTAGCACACACATCATGAAATATTTGCTGGTCAACTATGGTTCTTTGCCAGGCATTATCCATTTCAGGAGGCTGAATAAATGGAAAATAGCAGTCATTGTGTGCAATGGTAGCACTTATTATGTTGCTACCTCATCAAACATAGAGCAATTTGGAGAAATAATCCATCACAAGGAAGTAATCTTCTGATGAACTGTTAGTAAGTCTGCTATTTTCATCCCAGAATTGGGTGCAACATCCTGTGGATGTGGAGGTTTCCTCTGCTGCTGGGTTCATATCCTGATTCCTCCCTGGACAATACACAGAATCACATGCTAGCTGTCTTGTACTTTCAATATCCATGTATCCCCAGTGGAACATGGTTGTGGTATCCTGACGTAATCCATTTGGTATTAGGATTTGCTTGCATTTGAAAATGTCTAATGATATACAATCTCTGTACGGCCAAAATGAACACATTTTCTCAGGTAATTGCTTGTAATGCCATCAGGCCAACCCTGGATAGTGGTCAATTGTAATTCTTGCAGTTCCCTGACATCAGTAGTTGCCAACTGCAACTGCTTTCACTGGCTATGGCCAAAATGTAGTAGCTTTACCCAGAGAATGTCTTCAATTTCAGCTGATTTGATTGCATCACATGTTGTCTGTTCCACCGCAGTGGGTGTGATTTGAATTTCATGAGCTGTGTCAGATATGTGCATGCTGGTATTCTTGCCATTGCTGGACTAGTGGCAACTACCATGTCAAATGTTTTGGGGAGCCAAAATGAGCTTGCATGTTAGCACCATAATATTATACTACATATGCACAGAATTGGTGATCCATTTTGTGCTGAGCGAGCTCTCTTGCAAATTGTGCCATGTTGTATGACTTGCTGCGGTACACACCTTTTAGGACACATAATGGTAATATGATGGTACTGATGCCTGTGTTTATTTGCCATTTGAGGACACCTGATATTAATGTTATTCAATTCTTCTGATCATCTTATACAGTTGATGTGCGTGATGTGAAGTTAACAGTATGGAAGACCTGATCATCTTTATGACATTTGCCTTCCACTTAGTTTACTGTACACAACATAAATGTATTTTTGCATGCTCTTAATTATTTCCTTGTGGCCAATGGTGTTTACCATCCTGTTAGTCACTTGTGTTATGTTTTGTGATCTGGTTTAGCCTTTGGAACCAAACTTCCTGTTTACATGTGCCCAATGATCCTTGGTGCCATATATATTACACGTGTAAAGAAAAACTGGACAGCTTTTGGATAGGCATGATACATCACAGATGTTACAAATCTTTGTTGATTTGGATCCCTTTGCTGACTATTGTAATGGTGTTGGCTACACTTAAATCATGTCATTGCTGTTTATGACACAATGGCTTCATGCTTGAGTCTGTCTTAAAATAATGCATCAACAGTATGGTCTTTTTTTGCCCAGGATGTCCTTTTTGAAGTCTTTAGTTGGGGTAGAGGCAATTACTAATTTGATAAGCCGGAGAGCTCTTCATCAGAGAAATCACGCTCATACACTTTGTTACATCATCTTTCAACAAATTCACTCAATAGACCTTGACGTTTCTGTTGATATGACATGAGTTGAAACCTATTAATTCTGAAGCTAATTCTTGCCTTAATCTTCAAATGCCCTCCAGGTCTTTTCTCAATCTTTCTAATCATCCACAAAAAGAAAGGATAAGTAATTTTGCAGGAGTGCGGATCTCATGGGGATTTCCTTTGATTTTGTACTGAATTAAAGAGATAATATGACTAAACCAACTGGTCACTGCAAGTCCATTTGATCCTTCTATTGTCTAGCATTGGCAGATGAAAGAGCAGGGGAGAATGCTGGTCAGCCATGTGACAGATTAGATTCTCTACAGTGTGGAAACAGGCCCTTCAGCCCAACAAGTCCACACCGCCCCTTGAAGCATCCCAACCAGACCCATCCCCCTATAACCCACACATCCCTGAACTCTATGAGCAATTTAAGCATGGCTGATCCACCTAGCCTGCACATCTTTGGACTGTGGGAGGAAACTGGAGCACCTGGAGGAAACCCACGCAGACATGGGGAGAATGTGCAAACTCCACATAGACAGTCGCCCGAGGCAGGAATCGAACCCGGGTCCCTGGTGCTGTGAGGCTGCAGTGCTAACCACTGAGCCACCATGCTGTCCCAGAGATGGACATTGGAGCTACAATCAACTCACTTCAAAGTGCATGGAAAGGGGTATGTTACCATACCAACTCAGATTTCTTGGGAAGTTGTTTGGCTAGACAGCCAGTGTGGATCAGATTGAATGGTTTCAACAGTCCGGGGTTTGATCCCCATCCTAGCTGGGATAGATTCAGCTCTTGCCCTCTTAGCTGGACGTCACGATACCGTGAGTCAGACTTGCCTTCAGGACGCATGGAATCATAGAATCACTACAGTGCAGATAGAGCTCATTTGGCCCATTAAGTCTGCACCAAACTTTTGAAGAGCATTCCACGCTATCCCTGTAGCCCCACATTTACCATACTTCACCCACCTAGACTGTACATCCCCGGACACTACGGGACAATTTAGCATGGCCAATCCACCTAACCTGACCATATTTGTTTTGTGGGCGTCCTGAGGAAGCCTAAAAAGGGAAGAAATTTGATGACAGGTCGATGAAAGATGCCTGCTCTTACTTATCCTTGTCCTTGCACTATTAACATTGATGGTATATTGTCCTGGAGAAGAAAATGGTCAAATTTGATGCAGAAATGAAAGAGAGAAAAAGATTGTATTAAGTTTTAAAAAAATGTATTTTCTTAATGTTTTCTTTTAAAGCCTGGAGGAGTGTTCTTTCTCTTCTGGGCCTCATCCAAACTTTAAAAAAATGTTTGCAAGCTGCCATCCAGTTCTTAATCAGAATTAAAGACTCCCTTCGTAGTGCCCCACACCCCTGCACAACTCCCCAACAACCTGTGCACCTGGTCAATAGAAAATGCAGTAAATATTCACCACTGGAAACAGATGAGCTGCAGATGAAGCGCAAAATGAGCGGGGATGCAGTTCCCATCTACAGCCATGAGCAACGTAAAACAGGTTCTCTTCCAGTCCCAGGCTGAAGTTCCAAATTCTCCCCCTTCACCTACCCTTAACTTGACTTTACAATGCCACAAGATTTAGCTAAGCATGCCTTGGATTTCACATCTACCATTAGAGTAGAAACAGCTCAGCAAGTGTAGGCAAGAATGTCTTTATGTTTACATAGGGAAGCCTGCTGTCATGTAACAATTCCCTCAGGTAACATTATCTGAAGTGATATTGCAACAGTCCTATTCCAAATAATGTAATGGTTGACGTTACATTTAATGATTTACGACCAGAAAGCACAGGAAACTTTCATTTTAATTGATTTTAAAATTCCAGAGCAACTTGCACATAAATAGTATGATTAATCGATGTTTGAGAAGTGGCATTTAAACTGCATCTGCTTTCTCGCACATCAATGACACCAACTGTTAAAAATAAATGTAACGTACAAACAGAACACTGCATGAAAAGAGACATAAATGCCCCACCTTTGAAATCTCGAGTCTCAGAGATTAGGGGCCAGGAATTTCTACAGGGTGTCTCGCCAGCATAACCTTGGCAGAATACTGGTGAAAACATTTTCTGCCTTCCTCTGCTGCCAAAGGCACCGTGGAAAGGAGTTGGAAGATCTGTGGAAATTGGCAGCGTTTGTTCTTTTTTGTTAGTCAAGATCAATGGTTATGAAAGGACATTATTTTCAAAATGTGTGCCTCAAATTACACGTGTACCTCAGCAGTGCCTCAGGTGGTAGCACTCCTATTTCTGTGACAAATGGTTTGGGTGGGGTAGCTTTGGCAGAACCCCAATCCAGGTCACAAAAATTGAGGGTGACATTCCAACACAGTGCTGAAGGAGCCCTGCACTGCCAGAGGTGCCACCTGTCAGATGACATGATAAAACTGATGCCCTTGTGTCTTCTCAAGTGCGCACTGCAAACTCCCTGGGATTTTTCCAGAAAGAAGAGGAGGGGAATAATTCCTTGTTTTTATTTTGCTGAATTTTAGCCTTCAATTAACATCACCAGATCAGATTATCTTGTTAAACTCTGTGGGAGTTTGCTGAGTGCAAGCTGGGTGCTGATCTTCTTGCATTATAACTATGACTACACTGCAAAAATTCTTCATTGCCTGTAAAGTAACTAAAGCCCAAGAATAAGGAGCTTAGGGACAGGAATAGGCCATTCAGCTCCTGAAGCCTGTTCCACCATTCAGTTAGATATTGGCTGATCTACCGCCTAACTCTGTATACCTGCCTTTGGACTATATCCCTTAAAACTGTTGCTGAAAAAAAATTTATCTATCTCAGATTTAAAATTAATAACTGATCCAACATCTACTGCCATTTGAGGAAGAGAGTTCCAAACAGCTACCACCCTTTGTCTGTAGAAGTACTTCCAAACCACTCTCCTACATAGTCTGGCCCTAATTCTCAGACTATGCCCCAAGTTATAGAATCTCCAACCAATAGAAATAGTTTATCTTTTTCTACCCTGTGTTTTCCTGTTGACAACTTGAAAGCTTTGATCAGATCACCTCTTAACATCCAATATTGTAAAGAAACAGGCCTAATTTATATCATCTTTTCTCATAACTTAACCCCTACAGTACAGGTATCATTCTTACAAACTATGTCGCACTCCCTCCAAGGCCAATATATCTGTCTGTTCCTATATCTTATGGTCTAATCTGTGCACTCAGCAATAAGAGTACCTGGAGAGACACTTTAAGTGAGCTTAACACTTCTTTATGTAACATGATCCATGCTATAATAAAGCAGAAACAAGTGTTTATCCTTAACTGTACAAGAACAGTAGCCCAAACCTTGCATGACATTCTGCATGGTATCACATGGTTCCTTGAAATGACTCCATTGAAACAAAATACGATTGAATGAACCATCTTTTGAGGAGTTGTTTTCTGAAAGAGTTGTCTGACTAATCCTACTCCCTTCATCTTCTCCCATTATCCTGAAAATGCTTCCTCTTTAAATACATCACAAATTTCATTTTGAAAGTTGCTGCTGAATTTGCTTCCACAACCAGTCCATTCCCAATGATACCGATTCACTGAGTTAAAGATTTCTCTCATCTCCCCACTCCTACTGTAGCTTTCTTGCCAAATATTCTAGTCTACATCTTCTGATTACTGACCATTTCCATTTACACTATCAAAACTCCTCATCATTTTCATAAATCCCCCCGGGCCATCTTTGCTCGAAGGAAAACAATCCCTGTTTCTCCAGTCTTCGTCTAATTCCCTCATTCACTGGTGCCATTCTCATAATTCTCCTCTGCACCCTCTCCAAGGAATTTTTAAGTTGCAGAGTCTGGAATTGAATCCAATGATCTAGCCAAGGGACAAAATGTGATTTAGAAGAGCTTATATAATTTCATTGCTTTTGTATTGTCCACCTCTATCAATAAACTCAAAGATTTTGAATAGTTCATGGTTATTGACTTAACCTGCCACCCTCGAAAAATTGTGCACATGAATCCTAAGTCTCCGTTCCTATACCACTTTAAAATGCCACTGTTTGGCTCATATTTTCCCTCCTTAAAATTAACTTCTGGTTGAAAAGGTCAGTGGGATACCATCTCAACCAGTCACCAATTGAGGTCCTTAATAGGTCAATCAATAAGCTTCTTAAGGGCCTCAAATTGCCATCTCTTTTACTACCTGTCTTTCCAATGGGTAAAAAAAGTTTCCAACTGGAAAAAGAGGGATTGTGGTGCTCTCCAATCTGGAGTAATCAGAAACTTGGATGGTGAGCAAGATGATCGTCTCTGAAAACTAGCTCCGTGCCTCAGACTCCCTTGAATCTTTTCTCCCCATGACTCCACCCCCAACCCAGTGAGAAGAGTATAAAAATGATTTGCTTTCAAGCCGTTGGATCCACCAAGGAGTAGGCCTTGAGCAGTAGTCTTTAGGAACCCAGAAACTCTAATTGGTTAGCAGCTTCTTTGTAACCATGGACACCAGTGCTGAGGCTTGTGATGGGCCAAGAAACTCACCTCAGCTCTGCTTTCAGCTCTTAATGAGCCGATTGGTGGGTGATACAGTGAGTTATCGCCATAGTGGGGTGTTAGTTGCCACCTACCACATCAGTCTCCCTACTTTGAGGAAAGAATTATAAGCCATACCCATTGGGAGCAGGAAATGTTCTCTGGAACACCTCTGCTTAATGCTGCACAGCACAGATTCAGGTATTGAATGCAAAACAAACAATTTCAAGTGTCAAGGAAAGTTGTAATCTCTAACTGCGATTGCTAATGTCCTCTCAGATTACCAAATGCATAACAGAAAGTAATATTTAGACTTGTTTGATGGGGTGGCTTTGGTGAGCCTAATGGCCTTTCCGCATCCATTTCCATATTCTTGCATGAGGTGTTCCCTTTGCAAGTTCATACTAACCTTTAAAACATTCCTCCCATATCAGGAGTTTCATTAGTTGGCAACATGAAGCTGATTCCAGGTTTTTAATTCCGTTAAACCTACAACCATAGAAAACCAAGCAAGAAATTGGCATGTACTTGCAGCAGATGTCCCAAATGTGAGCACCCAATGCTAATAAGCTGTGCTCAGCAGTACTACAGCTTGAAAGCTTGACGCTATAGAGCTGTAGCTATATCTGCCACCCATGTACGTCAAAAATTCCAAGAAATTCTGAGACTTACTTCAAAAGAAAATGGTTAAGTTCAGTATAAAACATTTCTTACAGATTACTCAGTTTACCAGTGTCGAGGTCAATCAACCACGATTGTCTTGAAAAGCAGAGCAGGCTGGAAAGACTGAATAGACTACTCCTGCACCTATTTCTTATGTTCTCATGTTCACAGAGAGAGTATTCCATGAGAATGACAATTTATTTCAATCTAATTTACAGAATTTTCTGTCCAGAAATTGCATTACCATGCAGTTTTTTTTGGTCTCCACTTATGACCAAGTTATTGTCTAATTGTTGCACCTGTGGTATTTTAAGATATTTCGATTATGCTGCAATTAAGTAAACAGTTGGTTATGAAGTTTTAGCTTTAAAATGGAGTAAGTATCCTTGCCCTCTAGTTAGAAGCCATTCTTTGCAATCTGTATTTTTTTTCTATTGGGCTCCTGCCCATGGATCATGAGGTGCAATCTAAGTTGAGAATAATAATTGACACATTTCTTGGTTAGGTTACCCTCCCACTCTACACTCAATTGCACAAGACCATGAAAGCACCTTTGAAGAGGTTGTCTGATTGAAAGTTGTTTGCGTGAAGTCAGAACAGATTCAATATTTTTATGAGAACATCACGTACAGTTTTACCGCCAAGAATGGTTATTAGCCTTCCAACAATGTGACATCCTCATTCAGTGGCACCTTCCCAAAACACTATGTGGACTGCATTAATTTTGGAGCTCTGTTTTGGAAATTGGTCTAGAGATCTACTGCAACGTGCTCCATCTGGTGTTAAACTATGATATATAAGTCATGGCAGACCCAGTTGGTTCTATGAGAACTGATCTTTAACTGGAGGACAAAGGATGTGACAATCGACCCCCTTAGGGGAACTAAATTGGGCAGGATTCCTGTTACTGATAAACTTTCAGTAGGCCCCACGAAGAACTGGATGTCTTGTGAAAAACAAAAAGGATATTTTGCTGTGACATGACCATTAAAAGGTCTGTGGTTACATATCTTTGAGACACGGGTAGGGTGAGCAGTCTTATGGATTGGGAACTACTTTAGAACTTTGTCAAAGCCAGAGAGACTGAAATCCACAGACTAAACATTTAGGCATCGTAGGTAACCGATATCCAAATTTAGAGACCCTGCATATACTGATTGCTCTGTAAAAGTTTATTGCCATTGGGGAAAAAATGGAAGCAAGACAAAAACAGCAAAAGGAGTGCATTGTCGCACCATTGTCTCACCCACCCTTTCCCGTGACCTCTACGTGCTCCAGGTGTAACAGTGCCTGCGGTGGCTATATCGGTCTGTACACCTAAGGACTCACCCCATGAGTGGAAGAGAGTCATCCTCATCTGTGAATGATGCAGATGATGAATATTTATGGCCTAGAGTGCGTGTGTTTTGTGATACACCGCAAACACCCTAAACAATACAATCGCTCAGTTCTTGCTGGGTTACATCTGAACACCCAGGCAATTCAATATTCATTTTGCTATTGTGTTACGGCAGCCCTCCTTGTTCCGCAATGATTTCTACATGCTTCTGTTCAGCAGGAATCTATTGTAAACCAGCCTTTGGGGCTTGACTGAAATTTCTGTCTAAATAGGTTTCATAAACAAATAATTTTTATTTCTACCAGCTGCTGTCGTATTTTATTTAAATTTTATAAAGCTTTTGTGTCTAATCTTATGTGCTGAGTTTGACCTTGAATTTCATTAATGTTGTGCAATGTGCTGTAAAACATCTGAACAGAATCCAAAGATAATACAGGTTTAGAATGTTCCATTTTCTCACACTGCCATGTAACAGGCTGAACCCTGGGCAGACCATGGTGAGGCCAGTGTGACACTGAATTGGCCAGCACACCACACTACATCGTCTGCATGTACAGTCTATTTACTTAAACTTTACCCACCGTCATTTGAACAGAGCAACGCGTTTCTTCCCCCTCCCCACAATATCATGTGCTAAGGTATATTATTACACCAACCTACTTAGTTTTACTTCAAATGAAAGAGGGTCTTTGTAAAAAGGTGGCCTGAGTTTTGTTTGTAAATTTGCCCAAAACTAAGACTGCTAACAGGTTTACAATTTCAGTGTACAAAATGATCTTACTGCATGGTAACAAAAATAAATTATGAAGTGAACGGTGGGCGAAACAGAAAGCCACAATGCAGGAGCTAACATATGGGTAGAGTTCTGGTTTAACTGCTGATGCCAGGAAATTCCATGATATCCTTCATCTCCACCCTGCAAATCTCTTGCAGGGTCATGTTGATTCTGAAAGTGTAAAGCTAGCAAATAGATTCAGCCCTGTTAAGAAGTATTCAGATGAACATTTGAAATGCCATTCCACACAAAGATATGGCCCCAGTGCTGGAAAGTGACAGAAGAGTAGATAGGTCCTTGATGACCACGATGGGCCAAGCATCTCTTCCTTTGCTGTAAAATCTTGTGACTCTGACTCTAGTTATACACCTCTAGCAATTTTAATTTCTATAGACTGGTCTCTTCTTGTCTCCAGTCCTACTGTGCCACCTTGTCTCTCTCGGCTTCCCTCTTCATACTTGCTGATAGGGATGACTTTAAATCCTGCCAGTGCAAATCCCACCATAATTTAATTTAAATTTAAATTCAGTCCTTAAATCTGAACAATGAAGCTGGTCTCAATGTTGGGGACCATGAAGCCATCACCAGTTGTTACAAAGACCTATTTGGTGCGCTAATGCCTCTTAAGGAAGGAAATCTGCCATCCTTACCCAGTCTGGTTTATATGTGACTCCAGGTCCACTGCAATTTGGTTGATTTTTAACTGCACTCTGCAAGTCGCTCAATTTAAGAGCAACTAGGAATTTGATCCATCTGTAGTTGTGTGTATCATCAAATCATGCCGTTAGTGAGACATGACTATCAATGTACGGTCCCTAAGATTATCTCATCAGCTGGGAAGTAAAGTTCAGTGAAACTGTTCGAATGTATTAGAGGAAAAATGAGTAAGTGTTCAATTGTTGCACCGCTAAACAAGCAAAGAGGGAGAGATTGGATGAAGAGCAACCAAAGGGTTGCTGATCTAGCAAGCAGAGTTAAATGATAAAGTTTAGGCTGTGTTATACTATACCCTTCAATGTTAAATACTTCTTGTGTCTAAAGTTTCAAAGACATCAATTTACATGTATATTAAAGAACGGACTCTCTGCTGATAAATGACTGACTATTAACCTCTCACTTCTGCATGGGCAATGCCCTGTAATGATAGAGTTCAAAAGAAACACTCTAACATTGAAGATAATAAAATGTGAGGCTGGATGAACACAGCAGGCCAAGCAGCATCTCAGGAGCACAAAAGCTGAAACGTCAGCTTGTGTGCTCCTGAGATGCTGCTTGGCCTGCTGTGTTCATCCAGCCTCACATTTTATTATCTTGGAATCTCCAGCATCTGCAGTTCCCATTAACTCTAACATTGAACATGTGCACACCATCCTCCACCTAGCGATGGCATTGGCCACAAATACAGCCTATCCACAACCATCCCCAGGCATCATTGCTTAGTCAATACCACTGCTTTTAGGTTTTTTTTGCCATTCCACTGGGTTCTAATCTAAATCAAAGTTTTGTTCATCTATACTTCCTCCATTACAATTCTTTTTTATTGATAACCCCCTGAATGTCCAATGGTTGGCCTTCACTGGCCTGTTGATGACATTAACTAGCTGCCCACAGATCATCAATAGCCCTTTGCCTCCACGTCTGACTGTCTCCAAAATGCCCAGGAATGTAATGGAGGTGAGTGTGGGGAAGCGGGTCCATCAGTTGGTACCATGAAATTTCAGGCTGGCTTGCCTCCATTCCCTGACCCACTCCCATCAACCAAAAAACTGTTGCCTTTTATGGTGTTTGCTTTATCATGAACAAAACAAGTTGCCTAAAGTTAAATACTCTGGCTAATCTCAAAGCACGCATAAGTAAGTATATAGACAATTCACAAGTCAAGAAAACATAGATTTTAGCATTGGTAAGGTGGCCTTTGCTACTGATCTTAATCAGATTGTTTTTATTTTTACTAAATCATGTTATATTGAAAGTGAATACTGGAAATTTCAGGTGCTATGACCAATTTGTTTCAAAGCAGTTTGACATTTAAACACTGCATTGCAGTACATTTTTTCTTTTGAATGTTTTCTATTATAAATGAAGGACTTGATCCAGTTCTGATGAAAGGTCACTGACCTGAAACATTAGCTCTGTTCTCTCTCCACAGGTACTGCCCAACCCCTTGAGTATTTCCATCACTTTCTATTTATCTTAAACTTTGTCCTATTCGGCCAGTAATTGTTCTCATGCAAATACAAAAATAAAAATGAACATCGCAAAATGTTATTTGCCTGAACATTGTGCTCCCACCTTCTTCACTCCTTCTGCATATGAAAAGGGAAGGCAATGGTATAATATCCGTGCCACTGGACTAGAAATCCAAACGTGTCTAGGCTACTGTTCTGGGAACACAGGTCTAAATCCAACAATATTAGCCCGTGGAGTTCAAATTCATCTGTTATAGATGGAATTAACCTCAGTGGTAGTGACCAGGAAGCTATCGTCAATTGTCATAAAAATTCATCTGAATCACATATGTTCTCCTGGGTGGAAAATCTGCCATTGAAATCTGCCATCTCACCTGATCTGACTTACATGTGAAAAATAAAGACCACTAATCCATTAGTAGGAGCAGAACTGGGCCATTCGGCCCATTGGCTCCACTCTTTCAATCAGTCAGATCATGTCTGAGGTAATAATCCTCAATTCCACTTTTCTGCCTTTCCCCATAACCCTTGATCCCTTTACTAATTAAAAATAAACTTGTGTCTTGCTGAAAAAGATACATTCTGTTGAAGATTAACTTGAATTCATTAGGACAATCCGCAAAAGATACCAATGTGATGGCAAGACAACAGCATGAGAGAAGTGTGCTGATTGGTTGGAAAGTAAGCTCTGGTTGGTAGAGGAGTTGCCATAGGGAATGTACCAGTTGGATAATAACTAGCAGTTAACTATCAAAATTAAACTTTAAACCAGTGGATTGACTTTGATTGGTCAAGGCACTGCCCGGAGAAATAAACAGGAGAATAGCTGCCACCTGTTTTGACTGCAAAGAACAGGAATGCCAAACTGCAAGCCCAGCTGGAAATCTTAAATTGGCTGTCAGCATAATTCTTTGCACAATTGGGGTTATTTAGCAAATGCTGTCCAATCACAGAAACACATCTAATGTTGAGCCCTGTGTTGCAAGCAAAAACTGATTGGGTCTGGTCAATACCTGTCTGTTGTGAAAAGCCTGAGGGATGTGCTGTTTGATATGATCTGCCAGTCTTTGGTATGTATGACCTAAAGGTCTAGTATCTCAACGAATAGCATTGCTCCTTTTACCAACAGTTCACTTTTCGAAGGAATATTCTCCTACTCTTCACTCTCTTCTCCAAAGAAAACCAACCATCCATCCTCAGCTCCCAGATTGCCAACTTATTGTTGAATTGCTTACCAGCGCAGGATGAGGTTGAGTTGTAAAGAAGCCAAAACCTCCTGCAATGAGACATCACCAAAACCAAAGAATGTTGAATCCCTGTCAAAAGCCTGGCAAGATTTATATATGAAACGTTTTAAAATTGGCAGATTGTGGAAATTGGAGCCAATGGAAGTTCAGAGAATCATAGAATACCTACATTGTGCATGGAGGCCATTTGGCCCATCATGTCTGTATCAACCCTCTGAAGGGCATCGCACCAGACCCATCACCTACATGCTATCCCTATAACCCTGCATTTACCATGGCTAAATCAATTAGCCTGCACAACCCTGGACACTATAGGACAATTTAGCATGGCCTAACCTGCGAATCTTTGAACTGTGGGAGGAAACCAGAGCACCCAGAGAAAATCCAAGCAGCCACGGGGAGAACATATAAACTCCAAACAGATAATCACCTCAGGCTGGAATTGAAGTTGTGGTATATCAGAGTAATTGGGAAGTGGCACAAAGGATAGGTCCATTAGAATGTCTCCATCTAGTTGATTGATTCAATTCTGGATATCCTCATTGACCAACATGGTCTTGAACTATTGTTCAAACCCTGTATCACTAAGATTACCTTAAATTCCAACTCATCAATCACATCCTCCTCACTTGCAACATTTAAATGTTTGCCTTTAAATTTGTACACTACCGAAACGTCAGCTTTCCTGCTCCTCTGATGCTGCTTGGCCTGCTGTGTTCATCCAGCTCTACACCTTGTCATCTCAGATTATAATTTGTTTGTTGGCGGCATCAATGGTGAGAGAAAGGAAATCAACACTGAGCGTCAAGCAACCTGAAACTTTAACTCTGTTTCTCTCTCAGCAGATGCTGCCAAATCTGCTCGGTATTTCCATTTCTATTTCTGATTTCCAGCATCCACAGTATTTCACTTTATTTGTGAAAAGTTTCATTGCCTGTTCATTTTAATCTATGTCAGATCCCAAATCTGTCTGCCAATGTAAAGTTAAAACATCTCAAGAATAATTTCAGGCTTTCGGTAGCCTTTTAGAACATAGCCTCTCATGAATTAGACACAATTAGCGAATAAATAGTGCCCACAGCTTTTTCTCTGTTTGATCTCTGTCGATTATTATACATCTAGGCTCTCTTGTGATGCAGTGGCGGTGCCCCTGCCTCTGAACCAGGAGGCCGGGATTCAAGTCTAACCCACCCCAGAGGTCTGTAATAGCATCTCTGACTAGGTTGACTTGGAAATAGGGTAAAAAAGATTTTTTTTAAAAATTACTGTAAATCCAGGGCCCTCTTGTGATGCATTGTTAGTGCCTCAGCCACTGAACCGGGAGGACCATATTCAAGTCCCATCTGCTTCAAAACTGTGTAATAATATCTCTGAACAGGTTGATTAGAAAAAATGGAAAAATAAACATATTACTTTCCATCCATTGAGTGCATGTTTTCCAATAATAGGGGAATTCAACTTTAATCACTGCTAAGCCATCAACAAATATTGCTTCGAATGTGCTTCAATTTCACATATGTTCTTTGTAAAATCGGAGACCTAAAGTAATGTTTTGCGCAACTCTATGAATTAGCATGGTCCAGTATGGTCCTGGTTGGTGTATCAACATCTTTTCTTCCTGCTGCTTAATTACTTGCCAATCTATTGCCTATTTTGTCATTTTGTTTTCTCATAATGCATGTATAACTGACCTCTGCATATGCTACAGATTCCTGAGCTAGTTTAACTGGACCAGGAATTCTCCACAGTCGTCATTCGTGAAAACTAATTTAACACATCTGCCTTTGGCCGACCTCTGAGAATTTGAGTTCTGTGTGTGGTTGATAGCTTGAACAATTGGGTTCATTGTTCCTTTTGCTGCTGGTTCCTTCACATGGGAAGGGAGAGAGTGTCAGGGAGAGAAATTTACCCAAAGAAGTGAAGCTACAGAAAAATTTGAGCGAGTCCTTAGAACAGCTTGGAGTTCACACTAAATTACGGCTCATATCCAGACACTGCTTTTTCCTTTCGGGTCCTTTCTGCCACTTGTTTGTTCATCTGCTCAAGCAGCAAGAACTTCAGCTGGAACTACCTTGGAGTTAGCTGTCAAAATGCTGGGCACAAGCATCACCAGATAAATTTTCGCCAGTGCACTGTAGCACAGAGTAGTAAAATAAAGGCCTGCACCCTCAATAAGTTATTTATTAGTCTGGTTTCCAATCTGGTTAATATCATGATAGTTTATGAAGTGAAGGGAGATGGCATGTCTCCATTTCATGCAGTCATAGAGTCATACAACACAGAAACAGGTCCTTTGATCCAATCAATCCATGCCAAACACAATCCCAAACTAAAATAGTCCCACCTCTCTGTTCCTGGCCCATATCTCTCCAAACCATTCCGATTCATGTTCTTATCTAAGTGTCTTTTAAATGTTGTAACTGTATCCACATCCCTCAGGAAGTTCATTCCACACGCGAACCACCCCGCTGTGTAAAAAAATCCCCCAATTTTTAAAAAAATCTCTTTCCTCTCCCTAAAAATATGCCCCTTAGTCTTAAAATCACCCATCCTAGGGTAAAGACACCTCCCATTAATTCTATCTATAACCCGAATGATTTTATAAACCTCTGAAAGGTTAAATCTCTCTACCTCCAATGCTCCACTGAAAAAAGTCCCAGCCTATCCAGCTTTTCTTCATAACACAAACCTACCATACCTGGCGACATCCTAGTAAATTTCTTGTGAACCATCTCTAGCTTAGTAATATCCTTCCTACAACAGGGCTACCAGAACTGGACATAATACTCCAGAAGAAGCCTCACCAATATCCCATGCAAACTTAACAAGACTTCCCAACTCTTATACTCAAAGGACTGAGCAATGAAGTTGTGTGCTAAATGTCTTTTTAACCACCCTGTCTACATGCGATGCAAATTGTGTAGTCCCAATTGTGTACCTGAACCCCTAGGTCCCACAACTTATACAAACCTCTCTGGGTTGTTATTGCAAACTGTCCAAGACATAATCCTGTAGCTGACTTGTGTGAACCAAAGCCTCCCAACATTTGTACTCGGACGTCATTTCTACTGAACCAGTATGGTATAAAGAGCCAGTGATAATGGGAACTGCAGATGCTGGAGAATCCAAGATAATAAAATGTGAGGCTGAATGAACACAGCAGGCCCAGCAGCATCTCAGGAGCACAAAAGCTGACGTTTCGGGCCTAGACCCTTCCTGAGATGCTGCTGGGCCTGCTGTGTTCGTCCAGCCTCACATTTTATTATCTTGGTATAAAGAGCCAGATGGGGAACAAAAATCAATGCGAGCTAGTTTAGAGCTTACATCAAAGCTCTAAAAAAGACCCAAGGCTGGAACAAGGAGGCATTAGAGTCTTAGAAAAGAAAAAAAATGAGATTGGCGATGGATAAGAGGAGGTCAGAAAGAGGAAAGGAGGAGGTCAGGTAGGAGATAGAAACAAAGGACGGAAATTTGAGATTTGTGCTAACTCACAGAAAACCAACCTTGCAACAGGAGTCTCAGAAAGGTGTAAGACTTTGGGCTCACAAATCGGAAATCACTAAGCTAAGACCGATGACTATTAATAATTTTATGGTTGTTTGTTCAAGTTCATGGAAAACAACAGTTTAATTCTGATGAATCAGGTGAGGTGGCAGGTGGAGGTTGCATAAAAGCAACAGCAACACTAACCTCTGTTGTGACTGGGTCCATCTGTCACACTTGCAATCAACCTGTGTGGGGAACATAAGAAAAAGAACGGGTTCTCAGCAATGTGAGCAGTAAGCATTCACGTCATTTACAAATGGTGCCTTAGCTCCATACAGTGGGACGTGGAGGCCCATGGAATTCCTTTACATGGTGCTTTGACATTAGACATTATTCTGATGTATGAGGCACCAGGCATATTGCAGAGGCAATAGGGGATTGTAAATTCTGTGTGAGTAGTGAGACATTGTGCTCACAGCTCTGCATCCCCCAAGAAAGGCATACCGGCATATCAGGGCATGTTACAGAATATTTATAGCTACCCCTGAGCGGAATCAGTCTCATGTCTCTTTACAACACGATAGATCTTACAGTCTCTTTGTGCTTTGTAGGCCCAATGTGCTACTTTTAAAGATGCTGTGATTATAGAGTCAGAGAGGCATACGGCATAGTCAGCTTCACAGAGATTCAATCTGAAAATGACCACTGGCATGGTTAAGATTACTTGTGTCCAGTGCTTTGTTTATATCCTAATACTGTGATGTGAAGTCCGGTACACTCACCCGACACCATTGTACCCTGTAAACGTTTCACACACACGATGGAATAAATGCAGATGACTTCGACCATCCCCTGAAGGGCCACACATCACTCAGAAGTGGAGCCCGGCTGTTAGGACAAAAGGAAAGCACTGACTTCGCTCAAGCACCGTACAGTCACAGTCAACTTCCATTCACATTTCATGTTAATGTGATGAGTGATTACGGAGGCACTGCAGATCACGCTTGGCACAGCGAGTTTCTGACTCTGCCTGGTACTCAAGAGATCAATACACCACCACCTCACACTTCCACCCCTCCGAGACCCTTTCTTCTCAATACACCCTGGCCAGCCATCACTACTGATCCTCCACATGTCCCAATTCACTGCCTGGAATTACACCCCCAGCTCTCATCATTACCCTTGTCCCTACAGATTTGCCCTGGCCAGTAGTAAGCTCCACAATCTCTTGACCAGACACTGAGTGGTAGCAACTGATAGCAC
This sequence comes from Stegostoma tigrinum, assembly GCF_030684315.1. Lineage (NCBI taxonomy): Eukaryota > Metazoa > Chordata > Chondrichthyes > Orectolobiformes > Stegostomatidae > Stegostoma > Stegostoma tigrinum. The sequence goes on along the minus strand of NC_081355.1, from coordinate 14,323,371 downwards.
CCATTGTCCTGCGGTATTCCATGTCCTTCCTCCACTATCACCTCCCCATGTAGCATGTTGAATCCTACCCTTTCAATATCCTTGTCCTCTCTGCATCCCAGCTTGCTGCCTCAAATCCACAGCATTGATCTCCCTCTCTTCCCCACCACTGTAGTGCCCCCACTGATAAACTTCCCTGACTTTCAATCTGATGGCCTCCAGAACTGATTGTAGTTCACTCCCTCTGACTCAGCTGAATGGATAACCCCAAGTGACCAGGCCCATGACTGAGCTCCATGCAGGTCCCTGACTGACTTATTGCAAATCTGCTGACTGCGATGGACCAGCAGGACTGTGACCCACTGTAAGATAATAAAATGTGAGGCTGGATGAACACAGCAGGCCAAGCAGCATCTCAGGAGCACAAAAGCTGACGTTTCGGGCCTAGACCCTTCATCAGAGACTGTGACCCACTGCCCAGATTGTACAGGTGTGGACCCCCTGACTGTGACTGCCTCAAGCAGTGACCTGACCATTTCCAAGGCTATGGGCTGAGATCAGGTGACAGCCTTGACTTACTGTACAAGACTCCCTAACTGTTGGCAGCCCTGTTGAATTGACTGAGATTTCACCCCTTAGACATTGAGACAGCATTATTTGATCGAAGCACATGTGGTGTGTTCGCTGTGCAGGTTACTGGCACATGTTGCTGGTGGAACATTCACATAGCACAGTGCCAGACAGCAACATGTCCACTCCCTTGACTGCTGACTATTGACAAACACAAAAAATGCTGTCTGGCTAAGCAGCACATCATGACAGACGTAATGTGCTGCTGGGTGACCAGAGTGCCAAAAGGCAAGGCAAGGCAGGGAGTGCCAAAGCAGGCAGAAAATGACTGAGTGCTAATAGAGAGAGCATGCAGAGCTGAGATGCCGCCTGGTCTAGTCCATGAGCCAAATATCTGTCACTGGCAGCAACATTCCAATCAATGGTGCCTGTGCTCTCAAAAGTGCAGCATTGAACCATAGAAATATGAGGAAGTTTCAGAGATGTGCCGTGATGATGAGCTTAGGCTGGCACTTGTTGGATGCCAGAAAGATGAGCAAGGTCTCTGCCAATGGATAGACCCCGGAGATGTTGCTGACTGCTCTCCAGGATGGAGGCCTGGGGAGACGAGTAGTGAGCTGGAGTTGTCACATAACCACTCTGACTTTCAATTTGGGAATTGTCACTGTCTAGTTTCTATCCAGTAGCTGGGAGAACGGGAAAATGAATATTAACGAGTTGAGAAAACAACCTTCGGGTAGTATCATTGTGGCATTGCAGGAGGCCCAGGATGGACACGTCATCTGAGGAATGGGAGGGGGCAATGAAACGGTTTGCGACTGGGAGGTGCAGTTGTTTAGTGCGAGCCAAGCGTAGGTGTTCTGCAAAACGGTCCCCAAGCCTCTGCTTTGTATCCCCGATGTAGAGGAACAGCAACTCATATTCCGCTTGGGAACCCTGCAGCCCAATGATATCAATGTGGACTTCACAAGCTTCAAAATCTCCCCTCCCCCTACCACATCCCAAAACCAGCCCAGCTTGTCCCCGCCTCCCTAACCTGTCCTTCCTCCCACCTCTCCCCTCCTCCTACCCCAAGCCCCACCCCCATCTCCTACCTACTAACCTCATCCCTCCTTCTTGACATGTCCGTCCTCCCTGGACCGACCTATCTCCTCCCTACCTCCCCACCTACACTCACCTCTACTGGCTCCATCCCCGCCTTTATGACCTCTCTGTCTCATCTCCACCTATCTTCTCCTCTATCCATCTTCTATCTGCCTCCCCCTCTATCCCTATTTATTTCAGAACCCCCATCCCCTCCCCCATTTCCGAAGAAGGGTCTAGGCCTGAAACGTCAGCCCTCCTGCTCCTGTGAATCTGCTTGGCCTGCTGTGTTCATCCAGCTCTACACCTTGTTATCTCAGATTCTCCAGAATCTGCAGTTCCTGCTATCTCTGAACCCATTAGCGAGTTGAGATTAGGTAACAATATATGTTAATGCACGTAAATAGATCTCTCACTGCTTGCTGGCAGGAACCTCATCTCACTTCTTAACACTTGGTCAGAAAAACGGATTGTTTTGATCTTGATGAGCAGAAGCTCTTCACTGACCATTTCACATAGTTTCCCAAATTTCTCACCATGCTCTACATTGTCCAGGATTTGGGAAAGGTCTGCCCCAAAGATCCCTGACCACACTCATAAAGGTTTATAAAATATACCTCTACAAAATAAAAGTTTATTTAAAGATTAAAAGAAATGTTAAAAATGTGTGTTCTTCAGGCATTGCCTTGAATATGTAGTACCACTGTGGCAGAGTTTTGCAACATTTCTGTTAATGAAGGTGAGTCAGTTGACTGTAAAGTTTCCATGACTTGGCTTTCAAGTTTTCGTACATGAGCAAACCTTTATGCACTTTTCTTCAAAACTATCATCCTGACCAAAAATTAAATTCTATTGCCCTCTACTGCTTCTCTAGGAATGCACTGTATACATCAAAAGGTAAAACGTGCTTGTAAAGCAATAAAAGAATAAACATCTCGGTCTACATTTTGACTTTGGGTGATTGTGTAAAATGGTAATAGCAAATTCTAAATCTCTGTTGATTTTTATTTCCATTGAAGTTGTCAAATGAGCTGCATGGAATAAACTTTGACCTACTTTTTCTAGATCGGCCTCATGCCGAAAACAGAAGGAATTTTAGACCCAGGAATTTTATAGAGGTAAGTACCCAAAAACAAATGCTTTTACGAAAGAATAAATGCTATGAGTTCTGGGGCTGCACTAAATTACTGGCGTAGTATTATACTGTACCTAAAGCTGTTGTCAAAATAATGGTATTGTTGCAGCATTTAAAGCTGCACTATCAAGCATAACAGGAATATATACTGCAATGATCATAGGGCACTTGTGGTCCTCTGATAATGTCCCTATCTCTGGGCTAGAAGGCCTGGGTTCAAGTCCCAACTCTTTCAGAGGTGTGTCTTAATACAACACACAATGTGTCTGGCCAGGTTGGTTTAAAACAGATTTATGTGCTACAATGCAGGTCAAAGAGAGCAATAAGATGTGATATACCTTCAAGTAGGTAATCCTTGTTTGAACTCCTCTGTTATTTTCTAATCAGCCCTATGTTGCAATTTTGTGTTTGTCCCTCTTGAGAGAAAGATTCAAATGCCTTGGATCTAAGCTGACCCTCATTGTGCCATCTTTCTTTCATACCAAAGTAAAAATATTGCACTAGTCTGCATGCTGATGTGCACAATGGATTACACCATGATTTTCTCTGTCAGTCTCACGGTTCTACTGTATATGCATTCTGTAATATCTAGCAGGATTGATTAATGGAACTGCATCTACTCTAAGGTGCAATCCAGCATAACCTTTGAAGTTACCTATGATGTTGCATCTGTCTGGGTACAATCACTCTAAATCCTGATCGGCTGTTTCTGCAGAGATTAGCATTTTGTTTTTTTATTGAGGGAATAAGGGCTTCGCTGGCTGAACCAGCATTTATTCCTTTTCCCTCACTGCCCTGGAGAAGAAGATGGTGAGTTGCCTTCTTGAACCATTGCAGTCCACTTGCCAGATTTGTTGAACTTCTCCAGCACTTGCAGTTTTTGTCATATTCTTGTGTTCCTTTGCACAGAATTACCATTTTCACACTGGATTAGTAAATAGCAGCTTCAATTTATTCTCAAACAGCTTTACTTAACATACAAACTGATAACTTGCAGTTACAGCGCAATTTATGTCTGCATCCTTAGTCCAGCATGCTGTTGGTCATGTGGTGTCATCTGGACCTTGGCGCATTAGCACACTCAGCTCTGAAAGCAGGAACAAAATGGTCGGGAGTACAATTCCTGTCAATCCTGGCGTTTATTGCCGTTGCTTCTGCAGAGGAACCCAGATTCATTTCTACTTTAAGGTATGCTATTCATGAATATTATCATATTCAGCTTCTTTTTAACTGAGTGAGAGGGGTCTTTGGACATTGTTAACAAACTGGTCCTGTGCTGCAGTATGATACCACAAATCTGTCATGTTGTGAAAGTGGAAATACCCCATTTTGCAACATAACCCTGACCTCCAGCTGACATCTTGTGTTAAAATCACCAAGGCACATAGTTTTCTTGGAATATGGTCTTGATGTTAACTGTCTCTGAATGCCCATATAAGAGCAGTCATTATTAATAAGGTATTGAACTGTGATGTGCTGTTGTGTAATACAACATAATGTAACTGACTGTGCCAGAAAGAACGGGCCTCAGGTTTACGGGTACACTAACTGTAAAACCTGACTGGCTGCTGACACTTAGCAGAATTCAGCATCTTTCCTATTTATGCTCACCTGTTTGAAACTATCGTATATTTTGTTTTGGAAATTGCAGGAAGGGATTTATCTGTAAATTCTGCAATTTAGAGACTGCATTTGTCAAGATCACTACAATTAAGAATAGGATAGAATAGAATATCCTTTATTTTCACTTGTACTCAAGTACAGAAGTACAACAGTACAGTGAAAAGTTTACAATGTCACCTCTTATGGTACCATCTTACGTACAAAGTATCTAGGCACAGATCCTAGATACAAAATGGGGAAAATAAAAGAAGTTGCATTATCTTACAGCGATTCACAGGATAAATTAGAAATAAGACATAGATATAAGGATAAAAGTTACAGTCAGATAAACAAATCCTCACTCGTCATTTGCAGTGAAAATGTACAGATTTAGGGGATGTATTAATCAGGACCATGTCCAATGTCCAATGATACTGACACTTTTTTTTAATATGGTATATTTGAAATATCTCAAAGCTAATGAACTAAGAGCACTTCTAATCTCAGTATAGTCAGAACTGCAGATGCTGGAGTCAGAGATAAGACAGTGTGGAGCTGGATGAACACAGCAGGCCAGGCAGCATCAGAGGAGCAGGAAAGTTGATGTTTCAGGTCGGGACCTGTTTCATTGTTACCCTTTCAAGGGACAATGAACAGGGTCTCCTCTGGTTGTTGAGCAAATCTATCAAAAGAGGAGCTAAGTTTTACATGTCAGAAGAGGAAAGAAAAATGAGCATTGAAGGAGTGAAACTCTGCTTTCCCAAAAAAAACCTCAAATAATATTATAGCAATCTAGTCACTCGCTACATTTTATGTGATGTGGCTTAATGAATTTTAAACAGAATTTCAATAGAAGGTCCCAGAACATGAACAGTAACTGACAGAGTTCATGCAATTGTTAAATCCAGTGGTGATTTTTCATTCAATCATTTCACTTCAATTTTAACATTTGCAATGAAGCCACAAAGCAAGCTGCCCCACAGTGATCTCACGATTTAGCGATTTACGTGATCTTTGATCCTTGTGCTTGGATTCCCCTTTCTAGATGTTATTTTAAATCTGGTGCCCAGTCAAAGAGGTCTCTGGCTGCCCAGCAGCTGTGAGGTCAGCAAGCAATGTGTGCAGCTAATCACATCAAAGAATTCTCACAGACAGCTGACCAAAAAGTATAGACCACCAAATTCTTCCGCTTTTAATCTAAATTTTCAGATAAGAAAATAAATAATATGTTTGAATTAAGAAAGAAGTTAAAATCTATTCAATCAATCTTCAAATTAGGAACATGGGGCTTAAGAACAGGAGTAGGCCATTTTGACTCTTCAAGCTGTATAATGGCAAACATTGGGGTTTTCATCTTCATTATATTTGCAAAATTTGGGCCATTATTCTGTGAGTTCCTTTTTCATATCTCAATATCCTTAAGAGCTCTGTTTCAGCTAACCATTAAATTCAAAACAAGCACTCAATACTCACTTAAAAATTTTTGACCATAAGTTTCAATTGGAGAAACATAACGGTGATAGAATTCCACTCCGAGCCACTCATCACCCTAACGCAGAAATTATGTCACTGTTCTTTGGTGTTGCCGGGTCAAAATCCTAGAATTCCCTCCCAAATAGAATTGTGGATTACAGTGGCTTAAGAAGGCAGCTTACCATCACTTTCTCAAGGGCAACTAGAGATAGGCAACAAATGCTAGCCCAGCTAGTGACACCCATATCCCCAGAATGATTTTTAAATAAGCGTGCATTGAATTGTAACTAATGATTGCATTTGTAAATAATTAACCTGATAAGTTTTCAACAGAACTAACAGAACCAACTGTTTCTAAAGCAAATTTCACATGCCTCTTTAGAGGACAACTTTGCAACATCTAGCAAAGTAATCCATCCCAATCATTTGAAACCGATAAAAAAATATAAATGGGGTGCAGACAATTAAAAATGAATGCTGCGATGCATTATGAACGTTATAGGCACCATTAGAACATTTTGCAGAGCCCCCCTGAAAAGGAATTTTCAAGTAGACGCCTAGCAAAAACTTCAAGTGAATATTGTTTGATGCATCAAACAACTAAGGGTACTTGAATGTCATCATTATATAGTGATGCCTTATGTTTTTCAGGTGCATCAGTTTCGCATGGTCCAATAAAGGGTATTATCATCAGCAAAGTAGATATACTGCTTTGAGTCATTGTTGAAAGATTAGGCTGATATTTCTCAGCAGCTAACATCAAAGACAAAAGAGTTGAATGCCTTCTTTACTGGTGCTGGCAGGGAGTAGAGTGCTAGTACACAGGAGCAGCCAGAATGCTTTCAATTGCCCTATAGCAATAGGAAATAGTCATGTTTTGGCAATGTACATGGTAGAGTGCAAAACACTCATTGTAGCACATCATATGCTGATATTACTGCATATAAATAACAATTCAACATATAGTTCTATCTTCACACTCAATTTCCTTGATCTCAAAACTAATGCTTATTAAGGTAAATATGTTGGATTTGATTTAATTATTTGAAGCTCGAGGGTTTGATTTAATTATCTGAGGCGCTATCAATAAGTAAAAGCAGCTGTTCTTTGCTTCAAACCTTTTCACCTCTGCAGCCAACAAATAGTAGATGAGTCATATAAATGAACACACCCTGTAATGGGCAACATCTGCCATTAATCCTAAAGTTTGAATTAAAAATTGTTCCTGGACAGAAGTAGCTAATTACTGGTCATACGATGGTTTTACTTTCCATCAACACAATCTGATTTCGACTGTTGCGACAATTATGCATCAATGATAATGGAAGAAAATTATCAAGCAGATTACTGACAATGTCCCGGTGTCCAACACCATGCTGAGGGTTTTCCCAATATACCAGTTGGTACAAAACAGTTTATAAATTGAGTTCATTTTGTTGCCTTTTCCTTTGTGTGAAAAGCTACGTTTGTGTCTGTGTTTGGTGAAATTCATCCTGGGGCAGTCATGACCTTTTTCACTTGCCTATAGTATCTACAGCCTGCCCCTAGGAACAGCACACAATTTCCGACCTGTGAGGTTGCTGAAGCTTGGGCTTTGAGGCAAGGTTCTCCAAGCACCCTTCATGCAAGAATGTTCAATAATTGTAACTGGAGGAAAACTGAGGCAGGGGACCGCGAACAGTCTCATTCCCCTCAATATGATTACAATGTTGAACACCTTCTCTGGTTACTTCAACTACTGAAGGAGTGCCAGGTGTGGAGTAAAGGGTTTACTATATCTTTACACCTGGAATAGTTCCTGACCATTAGTAAAGGGACCAATGTCATAGTGATGTCAGATCACATAAAAGTGGAGCCAGAGAGCTTCTTGGTATCATACCATACACATTGCTATGTTCAATAAAGGCTGTCATTGTTCACTCACAAGAGTGTAGACTTCAACGTACTTCTCCAGAACAGCCAGGGCAGGACAATGCAGTTGTTTCAGAGATCATTTAACAAGTCTCCACCTTTCTTTGAACAAGACAGGTGTGCCAATTCTCAAGACACAGGGAAGATAAGCATTTACCCTACTTTATGTGCTGTATTACCCAACAGTCTCAGACTTCAGAGCGTGACACGGCTCTGTCCCTTTCTCAGCCTTAGTTAGCCCTTCCAAGACAGTTTTTTAAGAGGTGATTCAACCTTGTAAACTAAACTTCTCCCTTCGTCCCAGTGTAATATTATATCAAAATGCCAGTTCAACTTGCAACAGTTTGTAATATATTCTTTGCTTTTGGTAGTGTGCATTCTTAGTTAATAAGATTGACTACGCAAGCCCACCCAACCTCGTGTACCCACCCCCAACTATTTTATCCAGGATTCAACAATACTGACCTTCTTTTGACTTTTACCACAAAGATATGGAAAGTTTTTTGCACTCCAACATAGCTATGCCTTGTTCTGACCTCCTGAAAACCCTTTGGTTTTTGTTCCCACATCGCTACATTAAGCCCACGCTACAGTTTCCGTTTATTTTTTCAGGTGAGAAAACTTTGTATCATATACCAGTATGTCAGTTGCTTTTAATTAGGCTTCTGAAATCCCCCTTTCATCTCGAACTGTTTCTGCATCAGTCCACTCACTCCATTTTCAGTTGTGAAGCAATGCATTTACACTCAAATAATTGAAAGAATGCAGAACAAAAGATAAAAGTCTAATTGCTGTGATTTAGAATTTTCAGTTGGTGATAAGAAACTGCAAATTTAGGTCCAAAATGACCACATCAAAAAGTTGACATGCTAAACTATAATGACTAATTAATTGATCAAATTCATTTTCTTTTGTCATAAGGAATTGCATATTGCAATCTCAAATTAAGTGCCCACTAAAGTAACTACTTCCAGGTCACTTGACAAAAATTTCTGTTATGGCACTGTCTCTTTTTACATTTCATTTTGAATTATTGGAGGAAGTATACAAGGATTCATGGATAAATAGACATGATCACAAGGCATGATGTAATCCAATAGTGGGGACTGTGTCAGAAATAACCAGTTGTGTTCACATGGTGCCTTCACATGACAACATGTTCCAAGGTATTTCACAGGAGCGTGGTGAAGTAAAGTTTAACACTGAGCCACTTTGGGCAATCTTACAGAAGATGACTGAAAGCTCAGTCAAAGATGTAAGCTGAACAGAATGCCTTAAAAAAAGTGATGCAAGGTAGAGATGTGGAAGCTTTAAGGAAGGAATTCTGGAGTTTAGGCTCTTGACAAAGACACAGCTACCAATGATGGAGCAATTAAAGTCCAGATGCTGAAGGATTAGAGATAACAAAGTGTGAAGCTGAATGACACAGCAGGCCAAGCAGCATCTCAGGAGCACAAAAGCTGACGTTTCGGGCCTAGGCCCTTCATCAGAGCTTCACATTTTGTTATCTTGGATTCTCCAGCATCTGCAGTTCCCATTATCTCAAGGATTAGAGATTAGGTGAGAGTGTATTGAAGGCTGTTCCTTCATTTTGACAGCAGAATCCACTAAATAAGATGAAATCGTCACTAAATAAATTTGTAACTTTCAATAAATAAAGCTGTAACCTCCACTAAATAAAGATTTAACCTTCACTAAATGAAGATATATAACCTTTGCTAAATAAAGAATAAACCATCACTAATGATGCTTCATGACTTTTTGGCTGTGTCTGATCAGCTTGCAGAATTCAATCTTCTTGGTCACTTCCAGTTGATGCCTTCTATACAGAGAGGTAGGTCTTAAATCTAGGATGGCTTTCTGCTGTTATCCAGCCATGATTCACTTGTTAGAACTCTGCAGCCAGAGTCTATAGGTTCAAGCCCCTTTTAACGCCAAGATCGAAGTTGAGAATGCCATTGTGCTTGCCTTTTGATTAAAACGTTCAGACCTTGTCTGCCTCTGAGGTAAATATACGAGATCACATAGTACTCTTTTAAAGAAGATAGATAACTTATTCCTAGTGTCCAGACTTTATCCTTCAACTAATATGGCATATAATCACACTATGTACTTACATTACTGATGCTGGGAGTTTGCTGCGTGCAAGTTGCTATAATTTTTCCTAAGTTACAATGAAGCTGCCCATTGGTTGTAAGATGCTGTGATTTGTCTTGGGGCGATGCCAGTCTTTCTTTTCTTTTCAGTGAGAAAGTAGGAGCCATCTCCAGAGTCAAGCCTCACTGAATAGAATGGCAAGCTGCAATGAATGAGGAACTCAGCAAACCCCGGAACAATGTAGACTGGTGTCTATCAGGGTTCTATATGTTAGCCTGCAGTGAAGGAAGTGTTGAGCAAAGGCCCACATTCATGAAGCTAGGGAGGTTATGGCCCATAGTTCACCCGTACAATGCTTTTTACTGCTTCATCTTACTTTCTATACCTTAAGGCTCTTGGTGGATTTTAAAATTGGTAAGAAAGAGGGCATTAGGCACCTTGGCTGTACTTCAAGTGGAAAAATTACCAGGGCAAGATGAGATGTATCTAAGGATACTGAGGGAAGGATGGAACTTGCAGAGGTGCTGGCCATCATTTTCTATTTGTCTTCCATAGATACCAAGATGGTACCAGAGAGAATAGCAAATGTTACGTTCTTGATCAAACACTGCTATAAAGAAAATCTAGCAACAACGTATCAGTTGCTTAACCTTGGTGGTGAGCAAGCTTTTAGAAATATTAATTATGGACAGTATTAATTGTCATATACACAGTATTAATAGTTACTTAGAGAAATACAGGTTAATGAAGGAAAGCCAGGATGGATTTGTCATGGATCATGTTTAACTAACTTAATCAAATTTTTTGATAAGGTAACAGAGAGTTGATGATGATAATCCAGTTAATGTGGAGAATGTGGATTCCAAAAAGGCTTCGGGTAAAGTGGTGGACAACAGACTTGTGAGTAAATTTAGAGAGTGTGGAATAAAAGGAATGGTAACAACATGGATGTAAAAAAGGCTGAATGACAAGAAACAGAGTAAGTGAGCAATTGTTTTTCAGACCAGGGTAATGCTGAAATATATTGCATATTAAAGTTTGGGGTATAGGAAGAAACAATACAAAATTAGGGACACATTCGAAAGAGGGTACAGGAGCAGAGGAACTTGAGTGAATGAGTGCAAAAATCGCAGAGGTAGAACAGTAGTTGACCAAGAGCTTGATATAGTAAAAAAGATGACAAAGTGTGGAGCTGGATGAACACAGCAGGCCCAGCAGCATCTCAGGAGCACAAAAGCTGACGTTTCGGGCTTAGACCCTTCATCAGAGAGGGGGATGGGGGGAGGGAACTGGAATAAATAGGGAGAGAGGGGAAGGCGGACCGAAGATGGATAGAGAAGAAGATAGGTGGAGAGGAGAGTATAGGTGGGGAGGTAGGGAGGGGATAGGTCAGTCCGGGGAAGATGGACAGGTCAAGGAGGCGGGATGAGGTTAGTAGGTAGGAGATGGAGGTGCGGCTTGGGGTGGGAGGAAGGGATGGGTGAGAGGAAGAACAGGTTAGGGAGGCAGAGACAGGTTGGACTGGTTTTGGGATGCAGTGGGGGGAGGGGACGAGCTGGGCTGGTTTTGTGATGCAGTGGGGGGAGGGGAAGAACTGGGCTGGTTTTGGGACGCAGTAGGGGAAGGGGAGATTTTGAAGCTTGTGAAGTCCACGTTGATACCATTGGGCTGCAGGGTTCCCAAGCAGAATATGAGTTGCTGTTCCTGCAACCTTCGCGTGGCATCATTGTGGCACTGCAGGAGGCCCATGATGGACATGTCGTCTGAGGAATGGGAGGGGGAGTGGAAATGGTTCGCGACTGGGAGGTGCAGTTGTTTGTTGCGAATAAAGCGGAGGTGTTCAGCAAAGCGATCCCCAAGCCTCCGCTTGGTTTCCCCAATGTAGAGGAAGCTACACTGGGTGCAATGGATACAATATACCACATTGGCAGATGTGCAGGTGAACATCTGTTTGATATGGAAGGTCATCCTGGGGCCTGGGATGGGGGTGAGGGAGGAGATGTGGGGGCAAGTGTAGCGCTTCCTGCGGTTACAGGGGAAGGTGCCGGGTGTGGTGGGGTTGGAGGGCAGTGTGGAGTGGACAAGGGAGTCGCGGAGAGAGTGGTCTCTCCAGAAGGCAGACAAGGGTGGGGTTGGAAAAATGTCTTGGGTGGTGGGGTCGGATTGTAGATGGCGGAAGTGTCGGAGGATGATACATTGTATCCGGAGGTTGGTGGGGTGGTGTGTGAGAACGAGCGGGACCCTCTTTGGGCGGTTGTGGCGGGGGCGGGGTGTGAGGGATGTGTTGCGGGAAATGCGGGAGACGCGGTCAAGGGCGTTCTCGACCACTGCGGGGGGAAAGTTGCAGTCCTGGAAGAACGTGGACATCTGGGATGAGCAGGAGTGGAATGCCTCATCCTGGGAGCAGATGCGGCGGAGGCGGAGAAATTGGGAATGGGGATGGGATTTTTGCAGGAGGGTGGGTGGGAGGAGGTGTATTCTCGGTAGCTGTGGGAGTCAGTGGGCTCGAAATGGACATCAGTTTCTAGCTGGTTCCCTGAGATGGAGACTGAGAGGTCCAGGAAGGTGAGGGATGTGTTGGAGATGGCCCAGGTGAACTTGAGGTTGGGGTGGAAGGTGTTGGTGAAGTGGATGAACTGTTCGAGCTCCTTTGGGGTGCAAGAGGCGGCGCCGATACAGCCATCAATGTAACGGAGAAAGAGGTGGGGTTTGGGGCCTGTGCAGGTGCGGAAGAGGGACTGTTCCACGTAACCTACAAAGAGGCAGGCATAGCTGGGGCCCATGCGGGTACCCATGGCCACCCCCTTTGTCTGCAGGAAGTGGGAGTGGCCCAAGCTATGCCTACCTCTTTGTAGGTCACGTGGAACAGTCCCTCTTCCGCACCTACACAGGCCCCAAACCCCACCTCTTCCTCCGTTACATTGATGACTGTATCGGCGCCACCTCTTGCTCCCCAGAGGAGCTCGAACAGTTCATCAACTTTACCAACACCTTCCACCCCAACCTTCAGTTCACCTGGGCCATCTCCAACACATCCCTCACTTTCCTGGACCTCTCAGTCTCCATCTCAGGCAACCAGCTTGTAACTGATGTCCATTTCGAGCCCACTGACTCCCACAGCTACCTAGAATACACCTCCTCCCACCCACCCTCCTGCAAAAATTCCATCCCCTATTCCCAATTCCCCCGCCTCCGCCGCATCTGCTCCCAGGATGAGGCATTCCACTCCCGCACATCCCAGATGTCCACGTTCTTCCAGGACTGCAACTTTCCCCCTGCAGTGTTCGAGAACGCCCTTGACTGCGTCTCCCACATTTCCCGCAACACATCCCTCACACCGTGCCCCCGCCACAAACGCCCAAAGAGGATCCCCCTTGTCCTCACATACCACCCCACCAACCTCCGGATACAACATATCATCCTGCAATACTTCCACCATCTACAAGCCGACCCCACCACCCAAGACATTTTTCCATCCCCACCCTTGTCTGCCTTCCGAGAGACCACTCTCTCCGTGACTCCCTTGATCGCTCCACACTGCCCTCCAACCCCACCACACCTGGCACCTTCCCCTGCAACCGCAGGAAGTGCTACACTTGCCCCCACACCTCCTACCTCATCCCCATCCCAGGCCCCAGGATGACCTTCCATATCAAACAGATGTTCATCTGCACATCTGCCAATGTGGCATATTGTATCGATTGCACCCGGTGTGGCTTCCTCTACATTGGGGAAACCAAGCAGAGGTTTGGGGACCGCTTTACAGAACACTTCCGCTCGGTTTGCAACAAACAACTGCACCTCTCAGTCGCGAATCATTTCAACTCCACCTCCCATTCCTCAGACGACATGTCCATCATGGGCCTCCTGCAGTGTCACAATGATGCCACACGAAGGTTGCAGGAACAGCAACTCATATTCTGCTTGGGAACCCTGCAGCCCAATGGTATCAACGTGGACTTCACAAGCTTCAAAATCTCCCCTTCCCCCACTGCACCACGCAACCAGCCCAGCTCATCCCCTCCCCCGGCTGCATCCCAACATCAGCCCAGCCTGTCTCTGCCTCCCTAACCTGTTCTTCCTCTCACCTCAAGCCGCACCTCCATTTCCTACCTACCACCTCATCCCGCCTCCTTGACCTGTCCATCTTCCCCGGACTGACCTACCCCCTCCCTACCTCCCCACCTATACTCTCCTCTCTACTTATCTTGCTTTCTCTCCATCTTCAGTCCGCCTCCCCCTCTCTCCCTATTTATTCCAGTTCCCTCTCTCCATCTCCTTCTCTGATGAAGGGTCTAGGCCCGAAATGTCAGCTTTTGTGCTCCTGAGATGCTGCTTGGCCTGCTGCGTTCATCCAGCTCCACACTTTGTTATCTTGGATTCTCCATTATCTGCAGTTCCCATTATCACTATAGTAAAAAGGATCCTGGGCTTAAATAATAGAGTACAAAAGCAGGGAAGTCATAATCAAACTTTGTGAAACACTGACTCAGCCTCAGCTGGAGTATTGCAGTTCTGGGTATATCGATTTAGAAAGCACTTTAGAGAAGACACAGAAAAGATTCACCAGAATGGTTCCAAGAATGAACAAGTTCAGTTGTATGCTTATAACATAATACCATATCGTGTAGGCATTTCCGCCTATCGAGTCTGCTCCACCCCTCGATGAGATCATCGCTGATCTAATAATCCTCAACTCCACTTGCCTCTCTTTTCCACAAATTCCCTTACTGATTAAATATCCATCAATCTCAGGCTTGTATGTAATCAATGACCCAGCCTCAGCAGCCCTTTCCTGTAAAGGATTGCTTTGGTTCACTAATCTTAGAGAAGAAATTCTTCCTCATCGCTGTCTCAAACGTGTGGGCCTTCATCCTGGGGTTAGGCCCTCTGGTCTTATGCTCTCCTACAGAGAGAAACAATCTTTCGTTTCTCCCATTTCAAGTTTCTTAAGAATCTTGCGTGTTTCAATGAGGTGATTAAATAAGGCGATGATAGATTTGAGAAGATGGGACTGTTTCCCTTGGAGAATGCTGAGAGAAGATTTGGTAGAAGGTTTAACTATCATGAAATGTCTGGACAGAGTGGAGGGGGAGATACTGTTTACATCAGTTCACTAGACTTTCACTAGATCCACTGAGGACACCAGTTTAGTTGTTGGCAAAAGAAGCAACAGTGATATGGAGATGGTAATAGAGGTAATATCACAGGGCTAGTAATGTGAAGCCCCCAGGATAGTATTATAATAATGTGAGTCCAAACTCCACCATGAAAAATGGTGAAAGTTTAATTCAATAAAAATCTGGAATAAAAAGCTAGCCCAATGGCAACCATGGAACCATGTCGATTTATTTTTTTTGAAAAAAACCTTGCTTCATGAATGTCCATTAGCTAAGGAAATTTGCCCTCCATCCTGGTCTGGCCTATGCGTGACTCAAGATCCACGAAAATGTGATTGACTCTCAACTGATCCTGATCAACTAGGGGTAAGCAATAAATGCTGGCGTTGCCTACATTCCATGAGCAAATATTTTAAGAAACCCTTTTTTAAATGTAGCTTGGGGTAAAATCTGGAATGCACTACCTAAAAATAAGGTAGAGGCAGGTCCAGTTCTTGTTCTCTGAAGAGAAGTTCTTCATTATAAAGTGGAAAGAATAGGAGGGCAACATGGAAAAGGCGGAGGAAGGACACGAAGGGGAGTGCTGGCATGGACATGATGGACTGAATGGTGTCCTTCAGTGCTGTGTAACTATTTGTAAGATTCTATGATTCAAGACAGCATTTTCACAAAATGGTTTAGTTTCTGCTTCACAACCTGCTTCCTGTCTACTCCTATACATGTTGTACTTCAGAGAAGCATTAAAGAAATTCATGGAAAATCACTTCAACCCTTAACAGGAGTGCACTGTACTCAGCATCTCTGCAGAGTCCATATGGCCAAAAGCCAGGCTTCTATTTTTCCAAGTTTCAGATATAATGGCCTGACTTTAGAAGTGTTGTGCCACGCCAGTGCCAAGTTAGCCAGGTGGATAAGAGCTGCAGTGAAAATCCAAACACTCAGCCTCGAAAATCTGGTTCACATAACATGAAGAAAGAAATTCCACAGAATTCTCCAAAGACTAAATAATTTTAGACATCTCTTACAAAGGACTCCTAATGTTTTATATCACTGTGGTGAAAAGTGCGGTGTTGATGAAAGGAAAACTGAAAAGTAAATTTCAAACTTCAAATTCTAACAACAACATGAAAACCTTATTCAAAACAAGTTAGCATCTTTACATGGGAAGCACCATATGTGATGATGTGTTCCTGTAAAATCAGCATGTCTTTTCGGTAAGCGGCAAGCATACATAGAACATAGAGCATTACAGCACAGTACAGGCCCTTCGGCCCTCGATGTTGTGCCGACCTGTCATACCGATCTCAAGCCCATCTAACCTACACTATTCCACGTATGTCCATACGCTTATCCAATGACGACTTAAATGTACTTAAAGTTGGCGAATCTACTACCGTTGCAGGCAAAGCGTTCCATTCTCTTACTACTGTCTGAGTAAAGAAACTACCTCCTATATCTTTCACCCCTCAATTTAAAGCTATGCCCCCTCGTGCTCGCCGTCACCATCCTAGGAAAAAGGCTCTCCCTATCCACCCTATCTATCCCTCTGATTATTTTATATGTTTCAATTAAGTCACCTCTCAACCTTCTTCTCTCTCATGAAAACAGCCTCAAGTCCCTCAGCCTTTCCTCGTAAGACCTTCCCTCCATACCAGGCAACATCCTAGTAAATCTCCTCTGCACCCTTTCCAAAGCTTCCACATCCTTCTTATAATGCGGTGACCAGAACTGTACACAATAACATTGGGACTCAAACATTTTATGCCATGATGGAAGGACACAAAGGTGATGAGGCATCAAAAGATAGTGAACAGTCACTGCTCCAGACCCCAGTGGTGGTGCACGGGAGGCTTTCTCTTCCAAAAGGACATGAGGGTGTAAGAAACTGGGGCACAATTATGCCATATGGCCCTTTGAGCCTGCTCTGCCACATAATACTTGATTAAATGCAGTCAACACGGCTTTGTGAGGGGTAGGTCATGCCTCACAAACCTTATCGAGTTCGTTGAGGATGTGACTAGAAAAGTTGATGAGGGTCGAGCTGTGGATGTGGTGTATATGGACTTCAGTAAGGCATTTGATAAGGTTCCCCATGGTAGGCTCATTCAGAAGGTCAGGAGGAATGGGATACAGGGGAACTTAGCTGTCTGGATACAGAATTGGCTGGCCAACAGAAGACAGCGAGTGGTAGTGGAAGGAAAATATTCTGCCTGGAAGTCAGTGGTGAGTGGTGTTCCACAGGGCTCTGTCCTTGGGCCTCTACTGTTTGTAATTTTTATTAGTGACTTGGTTGGGGGGATTGAAGGATGGGTCAGCAAGTTTGCAGACGACACGAAGGTTCGAGGTGTCGTTGACAGTATAGAGGACTGTTGTAGGCTGCAGCGGGACATTGACAGGATGCAGAGATGGGCGGAGAGGTGGCAGATGGAGTTCAATCTGGATAACTGCGAGGTGATGCATTTTGGAAGGTCGAATTTGAAAGCTGAGTACAAGATTAAGGATAGGATTCTTGGCAGTGTGGAGGAACAGAGGGATCTTGGTGTGCAGATACATGGATCCCTTAAAATGGCCACCCAAGTGGACAGGGTTGTTAAGAAAGCATATGGTGTTTTGGCTTTCATTAACAGGGGGATTGAGTTTAAGAGTCGTGAGATCTTGTTACAGCTCTATAAAACTTTGGTTAGACCGCACTTGGAATACTGCGTCCAATTCTGGTCGCCCTATTATAGGAAAGATGTGGATGCTTTGGAGAGGGTTCAGAGGAGGTTTACCAGGATGCTGCCTGGACTGGAGGGCTTATCTTATGAAGAGAGTTTGACTGAGCTCGGACTCTTTTCATTGGAGAAAAGGAGGAGGAGAGGGGACCTAATTGAGGTGTACAAGATGACAGGCATAGATAGAGTTGATAGCCAGAGACTATTTCCCAGGGCAGAAATGGCTAACACGAGGGGTCATAGTTTTAAGCTGGTTGGAGGAAAGTATAGAGGGGATGTCAGAGGCGGGTTCTTTACACAGAGTTGTGAGAGCATGGAATGCGTTGCCAGCAGCAGTTGTGGAAGCAAGGTCATTGGGGACATTTAAGAGACTGCTGGACATGCATATGGTCACAGAAATTTGAGGGTGCATACATGAGGATCAATGGTCGGCACAACATCGTGGGCTGAAGGGCCTGTTCAGTGCTGTACTGTTCTATGTTCTATAATACGATCACTGCCGATCCTTCACCACCCTAGCCCCAGGTCACTTGGGTGTCCACGTTCAGTCTTCAGCTCGTTCACACCAAATATTGACAAAGCACAGAAAATATTTTTCTAAGCTTCCTTTACCATGAACACTGCCTGCTCAGTTCTTTGTCATTCTTTATTTGACTGGTTATTCTGCTAATTTTTTTTTTCAGGGGTCTTGCGGCTTAGAGGTAATGTCTCTTCTTCTGACCTAAAATATCTGAGTTCAAGTCCCACCCATAGCAATTCTGAACAAGCTTGGTTAGAAATAATAGTAAGCATTTTTACTTGAAACACTTTGAGAATATGCTCGAAGTGAAGAAATATTCTGTGATTCAATACATTTTGCAAATTCTGACGTGTCTTTTGTCATGCTTAGCATAAAAAAATGTATGGAGTGAAAAGGTATATTTGAAATTTCACTGCCCAGTGCAGAAACCTTTTAAGTTGCCAGTGGTGTAAATAGGTACATCATGCAAACAATTACAAGCGTGTTCCTGTTAAAAACATTCTGACATCAATTACAGGATTATCGATTTTTCTTTCAGTTGCATGGTACCTCCCCTTTGTGAATCAAAGATGAACAAAACCTTGGTGGCAGCAAGGTCATAGAATATTTTTTAAGGTGGAGGTAAATAAATGCATCTTATTCAGCAGAATCAAACTTTAATGCGATAGATGAGAATATGAAATTTGAAACACAAACAGATGAGCCATGATCTTCAGATCGGTGAGACAGGCTTGAAGGAACTGAATGCTGTACTTCAGCTTTTGTATGTTTGCATATATTCCTGTCAGCAGTGCTCCTGGCTAAAGACTTTAAGGGATGTACTTAACTGAAGCCTCATACCTGCTGGACTGATAAGTTAGAGATTGTGCTGTCAGCATTGGTAGGGCTCTGTGCATGTGGACTCAGAAGTGCTGAAAGGTATACCTCCCTGGTTAAGACCATTATCCGAGTCACACTAGGGCATAGCTTGCTGACTAGGGCTGTGTCTTGGTTGTAAATCCATTCCAAGGATGTCATTCCACAAGATTAGCAGGGTTTGGCAGGAAGGAAAGTTGTGAGCTTGACTGTACCATCAGGCAGGTGTGTGCACGAGGTGGGAAATTACAACACGTGCTTGAAGTCCTTGGTAAGGGTTTGATTCACTTTCTTGACTTGCTGTCACCTGCAAAATTCTGATGAACACCAATTGTTTGCAGACACCTTTACTGGTCAGAGATTCGGAGAAAATCAAATTCCTATGATTCCAGAACCAAGCCAGACGATCAATATGAATAGATGGGGAGAGCAGTATTTAGGTGAAGTTTATTGACTGTCCACCAGCAATCTGTGCAATTCACAAAAAAAAGCACACTCACCCAGATTTGGTGAACCCTGTTAACATCTACTGGTCAGGCCTCTCTGTACCCAGTAACAGAACAACGTGCAATCTACCTGTTCAGATCTCAACATTGCTTCAGTAACCCTATAATGCATCTGCACTGCATCAACACTTTTTCAATGAAATGATATTGACCAGATTATCCGTTGTTTGTTTGATTGATTTTTGCCAGAACACGAAAAATAGCACTCCTATTCTTCTTTGAAATAGTTATCTGCCTGAACAGACAGTCAGGGCCTCAGTTTAAACATCTTATCTGGAAGACAGCCCATCTGACAGTGTAATCAAGGTCAGTGAATATATATCTCCAGATGCCCTATTACACCAGTAGTCTCAGGCACTATTCAATTCACCAGACCCCTGGTGGTGAGGCTGCTTGTTCTAACTCCCATGGACAATATGGTGCTGGATATTATCAGCTGAAGCTATGGCCAATGGCAGAGTTGAAAACCCTTAGAGATGGCGGTGTTCCCTTATCTAATCCTTTTCCTCACATCCCACACCCATCTCGTTCTGATAGAATTGACGTCAAATTGCTGAAAACTCATTCCACATTACAACATTTGACACCAAATGATCGCTGATTGTTTCTGAGTGCATTTGAACCCAAAAATAATACCTGATTGTTTGGTAAGGCTGATGGCTGTCAGAATATGACATCGACGTGTATGGTTCAGTCCAAATGGTCACACCTCAGCTAGGTGCAGAGGATACAAATCCTTTTTGGTTCTGGTGTAGGACGGAATTAACATGGCGGTATGCTCAAGGCGAGGTGCATGCAGTCAATGGCAGCTTGCACCCTGGAGAAAATATGTCTCCACCCGTTTATCTCTGAATTGAAACATTTTTAGTTCTCAACAACAGATCTTAGTGAATTGAGAGAAGTTACAAATATCTCCAACACCCCACTCTGGAAGAAGCCAGAGGCAGTTCATGATCATAGTTGCTGGCAATGAAATCTTCGTCCTGCTTTGAGGTTGCAGTTGTAGATAGGTGGGTGACAGTTTTTGGTAAGGACATCCTAACTAAAGAGTAATATGTCTCACATTACTTCTCTTTACTTATTGCTAAAGTTTAGGTAGGGCAATTGCTCCCTGATTACCCTGGGAGCATATACCCTCTCACAATACCTTTTGACCCACCTTGTCCTTATTCTTCCACAACTCATCCTGCTCTGCATGGCCTAGGTTTATTTTCCAAGGGGTCATGTACCCTGGGGAAGGACTGATACTGTACCAATGTTTAGGAACAATCAGTTTACACAGAAGCCTTGAAGTCAGTTAAAGCCCTTTCAGCAATTGCGACATAACTTCCTCTAGCCATCTACATCACAGAGCACCAAATAAAGGGGGAGTCTTCCTGCTGTAAAATGTGTTTAGCTGTGCCAGGTTACTTGAAAGTGTGAGCAGGGGTGAGGAGCTCCAAAATGGCACCACTGGCATCAAATCAGTGTCACACACACCAATTGGCACCGGCTTCTGTCTGCTCTACCCACTTCTGGTGGGTTCTCGATCTCACCAACAAGGTGACCTGCACAATTTTCCACAAGTTCACACATCTTTGCTCTGAATGCAATTTTGAAGCTCTGAGGGCACAATAAACGGGCATAAACAATTCCACTTTTTTCTTACCCAGATGGTTTATTTAGAACAATCACACTGCTGTAAAAGCTTGGCTCCTTCATGCAAAAAAAACCTCATGTGGCTCTGAAAGGTGTACATACGAATAGTCCATTAAGCTGAAGACATAAAGGGTACATTACAATGAGGGTTCAGTGTGTTGAAGTGACATTTAAAAGTCTTGAAACCAGACGCCAGTACATCCTATAGGGATTCCACAGTCAATGCTGCCAATTATGAAACACCATCAGCATTTTAACTATGACATATAAGTAGTATGCTCAGTGCTCCCTTGCAATGTGACATTTTACACTTGACAGTTATCTGTTGACAGCCCAGTCTTGATGGCAAGTGAGGAGAACATTCTCCAGTTTCTGAACTCAGGCATGCAACGCGACTCACATTCAGAAGATACTTTGAGTAAAAAGACTGGAAAACATGCAATATTGTCAGAATTTGGCAGACATCCTCTGGTCTGAATGGAAGAAAGTAACCGTGACAGAAACACACAAAAAAAACACATCTAAAGCCTTTTGCACTCATTGGGTGTTAAATCCAACCATTTGCTTCCACAGATTCAAGCATTTGTGTCATTTCTGTTATATTTTTCTTTCCTTCAATATATTTGAAACATGGCTGGATAAAAACACTGTCAAAAGTCTCCACAACATGTCAAGAACATATCTGCAGACTTCTTTCATGATAGGATACTAATGCAATTCTACTGTATTTATATTGTCACATCAAATGAAATGTTTCATAAATGTACAAAATAGAATGCAGTTATTCACCCCGCAATGCATAACGGTAAACAATCTAAATCCCATATAATTAAGGGAAATAAACATAACTTTGCAAGTGTATTATTAAATTATGCAAAAACTCATTTTAATTTGTAACATGTATTTTTTCAATAGTTTGCACAATGTGTACTGCAAGCCTTAACATTCAAAATAATTATTTTAAAGCTGCTTTTAGCAATCACATGAACTTTGTCCTGTTATTCAGCAATTCATAGCCTAAATATTGATTTCAGTACCTCAAAAAAAAATTACAAATGGGAAAATGTAAGTTGATAATATTTCTACAATTCCATTAACACCCTCATAGTCAACAGGGCTGACAGAGTCAAAACAATGAGATAATCCGCAGTGAAAATACAGTGAGATTAGAATGGAACGTTAGAATATTATATTTCAACCAAATGCGTTTCACAAACAAAGTTTCATGTTACAGTAGCTTTGAAAACATTGTTACAACCCAATTTGCTTGCTTCGATTTAAATTAGAAAGAAAATATGATACAGGAGCTAATTTCTTTTGCAAATTTAGAGGAACAGAATACCTTCTGGATGACAAAACTTTAAACTTTCTAGATACCTGCAAGAGATGTAAGCTGAATTTATGATATGCTTAAAATAAACTAACTGAAGTGTTTCGTACCTTTTTAGAGCCAGACACTAAAAATAATGTGCCCAAAAGTTATTTGTACTAAATACAGATAAACTTAACAACTATACACAGGTCACAAGTTACTATTTAAGGTTCCATATCATTAGTCTTTTTTCTTGTGCTGTTGTATGTTTTGTTACCTTAATGGGCTTCAAATTAATTGTGTTTCCTCATCCACTCACTCACGGTTTTCCACTCCTCGAGGATTCCCCCTGTGCTGATACTGTTCCCCAGAGGTAACCTATTCCCCATGTACTTGGTGGAATGCTGCTCTGTAACTTGCTGTTAGGTGAGTGACTCGGTACTCCAGGATAACTCACTGGCTAATTTCAGATAACTCTCGGTGGGAAATGCTTGCTTCAAGGACTGGCTGCACTGAGTTTACTATGTTAGCAATTACTACCCTCCACAGAGAAAACATGTTAAATGGTGAATGAAAATAAAATCAGATCCAACATCTGCTTTGGTGAAATTGCAATTATGTAGGTTAGGACAGAAAATTACAATTACGTCTTCTTCAAACATCTAAATTATTTTAAAGGCACCTTTGAGAACAGTACAATTGCTGTTTTGTGTGGAGATAATGTAACACAATGTTTCATCCATTGATTAGAAATGGACAGAGAGGCAGGTCAAAAGTCTTTGGTGTGCACAGCTTGATCTTCCTGCTATCCCAGCAAGTACAGTCAAGAGTAGAGTTTTCTTACTAACACCCATTTACGTCGGGGTTGGAGAGAAAACAGATTTTCATTCATTTAGACTCAGCTCTAATTGCCAATGAGACTGCCCGGGGGTTGATTTATAAAAAGCTGATAGCGGAGTCTTTTCCCAGCAATTCAGTTGTTTGGCAGCCAGTCCTTGGTAACTTTTTTGTTGAAATTTTGCTTAAAATGCCAGCAGAGACAGGCAGAACCCATTGGGAGCTCAACCCTCATAAATAACTGTGGACTGCTGACAACTAATTGCTGTGCCTATGTTCATGCAGCACTCAGTAAAGCTGGGACAAACAGCGACACTGCAACATCAAACAATCTTACTATGAAAAGTCACAAGGGCTGTTTTCAACTGCTTGCTAATGAAACCAAGAATCCAAACATCTGTAAAGTGTTCAGTATGGTGAGACAATAAAATGGTAAATATAGATAAATTAGGAAATCCTATAAGAGAGTGGCAGTGACACAGTCCTAATGCTGTCAACTGACCCAAGACATACAATTACCATGTCATTGACTAACTGGAACTTTGAAAATATCTTTTAAGAAGTTTCTGTAACAATTGTGATTTTCCAGATCTGCAGAGGATTAAGGAAAAATCAAGTTTAGGAGTCATTCAATTCACAGCTTCTCCATGCTGACGTTTATCTTGAGTTCTTTCATGGATTGACCATCATCACAGGCAAGGCTCACTGCCCATCTCACATGCCCTTGAAACTGAGTTGCTTGATTGGTCATTGCAGAGGGAGGCTGACATTGTTCTGAGTCTGAAGTCACATGAAGGCCAAGCCAGAAGGTCAGATTTCCTCCACTTTAGGTCGTTAGTAAACCAGAATTTTTACACTATTCAACAATAGTTGTCATGTTTAGCAAGACTGACTTTATATTCCAAATTTGTTAACAGAATTTAACTTCCACATGTACTGAGTTGGATGATCGTTATGATCACACTGAATGGTGGAGTAGACTCAAAGGGCCGCTGACCTACTTCTGCTCCTACACTTTAAGTTTTTACGTTTCATGAGTTGCTCTTGTTTAGGATATGAACCATGTCCTCTGGCTTGTTAATCTAGTTTAGCACCACCATCTCCATGGAGGAGCGGAAACCTTAATACAGGGATCCTTTGAATTTGAGGATAGGTATGCTGTCCCTTGTGCTTAATTTGTTGATGCCTTAAAATGATGATAACTACAACTTGCATATAAAAATGTAGCTTAGCTTCAAAAAGACATGCCATAAAACTGATATGAATAACAAGAACATTATTAAGATAACTACAATCACACCAAAACATCACTCCCTTCTTAGAAAGATAAATAAATCCCAATGACAGCCATTATATTATTTTGTTGCCTAAACATGGATTCCTAAACCTGAACCAAATTACGTTAGAGTAGAAGAGTAAATGAAGGCATTTTGGCAAGGCAGTGATACAAGTCCTGTGTACTACTGTCCTACGAAGAAAAGTGCACTCGGCCATAGATCCAAGCAGCAGATATTCAACCTTCAATGGAAGCCAATGTCCCAGAACTACCTTTCTTCAATCGGTTTGCAGCAGTTACTGCATAGTAGTTCTTCTATAAGAATAAAATGAGATTATGCTTTTCAATCTACATTTCGTTTTTGATGCAAAGATGTCACAGACAAAAACATTTTTTGCAAACTTAAACACATCTGACTTAATGTGTCATCAAGTATTAAAACTACAGATTTGATGTTACTGTTTTCAATAGTTTTGCAATCATTTAAATTTGTTTAAAAAAATCTAGTATTAATTTCAACTCGAGTGAGAATAAGGAATGGCAATTCAATCTTCTTTTCTCTATTATAACCTGCTTCGTGTCTGTTACTTGTAATATAATGTGTTTTTGGGGGTAATAAATATTCTCCACTTTTTCTTGTGAGTTGCAAATAGCTTATGGGGCTGAAAGCAACAGTGTAATCTGTTAGTTTGATTCATTCTTCCTTGATCTTCTTTAATTAGGCATCAAAATATATTTTGTTAAAAAAAACTAGTATAATCAGCAACTTCAATAAACTTATCCTTCGCTCGGCTGCTTCAACTTTCCATGTAACATGTTGTGGCTTCTGTTTCAAATGGCTCCATGCTTCCATGAAAATAATATAGGTACTTCTTCAAATGATTTTAGCCATTTACTTGCTAATTCTGACATCAGTTAATTTTAATCTCGAGGAATGTTAAAAAGCTAATTTTGAAAGCATATACTTTACTAGCGATCTGGGAAGGTGTGGGGATCACCAAAACTGGTGCTTGATATTCAATGATGAAAGCAATCCTCCCATTGCCTTACATTATAGTCAAGCCATTAAGGTGATCCGAGAATCTCTTGTATTCTTTGTATGGGTCATCAGATTTGAATGGTAGTGTAAAGATGGAAATAATTTGAATTGAGTTTGAATTCTAACTTCACCACATGTTTTTTGTGCCTTTATAGAGGTCAGTTTTGCTAGTTCTAGATTAATTTTCCAATAAAACTTTCCACAGCTTGATACTGGCACATGCAGTTCTACCTAGAAGAAATACACATCAACCTGCCAACAAGAGGTAGAGAGTGGAAATGGAAGAGCAGCACCTAGGTGTCCACCATGACCCTAGCTTTGGAAGGCCATAATAAGGAGCAACGGATTGTGAGGTCCAAAGGAGAACTGAAATAGCCAAGCGCAGTTTTGATTGAATGAAGGATATGAGAATATCTGATAAACTGAACCTGAATCTTAGAGAAGGGCTAGTGAGATGCTACATTTTGTCATCTATGTTATAAGCCTTGGGATATATGCACAGCAAACAAAGAGGCTATTGATTAGCTGGATGCATGTGAGATGCAGCCATTTGGGTGTTCTGCATTGCCCATGCAGACAAGAAGGCTAATGCTGGAAATGGCTGGAGAAAAGAGGAAATTCGTGCCTATCCTCAGTGAAAGATAAAATACGTTAGTCACACATTAAAACAGATTGCAGACAGATAGTAACTGGAGAGGAAGATCAATGGAAAGTATCACAGAGGGAATCAGAAGAGAAAATGGATGGCAGACACAATGGAGTTGGCTTACACAGAATGAGTAGAGACAGCACAGGACAGAGGTGATGGAAGATGACAACAACAAATGGGTGTGTTGGTAATTTGGGGAGGGTGGTAGAGATGGTGGTGGCATGGGGGTAGGGCAGAAGAATAAAAGTTAATCAACTACGCATGTTAACAACAGATTTAATTGTGATAACATTTTACGCTCAATATCAAATTCTACCCAACATTCATGAAGAAGCTTACCAAGTGCAGTAATACAAGAAAGTTCCTAGAAAACATAAACCCTAGTAGAGTTATGCATTCATGTGCCAATTTTGTTACTATTGGTGCGAGGCTCGGAGTAAGGTTAAAAGTATAGATTATTAATATGAACAATGCAAGAACCAGATCGTAATGCAGATTGAAGTATGGCCCATGGTGTTGAGATTAGTATGTACTTCTTTCCCCTTGTGTTCACACTTCAGTGCTGAAATTATTCAGGTAAAATACTGGAATGTAATATTTCCACCATTTTATTTGGAAAAGGACGGTGAATTCTCAGTTAAAGATGCAGTTGCATTCTTGAACATCATGACTTTATGTGAAGTGGCTTCAAACAAATCACACTTTTCCTTTAAAACAAAAGTAAAAGCTAGGAAGTTCTGTAGAACACTCTTCATCTGAAAATGAATAAAAGAATTATCCCCCTCCCCCCAATTTGAAATACTTTACATTGCCAAATCCAGTGAAGTGATAATAAACTTTTTCACTACTAGTTAGAAGTTATGGTCCAGAATGCACTGCCTGGAAATGAGGAGGAGGCAGGTTCAGTGATAATTAGATGATTATTTGGACAAAAATAACGTGCATGGGCAAGGGAGAAGAGCAGGAGATTGGCATTAGGTAACGATGCTCAATCAAAGAGCTGCTGCAGGTTATGATGGGTTGAATGGTCTCCTTCTGCACAGTAAAACTTCTCTGATTCTGTGAAATAACTTCTAAAATGAAACAAATTTAAAGATGTAAAATTAATCCACTTGCTTGCTGCCAATTCTCTTTCCTCAACTTTGCACTTGTCACAAATTCCACTCTCTGATCCTCATATTCATTATGGACTTTTCCACCCAATGACCCTCCAGTTCACAACTTCACCTGTTCACTAATGCATCCCCTTGATGCTGACTCGCCTCTCTCCTGAACTCTTTTTGTGTGCAAGGCTTCTGGACATGTGCAGAGAAAGGCAGTTTCCACAATCTGCTTGTCCTGTCTCACGCCACAGATTTCCAGAGCACTTGCTCACAGCAAGGGCTCAGGAGAGATAAGCAGGAGTGAGAGAGGCTGCAAATCAAAGGGTCAGTAGCAAGACAGAGGGTCAGGGAAACAAGCATCAATATGCTGTCAATCAGGTTTGGCAGCGCTGCATCAAGTTGGCAGGAAACAACATTCCAGGCCGGGATCTGAACACAAAATTGAAAAAGGCGATACTCTAGTGCAGCACTGACAGAATGCTGCACTATCAGAGGTGCTGGCCTTTGGATGTAGACATTAAACTGAAGATCCATCAGAAGTACGTAGAAGATCCTGAAACACTATTTGGAGGGAAGGCAGATGATGTATCCTTGGTGTTTTTAGCAAAATCTAGCTTCATAAAAGAATCCCTACGGTGTAGAAACAGGCCCTTCGGCCCAACAAGTCCATGCCAAGCCTCAGAGCATCCAGCCCAGGCCCATCTCCCTATAATCCACCTAATCTACACCTCCCTGAACACTATGGGCAATTTAGCATGGCCAATCCACCTAGCCTACACATCTTTGGACTGTGGGAGAAAACTTGAGCACCTAGAGGAAACCCACGCAGACACGGGGAGAATGTGCAAACTCCTCACAGACGGTCGCCTGAGGCTGGAATCGAACCTGGGTCCCTGATGCTGTGAGACAGCAGTGCAAACCACTGAGCCACCGTGCCGCCCATCAGTAATTTTCTTAATCAACATTGCATAAACAGGTTATTTGGTTATTATCACACTGCTCCTTATGGGACCTTGTTGTGTATAAACTGGCCAGCACATTTTTTAATTATAACAAGAGACTACACTTTAAAAATACTGCACCAACCGTAAAATCACTTTGAATCTTGGGGGTGGGGCTAGTTGTTAGGTACCTAAATAAATGTTTTTTTTTAAGTGAGCAATTTATAAGAGAAGAGTGATCATTTCAATGATAAGGATGCCAATGTTTCTGATTTTTGAGCTTTCTGTAGGGGCAATTCCTAAGGACAAATGTCTGGAAATGGGTTAGGGGTGTCCAATAATTGTCTCAATATCCCTTGGCACTGAGTCACAGAGGGTCTTGCAGCAGACTCTTAGCTTAGTCGCCAGGACCTTGTGGTACTGCCATAGTCCCAAGGGCAGATAGACTGCAGCCTTCTTGATTCAGTTCACCCCTCCTCTTCCCCAAGGATAATGTTTAAGCTGTTAGGGCCAACTGCTTTCCAGAAACCTGTCCTGGTGCTGGAACTTCTTCCTGCTTTCGATGGTGGTGCATGTTCCTGCACTATCATACTGCAAGGCCATGTTAACTGTTTGAAGTAGGAATTAGCTGAGCCCCTGATTGTGCAAGAGTATTTTGGACACTTTTATGGCAAGTGGAGAGAAACAAGATAGTTGGTACAGGCATCCTTAATTTTAGCTTCTGTGCTTTGGCCTCTCAGGAAATCAAAACCATTTTCTGAACAAAGCTTTACCAGAAATAGTGCACGTTACTGAGCATCCTCTGGACCAAAGGTTTAAAACATGTATGGTGTTTTAACCTCAGCTTCCAATAATTTCATCACACTTTTCTAAAATGGGCCATACTTCAGATCTGTACTCTGGTTTGAAAAGGGAAACACTGAAATGGAAAATGCTTCATCAAGTTCTGTTATAAGCTATCGTTGTACCTTCCACAGCCGTCGCACCATGTATTTCTGAAGAAGGATCTGGGACTTGAGACGAACCTTACATTGTTTAGCTTTCTCTGCTATGTTATTTAGCCAGGGCTGTTTGAGGCACTGGGTGGCACTGATTCTTGCACTGCAGGACAAAGACAAAGAGTTATGATGTTTCTGTGTACTGGCAGATTTAAGAAAACAATGGTGTAATTGCAAAAGAATTATGGCATTTGAAAGGTTTTCATTTGTGACAATATTAGAAGTAACAAACTCATGCACAAACACACACATGAGCAAATATACATGCATCAGATCACAGTGACTCTTTTACAGAGTTCTAATTATGCCACTGAATTAAAGCACTAGAACACTGTATGCATTGAGCACATGCTGGTGCCTGCAGCTGAGCCCAGAGGAAGGTACCTAATATGTGTCAGTAGCTAAAGCAAATGCTTTTCTATATTCACACTTCAAGCCAAAACAATCTCAGTAAAGTTTCAATACAGCTGGGAACATGCCATTACACGAGGCATTGTAATTGTAGGGAACAGCTTGAATGAACCAGAGGGTCTTTACCTGACAATTGTCATTTGCACTTCTAGGATTTCCTTGGAGTGTTCCCCACTCTGCCATCACAAGCACAACAGAAGGTAAATATTGATAAACTGGGTTTCCATTACTGGCGAGGGACAAGGAGCAGTTTGAAGGGTTTATAATCCAATCGAGATAATAAAGTTGGAATTGTTTCTTATGTAGAAAAAAAATCAGATTTCTGGGCCATTTAACAAGTATTTTGAGAACAATAGAATCAAGGCCAGAATTTTACTGGTTGAATTATAATCCTAGAGCCCTAAGCTTGTGCATACTGTGAGTGTTTCTGAGGAAGTCAGCTAGGAGGAAGGTTAGGCCATTTGGCCCTTCGAGATTGCTCCAAGATCACAGACAAGTTACAATGCAGAGTTAAGCCATTTGGCCCATTATGCCTGCTCCAGCTCTACTGCCGCTTGCCAATCTCCTGCCTTTTCCCTATATACCTGCATGCCATTTCTATCTAATAATCATCCAATGTGTTCTTAAATGTCTCAACTGAACCTCCCCTGCCATATTTTCAGGGAGCACATTCCATAGTCTATCTACTTGCTGGGTGTAAAAACTTTTTCTCACATTACCCTTGCTTCTGTTGCACACCACTTCAAGAACATTACGGGAGACTGCCTTCATGTTTGCTGTAATATGTACTATAACAGACAGATTCCTGTGGTGGGAGTGCTAATTGGAGGACAGTGTGAGATGGCTTGCAGTCTCACTGGAAGAGATGGGCACGGGTCAGTGAGAAAGGCAAGTGTGACAGAACTTTGGCACGTTGGTGCCTGCTCTGCAAATGTGAGAGTGAAGAGGCACTCAGTTGGTTGGATCCCGTCCACAGGATTGGATGTGGCCAGAGGTACAGCTGTTCATCCTGGTGGCTGCTTCATTGGACAAACAGTCTCTGGCTCTGACGGCCGCATGGAGGTCATTGTCGCTGGGGGGGCGCTATCGCCAAGGAACTGCCAGGCTTCACACTCAAAGGGTTTTCTCCGATAGTGGGAATCTATCGGAGCCTAATTAGCCACCTGACTTTGCAGAGCTGAATGCCAATGTTGTTCCCAGTCTTTCCCTGGAAAATCATCCTAGAGTTGCAAACACATCAACTGCCATCCGGACACAGCTTCCTCCTATCTTCCTGGGCCCTACCATGGGTGGGCTGTGAAAAGTACTGTCCATAGAATCACAGAGCACACATGGTGGCCACTTGCCTTGATGTGCTCTTTTGATGAGCTTTCCAACTATGTCCACTTTCTCGCAACCTTGGAAATGTTTCCTTTCAGCAATATACCTCATTCCATTTTGAAAACTATGACTGAATCTCTTTCCACTGCTTTTTTAGCTGAGCTTTAGTAAAATATTTTCCATCATTCAAAACAGAAGGAAATTCTGGATTTCCGCCATCCAAAAATCTAACTGCAAGTATTTTCCATAAAGGAATCCTCAGGTTTATGGGAATTCCAGCATTTAATGACAGAGACCCTAATGCAACAGTAAAATGGAAGGTCCTTACTGTCTTGGTGATTGCTATTATTCATGCTGACCTCTTGTCAAATTTTCTACTGAGTTTCTCTGAATGTTCTTTTCAATCCGATTCGGACCACACTCAGGATCAGTACAAGCGTCAACTTAAGCTGACTGGGAGTACAAGAATGTTAACAAAATACAAGTGGAACCCACAGAAAACAGAAGAGGAAGAGAGAAGCTGACAGAAACAGCAAAGAATATGATTCTGAAAGAGATACTTATGTGAGAACGAAATAGTGTGAAAAGAGAGAATGAGAATGTGAGAGAATGTTCGAGTCAGCATGAGGGTGAGAGAAAGAATAACAGTGACAGTGTGTGAGTGAGACACTGAAAGTGACAGAGAGAGGGCAGAGAGTGAGAGAGAGAATGTGAGTGTGAGAGAAAGAGTGAGAGTCGAAGTATGAGAGGGAGAGTGACAGAGTGTAACACAGAGAGACAGTGAAGATGAAAGTGAGAATATGAGAGAAAGCATGGCAGAGAACAAGAGAGTGTGAGGGAGAGGTGACAAAGTGAGATTGATGGAGTGTGAGAGTGCATGAGGCTAATTTAGAAAGTGAGATAATGAGAGCGCGGAGAAGTGAGAATAAGAGAGAGTGAGAAAGAAAACAAGTAAAGCCACCAACAGGAAGGCAAGTAACGCAAACCAAACGAATATCATAAAAGAAGAGGTAGCGAGGCTGAATTATTCCTAATGATATTCTTGCAAACTGAACCTTCAGTCCACCATTGACCATTGCAACTAACAAGGGTTGGCTATATTGTATTTTGTTTTTCTATTTCCAAAAACAACAAATATAAAACAAAAAGAAAATATTCCAGAATTAAACATAACAGAACAAAAAGGGAAAACAAAAGAGAGAAAGTTCAACTAAAGTCAACGCAAAGAGAAACAAATTTAAGCTAAACCATGTCAACAGAACTGACTTTCTTGACTGGATTAACCAGCTTGTTTTCAGAATTCTCCACAGTGACGAATCTACTCTCAGGCAATAGGTTCACATGATACTGCTAACTAGGAATGCACCTTCACAAATTTGTCAACAGCAGCTTCAAGCTCGATTTAACCCTTCCCAACCTATGGGTTTGAGGG